>NC_055699.1:25780853-26133353 GCF_017639745.1 Melanotaenia boesemani | reverse complement strand
CTCGTCAAACACGCATGAATAATCCGTGTCCAGATTTCAATTAGCCTGCAAGCAAAACTCATCAATATGGGCGTGTGTGTGTGTGTGTGTTCATAATTCAGAAACTTAACAGCAATGAGACACAGATGAACAGCAGGCCTGCAGCCAGTGCTCATTTACAGATGTCTGAGTTAAATAAAACCCAAACTACAGCCATCTGCTCCTCCTCCCTCCTTTCTGACATCAGCAGCAGCATACAGTATTTCTGCAGAACTTTCATCAGGATGCTCCAGAAATGACAAAGAAAAAACAGCATTTATTAGTTTGGTGATAAGCAGCCGACCACAGAGTATGAGGAGAAACGGTGAGGCTGGAATAGATCCACATCATCCAACAGGGGAAGAGACTCTGAAGACCTGAGCCCCGTCGGTTTAGGCTGCAGCTGTTTCCCTCCCGTCTCGCTTTTCTTCTTCATTTGGCTCAGCGACCAGATCCAACCCTCATATGAGCAAATTCCACTGTATTCTACATTTTACAAACGTGTTGCCTATGTACGCTGCTCGCAATGTCAAACCAATACAGTGTACCACTGCTGATCAGAGCCAATCAGAGGAAAGAACCATCCTTTCTCTACCTCTGATTGGCTGTTATCATGTGTCATTCTTTCCTGAGAAGGAAAACGCAGACAGACGTTCACGGAAGTTAAAGTTCTACATCTAGACCTGAGAAATGTTCGGAGCATCCACCCATCCACTCATCCATCCATCCATCTTCTACTGCTTATCCAGGGTCGGGTCGTGAGGACAGCTGCCTATGCGGAGAAGCCCAGACTTCCCTGTCTTGGTCACATTTTCCAGTTCATCCGGGGGGATTCCGAGGTGTTCCCAGACCAGCCGAGAGATATAGTCCCTCCAGCGTGTCGTGGGTCCTCCCCCAAGTCTCCTCCTGATGGGACATGTCCAGAACACCTCACCAGGGAGTTGTCCAGGAGGTATCCTGACCAGATGCCCGATCAATTCCAGAGCCCTGCTGTTACCAGGCGAGAGGCAGGTACAACCTGGACAGGTTATAGTCCATCACGGAGACAAGCAACCTGCTCCTCTTTATTACTCAGGTGAATTTACAAGCTCCGGTTAACCTAAGAGTCGTGTGTGTAGATAAAGAAATAAACAAGCTTCCTATAGCTGGGTGGGGGAGTAGGTTTCCAGCTTGTGTTAAGTCCTGGGTGAATGTCCTGCCTCAGTCCAATGAGTAATTGTGTTAAATAAGCATGATTAGGATTTTGTTTTTGCATCGTTTAGCAGCCCTACTTGGAACAAGAAACTAGATTAAGATTTTGGAGGAAAACCTGATGAAATCTAAGGAAAAACTTGACCTGAGCAGCATTAACATTCCCAACAAGACCTGAAACATCCGGCTGAGTGGTGACAAAATATTAACAGAGTTAGCGACACTCCAGAGTCCAGACTCAAACTCAGCGACCAGGAACATGGGACGAAAAGGAACCCGTTTAAAAAAAAAACATGATTTTCATGTCCAACAAAAGTCATGAAGGATCCAAATGTCAGATGACGAACCAGACCTAACAAAGTAAAAACGCTGCAAATAAGCAACTACAGAAAAATTTAAACTATAACACGAGGAAGACCTGAGGACAGCTGGGACGGGATGGACGAGGATCTGGCAACCAGCAATCTGAATCTAAGATCTAAACCTATCCACACAGATCAGGACAGTATGTATTAAATCTGTTCCATCTGATGGCAGAGAGGCTTTAACTTAGACTAAAGAGTTAAAATACAGGCTTGGAATTAGGATGGAGATGATATCTGTACAGATAAAGGCTTAATACCAACATTTGTCCCATTTAAAACCAACATTTAACATTTGATCCGAGTATGAAGCATGAAACTCTTCATCTCATCTGACCTGGAAATTCTTCAAACCTCCAACTGAGCTAACGAAGCAAATGAAAGATGATTATTTATCATCATTAGATCAGAGGAGGATTTTGATCTAGAAATCTCTGTTGACGCTGGTCTGTGGGGTGTAAAATGTCTGGTTGGTGATTAAAGCCATGCAGATCAAAGCTCATCTGAGTCGTTCTGCATCTTTGTTTACAGAGCGGCTGAAGGTGGCCTGATTCCTGAGTCCAGAAAGCTCCTGGGACAGCCGAGAAACTGAGGCAGACACAGGTCCAAGAAGCATCCTGACCCGTTTAATTGGCTGACATCAAGCGACCGAGTGGAGGGATGTTTGTGCTATTTTCATCCCCTGATCTCTGTAAACCTTCATCTTGGAGATGAAGATGATGTGATGGCGAGCTAGCCGCCACAGTGAGATCAGTTCCCTCCAGCAGCAGTGAGCGTTCAGGCCGGTTCCTGCTGGTTCACATTTACTGGTAACTGCAACAGTGTGCTGATGACTTCCTGTCCTGCCTTTATTCCTCTCCCTCACATTTCCTAACTTGTGAAGGAAGGATGCAGGACTATAGTCCAGGTGCTTGGACTTGGGTCTGTACGTTAGTCTGGGCTGATGCAACACCGTTTGTCTCTGAGGCTGGGAGAAGAAGGAAAAGCAGCATTTTGTTGGCTCGTAGAGTTAGTGGTAGACGTCCAGTGGACGGTGGAGAATGTGCTGGTGTTAATGGGAGTCTAAACATGTTGAACAATAACTCAGCTCAGCTTGGGAAGTAAATAAACAACCTGCTTGAAGAAAAAAAAAATATACTGGAACATTAGTTCATCCTGGTTTAACCACCACAGCGTGCCTGAGTATTGTTGCTGACCATGTCCATCCCTTCATGACCACAGTGTAGCATCTTCTGATGGATAATGCACCATGTCACAAAGATCTCAGTCCAGTAGAGCAGCTTTGGGATGTGGTGGAACGGGAGATTCTCATCATGGAGGCAGCGACAAACCTGCAGCAACTGTGTGATGCTGTCATGTCAACATGGAGCAAAACCTCTGAGGAAGGTTTCCACCACCTGGTTCCATCACACCAGAAAAAAAAAGGCTCCAACTAAGCCAGTAAGTGAAAGATGAACATGATGCAAGTATTATGTTAAAACTTGAAGACTACAGACTGATCCAAACAACCAACCAGCCTTGGGGAGGAAATGATTTATAGGTTAGACAATAATAAAAAACGGTAGAAATCGGTGTGTTTACTGGTCTAACTGGTGGGTGTGTCCTTTACACAGCTGTTGCAGCGTCTCGTTTTATCTAAGTCTCCATCCTTAATGCGCAGAGAGTACAGGAAAACTAATCAAAACAGTGCAGTAAATAAAACTGTTATTTTCTATATTTTATGTGAATACACACTCCAGTCTTACCGTCTATGTTCTCTCTGTCGCTGATGTGCTGGAGGTTGCAGCCCGTGTCCTCACGACTCAGCTCCGGCTCCGGCCGGTAGGGCTCCAGCCTGGAGTGGTTGCTCCTCCGGTGTTTGGGGCTGGACGACACACAGCAGGAGGTTGTATTCCCCATTGTGGACGCAGGTTTTCTGAGCCAAACCTCTCCAGACGCTTTATTCTTAGTGGTAGTGAAAGCGGAAAAAACGGGGCGGTAACGCGGATACAGACCTGGTGGAACTACAAGCTGGCCCCGGTATCCGCTAACGTTACAAACCCTGCTCCAGAGGGTCAAACACACTTATCTGATCCATTAAAGATGATAATCAAGTACCGACAGGCTGATAAATGCGAAGAAAACCCCGATGACCCTCCCCTGAACCCTCCAACCGAGGTTAGATAGTTCCTCCGTACAGGCTGCGGATCCACGGTCGACTCCTTCGCCTTAGTTCCCGACCGAGAGTCCGGTTCTCCTCACAAACACATTTTCATGCTCTGGTATTTGCTCCTGACGTGAATAATGACAAGAACATCATATTTTAGTCATATAGGGACGATATTTAGCGCTCAGCGCTACATGGTTGCCAGAATACTGGAGATCGTCGCTGCTGCTACATCCGCTGCCGCGTTGCTTTTACGTACACCCACAAAATATAGTTTTTTATAAAACAAAGTTGGCTTTCAGTTCAGCGCACTGTTCAACAGACTTCCCACTCATTATCATGGCACACAACTACTGTGATTACCTAGTAGAAAAAATTATGCTTTATGAGACTAAATATGGCTAGTAATAAACATGTAAGAATACTTATCTGAAATATCTTGCATGACTTTAACTTCTGACTCTAAAATTTGACAATCGCACACTTTAATGCACGTTTTACTTTCATTTGCTTTTACTATTTGCTGTTGATTTTTTTATCCACTTTTTATGTTGTAAGATGTTGAAAGCAAAGTGAAACGACATATTTCCGTCTGTATCTGAATGCATCAATATTGTAGCGTCGTTGGAAAAAATTCCGGGTCAAGTCGGTGGTTATTACAGCGTCACAAATGGACCATTATTACCGTTTCCAGGAGGGGATCCAATAAGTAATAAAATACATTATTGTGAGTTATCCTCATATAAATATTTGTCCACAGTTGTTACTATAAGATCAACACTAAACTATTACAGTTCTTGATTAAACAAGTGACTGAGCTTTTATATTCCTGTTACTTAATGTTTCAGTTAATTATTTAATCTTGATTTTTGACTGCTGACTCTGTAGGGACCTCGTTCTCCCAGTGAAAGAAAAAAAATGGCTGTTTCTTAATCCCTCTGTGGGACTTAGTGGGATTTATGGTGTTGAACGTAAACAATATGGAGAAAACAGGCCAATCCAGTGAGATGTTCCCTTTTTAGACCAGACAATGAGCTGTGGCCTTAAACTATCACTGCTGCAGGAAACTGGAGGGCTGTGAAGGGATATGCTTTGTGCATGACTGTGGTGATTGGTGTACTAATCAGGCATGGTGCTGCGCTGCAGCCTGCTGGTTTTTAACACACATTGCATGTCCTGATGGAGACATGAAGAAAAACACATTTAAAATCTTTATTCTGCTCCTCTCTGTGGAACCAGCTCCCAGTTTGGTTTCAGGAAGGAGACAGTGTGGATCAGATAATGGATTTGTTTTAACTGGATTATAAATGGACTACAATGAATTGGATTGAACTGTGTCTAAAAAAGTAAAATTATGACTTTGTTGTTAATTGTTGCTGTTTAAATAAATATAAATTGAATTATCTTTAGCTGGTTAAAGTGAGAGAAGGATCTTTGTGTTTTCCCCCATATAAACACGTCTTCACTCAGTTGTAAATCAGTGTAGTAACAGGGTAATCCTTCCGGGCACCGTGTTTGTAAAAGCAAGAATAGACAAGTGAGAAGAGAAAGTGCTGTGATTGGCTCGTGGGAGTCCTCTCAGCGGATCTCAGGCTGAAGGGCAGATCATCGTGTTTCGAGCAGAAACCCAAGGCTGACACGGGACGTGGTGATACAAGCTGCATCTGAACTGCACAAGGACCTCTCCTCCAGTCCAACCACGACTTTATTGAAGCAAAAATGTTAAAAACGTCTAAACTCTTTCCACACGGTCTGGTCATGGCTTGACATCAGGAAGGAAACAGCTAAATTTCTGGAACAAATGACCGAAGAAATCCAAAGGAACATAAATAACATGAAGCATGATGCATTACAACAGTTAGGTAAGAATATAACCAAGCTCCCACTTACTGAAAATGATGAAAAATGTGGGCAAACTGGCCCAAACAAATAAATAATAATGCCACCAGCTGGAAGCAAACGCGTCCTGACATGGATGAAGATCTCAGTGAGTTTTTTTTTTTTATTTGATCGATTGTTCCTGCAAATATTCATCCCACTGGATTTCTGAAGTAGCGTAAAAACACAAACGTGGATTCTGGCAGCATTTCAACCTCCTTTTCGCCACTGATTACTAAACTATTTCAGTGGGAACCAAACTGTAAACCCAGTCATGTCAGAATAAAAACTTTGGATGATGGCAGCATGGATCCGGCAGCAAGTTGGATTTGCAGGAAGGAAAAAAAGGTGGTCCGGACTCCTCTGGAAATCTGCTTCATCATCCTCCCTGATTACTCTGAAACAAGACTTGTTTTTGTTGTATAATTACGAAACTCAAACACTGACATTGTGGTGTAAACACACTGAACGCTGCTTTGTTTCATGAAGTATTTTTGCAGAAACAGAGTCCACACAGTCTCCTGGTGGAGGGAGTCACTCCACTTTGTGTTGGTAGATGTCTCTTAAAGCCCTGAGCTCCTCTATCAGAATCTTGTTCTGGTTTTCCAGCACTGCAACGCGGTTTTCCAGGCATGTGACATATTCCTTCTTCTTTCGCCGGCACTCCCGTGCAGCTTCCCTAGAAGCAACAACAAGCGTTACTGTGAAGAAGGAAAGACAGCCAAACATGTTGGTTTCTGTCCCAGATTCAACAGTGTGTGTGTAAGGCAAGGCAAGGCAAGGCAGTTTATTTATATAGCACATTTCATGTACAGGACAATTCAAAGTGCTTTACATAAAACAAAGATATTACAGATATTTAGAATAGTGAAAGGCATCAACACATAATCAACACATAATCACAATAAAATAATAAATTACATTAAAATGATTAAAAGCAAGATAAGTTAAAAAAAAAAAAAAAGTTACCGTGCAGATTTCATGCATAGGCACATGAAAAAAGAAATGTTTTTAACCTGGATTGTATGTGTGGGGGGGTTTCTCTTTTTAGTCAAGAGCGTAATTATTTGATTTGAGAGCAAGATTTCTTCTTTTCATGCTCAAAGTCATATCATCTCTCAAAACTCTGCCCCTCTTCTCAAGTTAAGAGTTAAAATCTCCAGCTTGGCCTCTTTCCCTCACACTCAGACACATCCTCTGCTCTCACAACTTCTGCTCTGGGATATTTTTCCTCTCTGGGGTTGCTGTCTGTCAGATGTCTTTAGCCAATAGAATACGAGATAAAAGCTGACAAAAATGCTAAAATAGGCTGTTATGAACCCTTATTGTCTGAGCCCGGGGGTGTAACAAGGCAGTACCTGCTGGAGCTGAAAAGGAGCTTGTTGTATACAGTCTGATACTTATCTTCTGCCCCCTGGTGGACATATTTTGCACTACAAAATTTTTGACATTTAACATGGCAATAAACCGTAAATATTAAAAAATTATTACTAATATAGAAGCCAAATAAAAAATTAAAAAAGATTTTTTTCCTCTAGATATTTTCTTGGATTGAGCTTAAAAAAGTTAAACAGAAAGAGAAAAGCTCCTGCAGAAGAACAAGTTCACCCAGACGTTTATCAGCGTGACACACTCGGTCATGTCACCTGACTCATCTCTAACCTAGACGTGACTTCAGAGTTCGCAGATAAACACCCTGAATGGAGGAAAACATGCGGTGTGATGATGACACACTGTGGATCTCATGCTTACATGGACGACATGTCATCCTCTGTCATTTAAGTGTTAGTCTGACATCAGGGTGGAGGTGAGATTTTCACCACAGCCTCACTCAGCTCAGCCGTCTTCATCTGCATTCTGCTTCCCAGGAGCAGGACTGTGTTGTGATCTTTCTAAGTACTTTTGAAAAATATTTCTCAATCTTTTATTAACCTTTATGCCCAGTTAAAATAAAAGTTATGTTGGGACTGTTAACCACAAGATATGTATTTTTATCTTTAAATTGTGATAAAAAAAATATAAATATTTTCACATGTAAAATTCATGAAAGGATTTTATATCATGATTTAATTCATCACAATAAAACATTAACCCTTTAGATGCCAGTTTTGATCATATAACACTAGCGTTTTGGTTAGAAAAATACACTATAATTCAATATTCTAAAAACAATAAAGGTTGATTTTTGTATAAAGTCACAATGGACGAAAAAGCTGCACTGGGCCCGATAATTACAGGATGTGTCCGAAAATCTTCTATCATAACATCTTTTCATCATCTGCTTTAAAATGAACCCCTTAACACCTGAATCTATCTCTAATTATACAAAACAAAATAATTACAGGAAAAAAATCTGGAAAAAATAACGAAAAGAAAAAGAATGGAATAAATTAAAGTACAATTAAATATAAATTAAATAAATGAATAAGAAACAATTAATAAAGATAAATAAAAAAAACTCCTGTTCAAATAAATAAAGAAGGAAGAGTAAATAAAAGCAAACAAATGAATAAAATTATTTAGTTTGATTAAAAAGAAATAAAATAAATAAAGGCCAGAAGTGGTTTGTCATAAATTTGTGACCATATTTGGATGTTATTTATTAAATCTTGAAATTCAGAATAATTAGGGGTGTGTCCTTTTGATTGACAGGTATCAAATATCCCAGCAAGAAGGGAGAGGGCAGCACAAACGCAGTTTTTAGCCGGCTAACAATGTGCCTTAGCTTTAGCCCGCCTACCTCCGTTAGCTGGTTAGCTACCGTTAGCTCGGGGTTAGCTCTTAGCTCAGAGTTTGATGGGTGTCAATCATCCACCTCGTCCTCTTTGCCCATTTTTGGATTTTCTGGGACTAACGACATGCGTGACACTGCCAAGATGGCGACGGTGGGAACCACCCAAAGAGCTTCACTTTTGCTCTTCAGAAACCTACAGGTGACATCATGGAGGCTCCGTCCAGCGGTGACCTTTGTCAGTTTGTTATGAAAGATCACCATAGTGATCAGTGGGGGAGGGACTAAAAGGGGGCAATTTTGTGAATGATTTATTTTTACTTTACTTTTATGGGTTTCTTGTGGAGAAATAAGATGGTATAATATATAATGGAAGTCTGTGGCACAAATCTGGTAGTTAACACTCCCAACGTAACAAAAACATCTCCCCATTAAAACTACAGTGGATATCGATGAAAACACACCTACTTTCTAAACATCTCTTTAACAAGACTCTTTAACAAGGTTTAAGTTTTTCTTTTGGACATTGACTGTTGTTTCCTTCATTTTTAGTACCAGTTTCAGAGGAAGAGATTAAGGACTCCAGAACTGGACTGAAAAACTGTAAACAGGTCTGATAGAGTGATGAATCCATCAGATGATCCCACAGACAAGGGCTGTGGGAATTCCTTCTAGAAACTTGGGGAACTATTCCTGAAGACTACTTAAAGAAGTGGCAGAAAGCTTCTCTAAGAGGGTTCAGGCTGGGATGAAGAATAAAAATATTCCCTTTAAGTTTCTTAGAACTGGACCGACTGGTTCTGACTAAGAAACTGGATTTTAATTTATGACTGCACATCTCAGTAAACTGCTGCAGTTATTTCCCATTATTCTGGCAGCATATAGAGAAATAAAGTGTAAATCAACTGCCTGACTGTCACTAATATTGATATACTGGTTAATGATCACTGGTGATGTCATCAGTGTGACCAAGTCAAACCAAGAGAGTGTAATCCGTCCTCTACCTGTTCTTCATTAAGCGGAGCGCCCTCTTCTGTAAGTCCTCCTTGACAGGTTTCTTGGGTCTGTGATCTCTGGTGGGGGTTGTTACCTCCTGGGGGATGCTGGAGGTGGGGTTAGGCAGCTGGCAGCAGTTCAGGTCACCTGCAGAGCCTCAAAACACACAATAAGAGGAGGTCAGATCCACAAATCCATTTGGTTTATTTACACATATCATCAGCATAAAACACTTATGCGGGATGTAGAAGACGGACAGTTTCGTTCGTCTTCTGCATCAGTTTTGCAAGTAACTCGGTCCGTTTTCAGGGAGCTGAGTTATCTGCCGCTTGATGCAGTAGACGGAGCGATACCACCGGAAATCGTGGGGGCAGTGCTGAGCAAAATAGCTGACATGGACCAGCGAAAAAAACAAACCAGAGAAGAAGAGGATCAGGAATGGAACAAAAAAAAAGCAGAAGAATGAAGAGGAGGACAACTGTTGCAGGAGCTTTTGAATATAGATGCGAGTGTTTAGGTTGGAAACAACTTCATCTCAATGCATTACTGCTGGTAAACGCTGTCTGAAACTGATGTCGGATCACAGCAGTGAACTGTAAACTCAGTACTGCCCACTAGTGGAGGAAATGGTAGCGTGAGGACGGCGACGTATGACAACGTTTGAAACAGACGTTGCCATTTACGTCCGTAGGGAGCAGAAATGGGCCTTAAAGCAGCAACTGGAAATTTGTTAAATCTTCTGCACATAAATAAACTTTAGCCGCAGTAATTAGTTTTCTATTCTTTGTGAGCAACAGGAGAGATGCTGGAAGGCTGTTTTTAGGTGAGCTGGAAATGTGCTGCAGTATAATATTACAATAAAAGAGTTTTCTAGAGTGAGAAGCCCAGAGAATAGAAGCTATTTCACTTAAACAATAAAAAAAAAAAAAACAATTTGGACTGTTAAAAAGTTTGTGTCATCAGCAAATAATGTTTTATGTAATACAGACAAGTAGTTCACACAGTCATTCATATACAGAGTGAAGAGAAGTGGTCCTGAGATGGAACCCTGAGGGACCCCATGACAGATGAATTTGTATGATGATCAATCAATGATTATTTATTTGGTGCTTTAAAACATCTAGAAGCTGATCAAAGTTCTTTCCAGTGCAGATAAAACAGGAGTAAAAACATAAAACACATCAGTTTTATTACAAATCCATAAATGAATTCACAGATTTTTATCAATAAATGTTAATGATCACATTGTTATGAATGTCTATGTTCCCAGAGTCAAACGTGACAAAACTGGTTTTAGATGGTTTGTAATTATTGCTAAAAATATGAATAAAACAATTAGTTACTAACATAGTTGTAGATTAATTTAGCACTGGTTATGTAATCAGCTTATCTGTTAATTAATTCAGTTATGACATAAAAAATAGACAATGTGTTTAAGATTAAGTGTGTTTATGTAGTTTAGATCCAGAGAGAAACATCAGCTGTTGTTTAAGTCTTTAATCATCTATAATCAGATATTTTAGCTTCTCAGATTAAGACTGTAAGTTAAAGGACCATGTGGTCGTTTCTGTTACGGGGGAAAAGAGAAATCTCAGCTCCTGAATTAAGTTACAATTATATAATTAAACAAATACAGTAAAAACCTTTTAAAAATAACAAAAGGAAAAAAGACTGGAATAAAATAAATAGATAGAATGAAATACAATCATAAAAGACTGGAAGCGTTGTAGAGCTGCTGCGTACGGTGAGGCGCCACCAGTCTCCGTTTGGTAATGGACTAATCTAAAATGACCCTTTAACGGGTTTAACCACTCAACATTTTCCAGTTTAGAGATCAACCAAATTAAGACATTCAGCCAAAATAAAAGTTCCTGCAAATTCAGCAATTAAGTTTATAAAGATGACATATAATCAGAGAGAATTAGTGACTGAATCTTTCATATCTTTTCATATCTTCTGTTCATGGTCCACTCTGCAGAACTTCTGTCCCTCATATCGTCATGCGTCACTGATTAATTCTGCGTTACGCTGGAAAAATGAGCTGCCAGTAATGGCCGCGTGGAAGCCAACTGACGTCAACGTGCATCTTATTTACATGCTGCTGCTGGGGCGGTCTGTTCCAGGAAAACGTCAGCTGCTGCTGCTATGTGCCCTGAGTGGGAAGCACACTGGAGCGTTTCACGGAGGAAGAGGAGGAGAGGAAGGACGAGTGGGAAACATAGAAGAGACGGAGCCGCTGGAAGTTTGTTGTGGAATATCATCAAGTATCAGAGGAGTTTAATCTGCTGCTGGTTTCTACAGATTTCCTCCAGCTGGTTCGGTATCTGTTCACTGGAAAACGTAAAAAGCTATAGGATGTCTCAATAATCCCAGTTTTCCCATCAGAAAGCGTTTCCTTCGCTGCTTCTGTGAATTTTCTCCCTTATTCCTGACAGTTTCTACAGATAATGAAGTAAAATAACAGCGAGACGTACCGGTTTCTGTCTCGTCCCCAGTCACAGCCATGCTTCCAGGAGAAAGTCTCTCTTCCACTGAGGTGGAAATACAACCAACAGCGAGGCTTTGTGTGCAGTTTACAAATACAGGCACTGACATCACCGTGACATCATCGTAACATCACCGGCCTCCTGATGTCAGCAACACGCTCTGCTCTCTCCTCTGACACGGAGCCGTGAGTCAGGGACTCTGCTGTTTGTCTCAGGAAAGGAAATTTCTTCCTCCTCAGACTTCCTGATCAGAGCACGAATTATTTTCACTCTGATAAAAACGTCCAGATGTTGTCATCATACAGCCGCACATGAACAGTATGATGACAGTGTTAGGAAGCCTCAGTGTGTGAAAGGATGTCAGCATAGTTATTAAAGACAGCCTAATCATAACAAACTATGACTTATTTGGAGTTACTGTGCGGATCGATATGTAGCCTTTCTCACAGCATTACCGATCAATTCCTTTCATATTGAATGCTGAAGAAGAAGGCGCCCTCTGCTGGGATTACTGGGCAATACAAAGGAAACAAGGTTTTTCAGACTCAGAAGAGGCAAGCAATCTGGGGTGGAGGGAGCAAAATTAGCACCACTACAAACTGGTCATTCACAGCAACGTTAACGTAGCACCTGGTGAGGAAACTGCATGTGAAAGAACAAAATGTGCAACAGATTCTACTTGTGGCTGCAAAGAAATGGAGATTCTGCAAAGGCCTGGGATTAATGGCTTCCATGTAAACCAAGACAAAGCTATATTTAATGTTGATCTTTGAAAACTTAATCCTACAGACTCTTATGGTGCTCATTCTCTTCTTTTTAATTTTTTATGTATTTGACTTTTTTGGGGTAAAAAGAGCGCTCATAGAGGGAAAAAACTGAAATTGAAGAAAATATTTTTATCTCATTTTTGTTTGACCTTCTCCTAAATGACCAGAAATATTGTCAATGTCAACTTGTACGTGGGAAAAAGCCAGAGAGCACCCACGCTTACGCAGGGATAACTTGTAAACTCCACACAGAAATGCCACTGTCTGTACGTCCCGCCATCGAACCAGCGACCTTCATGGTGTGAGGCCATGGTGCCAGCCACCACATCACAGTCCAAAGACATGCATGTTAGGTTAACTGGTCATTCTTCATTCTCCCTAGAAGTGGGAGTGAGTATTTGTTTGTCTCTCTGTGTTGGTTCTGTGATGGACTACCAACCTGTCCAGGTGTACCTGCCTCTCACCTGCTAATAGCTGGAACAGACTCCAGCTTCCCTGTGACCCTGGATTGGACTAAGTGGCATAAAAAATGGATGGATGGACAATTTATATGTTTATACTTAAATAAAAAAGATGTGAAAAAAAAGTAGCACCTGGTACTAGCAAACCCACCTTCTAGTACCAGGTTGGACCCCTTTTTCCTCCAGAACTACGTGAATTCTTGGTGTGATAGATGGAACCAGGTGGTGGAAACCTTCCTCAGAGGTTTTGCTCCATGTTGACATGACAGCATCACACAGTTGCTGCAGGTTTGTCGGCTGCATCCATGATGAGAATCTCCCGTTTCACCACATCCCAAAGCTGCTCTACTGGACTGAGATCCGGTGACTGTGGAGTGGTCAGCAACAATACTCAGGTGGGCTGTGGTGGTTAAATCAGGATGGATCCATGTTTCCACGAAGTTTCCACCAAATTCTGTGTCTAGCATCTGAATGTGGAGCTGAAATGGAGACTCATCAGACCAGCAACTTTTCTCCATCTTCTATTGTCCAGTGTTGGTGAGTCTGTGTGAATTGAAGCCTTAGTTTCCTGTTCTTAGCTGACAGGAGGCACCCGGTGAGGCAACCGCTGCTCGCTGAGTATTTTCTCTTCTTCAGACCATTCTCTGGAAACCCTAGAGATGGTTGTGTGTGAAAGTCCCAGTAAATACTCAGACCAACAACCATGTCATGTTTAAAGTCACGTAAATCCCCTTTCTTCCTCATTCTGATGCTCAGTTTGAACGTTGTCTTCACCATGTCTACACGCTGTCGTGTGATTGAGTGTTTAGATATTTGTGTTAACAGGAAGCTGAACGGGTGGATGATGAGTGTATATTAAACATAAGAATTCACATCATATTCTTCGTGTGTGTAATTTAACTTGTTTTCTCTGTGCGCCACAAAGTTAACTTATTGTTAATTTGTTTAAGAAGATCGACAAGTTTTATAAGATCCAGCGACATGCGGTGAGGTTCATGGCTGGTGAGGCACTGACTCCTTTAGAATCAGATTTATAATTTTAAGAACTGAGTATCGCTTCAACTGGCAGCATATTGACCACTGGAAATGTTTCTTATCTCATCAGCATTCCTCTCTCTCACAACACAAACACACACACAGGAACTTATTTGGTCTAGAAAGAACTTTTATAGCAGCAAGCGAGGATCAATTTGCCCCATTCATATGTTTTAAACAATTCAGTTTCATTCTAAACAAAGTAGAGATGTGAAGACAAATTCAGTTTTAGCCCTCAATTAAAGTCTTAGTTTTAAAAATTTGAAATTCACATGATTTAATCAGTTTTATTACAAGTTGCTCATCCAGAGGATAACAAGAAAAAGTGGAATAATTCACTTAAGGTCAAATATTTGTTTTTAAATATTCTTTTTTTGTATTTGTTCATTTGTTTCTCATTTATTTTTTTAAAAGGAAAAGATTAATTTGTGGTCTTACCTTTTTTATATATGAATATACGTCCATGCGCCACATCTCTCTAAAGAGAAAATGGCCAAAGAAGAAAGCCTTTATTGATCTGTTTTATTCCACTTGTATGTCTACTTTCAGTCTAGCCTTGTCATTAGATTTCTCCTTCTTGGGGATATTCCACGAAGCTGGATTAAGGAAAAGCCGGGCTTATCTTAATAAGTCTGGCTCATTTAAGCCAGAGTTCTGTTACATCAACGTGGCTTATTTGAATGCCCGCTGAGTAACCATGGTAACATATGCACCAGAACTAGCCTGCTCGTGGGCAAGCTAACGTTCAAGCTTAGCTTAGCTGTGTCTCTGATACAGACTCCCAAAAGAAAGTTCCACCTGGTAGAATGCTGCGCTCCCACCCTCATTCCTGTATAAAAGTAACAAAAAAAAACGCTTATCACTACTTTGACTGTCTTTAATAATCAATAAATCTGTCAGTGCCAAAGTAACTAAAGAAACACAACTATACACGTACTGAACATGAAATTAAATGAAAAAGAACATGGTATTCATTAAAAATAATTAATACCTTATTAACACCCCTCCCCAATTTTAAGAACACCCGACCTCCACTGCCTGTAATTGGCTAACAGTAACACTGGGATCAGCTGAGCCCCGTCCATACAGGCAGAGGGTATTTAAAGAGTGAGACAGAGAAAGAGAAAGCTAATCTAAAGAGATAGACGGAGATAGAGATAACGCTAGATAGAGACAGAGTTCCTTCTTGGTAACCACGGCTTGGCCTTTTATTAATGTCCCTGCAGGGGGGCGCACGGTTAATTTAAAGTGCATTCAGGCCATCAGCCCCACAAGTTTTCAGGAGGAGGACCCCCACCAGTAGCAGTGGTCTCTGACGTTGTCTTGGTATCTACAGTGCAACATATTTACAGCTCAACATGTTTTGAACAAACGCATTTCGACCAACCACTCTGAAATATGTTCTTGTACTTTATTTCCACCTGCTGCAGCTTTGGCTGTTAAGATTGCTTCTGTTGAAATGTAACAGTGCAGAATTAATGTAGGTCGCACTCATGTACACACGCACACATTAATATATTCACAATATGATGGTGCATATTGAATATTGGGTTATTAATAAACTGAGCAGGGCCAGTACATCTTGTAAAGCAGTGACGTGCGGTCAGGAGAGGCAAGTGAGGCAGGCAGTACTCTGCCTCACCACAAGGGGGCATATTTGCATGCTGGTGGATGAATAGTGAAATAAGATGCTCTTTTCTGTTCTTAAAATTGTAAGTCTGACTCCAGAGGAGTCAGTGCCTCACCAGCCATGAACCCCACTGCACGTCACTGATCAGCATTCTTTGTCCAGCTGCTCAGAAAATGACAGCTCTCAGCTTGCTTTCTTTTTCTGCCAGCTCCTCTTTTCCACCATCCACTCGTCAGGGCTTCCTACATTCCTCAGGACCTCCCACATAGCCAGGCTATGCAAGCCTCGCTTGAATTAGCCTCAAGCAGATGCAGCTGAAATGTGTTAGTGGGACAGCTTGAGCCTTAATTTAGAGATGGTGTTAGTTCAAGCGAGGCTTTCCCGATACAGCTCGGCTTTCTTTAGCTAAGTTCGTGGAATACTCTTCTGGGCCCTCAGACAAAGCAGAGAATAAAACAAACCGCTGCACCACATGACCTGCTGACTTTAGCCAACACTTTAAGCACCCAGCAGCTCAGTTGCGCCCCCTCAAGGTGCAGCAGAGTACTGTCTGCCTCATTTTGTTACTTTTCTACGCATTTTATTGTCCGATCAGCATGAATAATTATTTCAGACTTACATTAAAAACATTACACAGACTGTAGAAAGTTACGGTTGATAATAAATCTTTTTATACCATGGTCTGGGTGAATACTTGATTCTGATTGGCTGGAGGGTGTCCATTAAAAAGTAATAATGGACACCTATGAAAGAAAGTTCCGGTCAAATAGTCTTATTGTTTTAAATTATTGCACTGACTAAATGGTAGTTGGTAACCGTGGCAACAGAAACTCAGACGTGGGGCTGCAGACACGCCATAATGGACTTTGCGGAGGTGGACACCTCGTCGGGCATTATCCCTTACCTATAAACTTTATATTGGCGACATGCTGACAAACAGAAACAGGCACGCGCCGTACAACCCAGTGTGTCTGGAATCAATCATTCGGAGGTGAGGTGAGGTTCATCGCTGCTTAATCTCAGGTTTGGTCGGGAAGTGCTCAAATTCAGCCATTTGAACTTAAGATAATGTTAAAAATTAGTATAATCATACAGAAAATAAATTTTTAACACAGAGCATGAACAAATATTAAAATTCTATTATGAGATAATTATTATTATTATTTTTTGTGCATGACAGGCGAGGCTCTGTGACTGCACTTCACTGCAAAGATCATAATCCTTGGCAATCAGTAATATAACATAACATTACATCTATTCACATAAACAGCATACGAATAACATTAAAAATATGAAATATAGATCAAAAACAAAAAAAATTAAATAGTTTTTAAAATAGATTTAGTTCACAATCTAAATGTTAGATAAAATAATTTGCGACTAACTAAAGGTTTGTTGAGCCCAGACAGTAAGTGGTCTTTTCTTTTTGTTTGGTTTTTTTTTGTAATTCTGACCTAAGTTTGTTTGTTTTATTTAAAATAACCCCAGTTTCCCTTTGTAAGGTGTCCAAGACACAACAGAACCCCCAGTTTGAGTTACCTTGTGGTAATACCACAGGGGTGGTCTGCGGGTTGTGCAGAAGCTGCCAGTTCAGAGTGCTGCGCTGCAGGGATCCTGTTGGAAGCTGCGGTGTTTGCACAGTGTTCACAGCCAAAGATGACCAGGGTTGAGTCCCATCATGTATAAACGGGGCTGGAACAACTACAAAAGAGTCCAACTCAGTGTGTAAAAATGTCTGGTTACCATTGAAATGACTACAGTCTAATCTATTTGAAACACCAGAGTTTTTTCTTCTGCTGGTAAAGTAATAAACTGGAGAAACTCCATACAGAAGATCTGGCGTTATGCATGATCCTGGAAGTCTAGAAAGAAGGTGGTACTTACCAGGCAAGCAGTAGGCTCCAGTATGGTTTAGCATCTGCTGATAGGGCTGGAAACAGGTCCCTGATGGGAAGTTTGGTGTTTGGGTGCTGGTCATGGATGTGGAGTCCACCTTCACTGTCTTCGGTGTGAGTAGCTCTCCTGAAAGGTCTTGCACAAACCCAGTTGAGTTGAAAAGGCGAAGCAAACAGATGATTAAGAAATCCTTATTTCTCAGACAACCTGGGACTAATTTTTAATGGTATTTCATTTATTTAACCAGGATTAAGACTAATCAGTCCATATGTTCAGTATTTGGAAGAGAGTAAATACTCTGTGACCACAGGGAGGGGTGATAGCATATTTTCTCTGCACATACGTCTTAGAAGACGAGTGAAGTCTTGAAAACTAGTATTTAAGTCTGAGTTCATTATAATGCTGGTACACATTCTGATCAGAAATTGTGACCTAGATCCCCTCTCTTATAGTCTGGACTCTTCTAACATAAAATCTGATATTGTGGACAGCTGTGAGAAAATCAGGGAGGCTTCATAACAGGAGCAGGACCAGCCCAAATAAGCAACTACACTCAGAAAAATAGAAGCCCAAAAACCTGCAAATGACGATATTTGCAAGAGACTTAACAGAAAAATCAGCCCAAAGTCGCTGATAAAAGGCAGATTTAGCAACTCTGCTGCTTTTCTCATTATCCCTGCTTTGTTTGATCTAGCTGGCAGTTTACCGCACGTTCTATTGGTCCGCGTGTTTCCTGACCACTACCGTGAAGACAGCAAAAGCTGCCCCAGTTAAAGTAAAAACACCCCGTCAGAGTTTATATTTTAACTTCAGGTCCATATGGGACAGGTTCTGGGTCCAGATCCGGACCGCGGTCCGCTTGTTAGTGACCAGCTGCTGTGAAAATTATTTTTAAAAGTTTGTTTATGTGGTTTACTGTTACGGAAATGGACACTAATTATGAATCCAATACAGAGGTTGGGCGTGGCATGCAGGTGGCACTTTTCAGGTTAAAGTGTTGTAACAGGGTGGGCTTATCTGGTGTACCTTGGATTATTATTATTATTATTATTATTATTATTAAAACTCTCTTTTAATGTTGTATAGCTTCTTGTGTCTTGTTAATGTACACTTTATCACAGCTGAAATAAAAATAAAATAAAATACCTACCAGTTGCACAGCCTACTGGAGTATTTGGAAGATCCTTCTCTATTTTCACCATTTGGCTGATTGGAATTCTGCAAGATGCTTCAGTCAGCTCCTAAATAATGAAATGAAAAATACTTTATAAAATATGGGGGAACTATATTTTTATTCATTTATTTATTTGTATAAAACTTGAAAAAAAAAAAAACAACAACAACACAGCAATTACCATTAATAAATACATGCATACATACATAAATATTTAAATAAGACAGTTGAAGTCTTCTGGACGTTAAATTGACTACTTTCAATGACTCTCAAAGGTTGAGATTTTTCTCAACCTATATATATATATATAAAAAATAAAGGGAACACTAAAAATAACACATCCCAGATCTGAATTGAAATATTCTTATTAAACACTTTGTTCTTTACATAGTAGAATGTGCTGACAACAACATCACATAAAACCTATCAATGGAAATCAAATTTATTAACCCATGGAGGTCTGGATTTGGAGTCACAGTCAAAATTAAAGTGGAAAAACACTACAGGCTGATCCAACTTTGATGTAATGTCCTTAAAACAAGTCAAAATGAGGCTCAGTAGTGTGTGTGGCCTTCACGTGCCTGTAGGACCTCCCTACAACGCCTGGGCATGCTCCTGATGAGGTGGCGGATGGTCTTCTGAGGTATCTCCTCCTAGACCTGGACTAAAGCATCCGCCAACTCCCGGACAGTCCGTGGTGCAATATGGCGTTGGTGGGTGGAGCGAGACATGATGTCCCAGATGTGCTCAGTTGGATTCAGGTCTGGGGAACGGGCAGGCCAGTCAATAGCATCAATGCTGCTTCTTGCAGGAACCACTGACACACTCCAGCCACATGAGGTCTAGCATTGTCTTGCATTAGGAGGATCCCAGGGCCAACCGCACCAGCATATGGTCTCACAAGGGGTCTAAAGGGTCTCATCTCGGTACCTAATGGCAGTCAGGTTACCTCTGGCGAGCACATGGAGGGCTGTGCAGCCCCACTTAGAAATGCCACCCCACACCATTACTGACCCACTGCCAAACCGGTCATGCTGGAGGATGTTGCAGACAGCAGAACATTCTCCACAGCGTCTCCAGCCTCTGTCACGTCTGTCATATGTGCTCAGTGTGAACCTGCTTTCATCTGTGAAGAGCACAGGGCACCAGTGGCGAAGTTGCCAATCTTGGTGTTCTCTGGCAAATTCCAAAAGTCCTGCACGGTGTTGGGCTGTAAGAACAACCCCCACCTGTGGACATCGGACCCCCATACCACCCTCATGGAGTCTGTTTCTGACCGTTTGAGCAGACACATGCACATTTGTGGCCTGCTTGAGGTCATTTTGCAGGGCTCTGGCAGTGCTCCTCCTGTTCCTCCTTGCACAAAGGCAGAGGTAGTGGTCCTGCTGCTGGGTTGTTGCCCTCCTATGGCCTCCCCCACGTCTCCTGATGTACTGGCCTGTCTCCTGGTAGCTCCATGCTCTGGACACTACCCTGACAGACACAGCAAACCTTCTTACCACAGCTCGCATTGATGTGCCATCCTGGATGAGCTGCACTACCTGAGCCACTTGTGTGGGTTGTAGACTCTGTCTCATGCTACCACTAGAATGAAAGCACCGCCAGCATTCAAAAATGACCGTAACATCAGTGGTCTGTGGTCACCACCTTGCTAATTGCCTATAATTTCCACCTGTTGTCTATTCCATTTGCACAACAGCATGTGATATTGATTATCATTCAGTGTTGCTTCGTAAGTGGACAGTTTGTTTTCACAGAAGTGTGATTGATTTGGAGTTACATTGTGTTAAGTGTTTCCTTTTTTTCCGTTTGAGCAGTGTATATATATTCTTAAAATAGGTTAATCTATAGATAACATTAATAAACAATAAAAAAAGGTTCAAGAATAACTGTGATGTTATTGTAATGAATTCCTACTGGAGTATTTGGAAAATCCTTCTCTATTTTCACCATTTGGCTGATCGAAATTCTGCAAGATGCTTCAGTCAGCTCCTGAATAATGAAATGAAAAATACTTTATTAAGTATGGGGAACTAGAATATTACATAGGGTATAATATAATATATATATATTATATAGGGCATAAATAAATAAATAAATAAATAAACAGACAATAATAATAATAATAATAATAATAATAAAGATTTATTGGGACACTTGCCACAAGTAGCCACTGCCAAAAATGTATTAAATAATATTAATATAGTTTTTAGATTCATATTTAGAAAAAAATGTATAGTTCTTTGGGGTCAGTTTAGCTAACGGACATTAATTTTCCTCCTATGTCAGGGACACACGCTACTTTCAAATAACGTGATAGCTGTAGCTTAATAATGTTTAGTGAATAAATAAATATTTACATATACTCACTTCAGATAAATGACGACGAGTCACGATTGAGGCGTTATCTTTTGTTAATAACGAGGTAATAAATGTTGTTGGTGTTAGCAACGACAGTTGAAATCTTTTGGACGTTAAATTGACTACTTTCAGCGATTCTCATTGGTTGAGATTTTTCTCATGTTGCCAAGTAACCGTTTATGTAAAAACGTAGAATTAAGGAAAGATGGTTCTTTAGCCAGTTGTTTGTTAAGTCACGTTATATATATATATATATATATATATATATATATATATATATATATATATATATATTCTTAGTTCAACTATATATACCATTAATAAATAATAAAAGGGGGGCTGAGAATAACTGTGATGTTATTGTAATGAATTCCTAGAGGTTTCCGTAGTTTTAGGCGATACCATTGTAATAAGGGTGTTCTTGTGACATTGATCTGTTCGTGTTAGTTTCATTGTCTTATTTCTAAACAGACATTTTAAAATACTTTAGCTAAAATATCCCTTTTAGACTTCTAAGACGACAAAAATCAAAACGGTATTTTACGATCACTTTATGCTCGTTAAATATGTATCCCCATCTAACTGAATGGTATAATCCGAAAGGTAGCGAAGACCAGTGAGACAAATCAAGCCTGTGACAGCGGTGAAACCTGAGTTTTGTAACAAGTAACTAACGAACAGAGGTAGGGACAATTAAGAAGTCGCCCCCTGTCTTAAATAATCAGTTTTGTTTAACAGCAGTGCCACGTTTTGCTGAGCTGTCAGAGTGAATGTGGGGAAACTATTAAGATGACAATTTGCTAGCGATAGCTGAGCTATCGTTAGCTACCTGCTAGCCGACTACCTGCTAGCTGATGCCTCAAAATCGTATGCAGGAGGAAGTAGCATGCTAGGGAGAAGCTAGTTAGCCTTTTAGCTCACCATCCTATTTTGGGATTGGCATTTCGCTAGGCAGTAACCTTTACATGGCAACGTTTATTGTTACTGCGAAAGTGGTGTTTATCCAGCAAGATCATTGCTTCTTTATGTCAGGCCAATATTTGTCAATGTGAAGTAGCTAGCAAGAAAAACTGTATCATGATGTTGCAATGTTATCTGTGACGTTAAATCAACTGGTATGAATGACGAAAAACAATACAGGGCCTTACTTTTAGTGTATTTCATAGTTCTATTGGCAAATAAAACAGAAAGTTAAAAGTATTATATTCTGTGTTGTTAACTGGTAAAATTCTCAGTTATTTCTCCTACCTGACGCGTGTTGTGTTTAAATGAACATTTGTAGTCATTTTATGAACTTGAACACAATGAACACTAATCTGTTGCTGCATGGAGAGATTAAATATCTATTTTCCTGCCCGAGAGATATTCTTGATGAGTGTTATATAAATTCTCATAATGATAAAATAAAGTAGCTAACAATCCAAAAAACAATAGGTCTGGACTTTAAACTGATTCTGTCACCAGTTTAATTCCTGATATTTCTTTCTTTCTTTCTTTTTTATCACAGTTTCTCTTCTGTTATCTTGCCAAGCTGTCTTTCACTTTTGTTGTCACTGCTATGCTTTAGCACTTGTTGACTCCGGCTTTGTTCTCTTTTTAAGCTTTAAACATTTAAACAAGCCAAATTGCAGGACACGTTGGTGGATGGCCGCATTCTTAAAACTTAAAACAGAAGAAACTTATGGTTTCTTCTTTTTTAATCCCCTTTCTCAACCTTGCATTCTTTTACTCCATTAGGCTGAAAGAGAAGCTCCACAATGTCCTTAAAGCCACGGGTGGTGGATTTTGATGAGACATGGAACAAGTTATTGACGACTATCAAGGCTGTTGTGATGCTCGACTACGTGGAGAGAGCTACATGGAATGATAGATTCTCGTATCCTCTACCAAACGCTGACATTTGTACTGCAGCTTAAGATCTTTGTTAAGTCTCAGAGTGGCAAATGGTTGTGTAATGAACCAGATTTTATTTCCACTTAGAAATTTAGTGATTTAATGGTTAAAGCATAAGCATTATCATCGTACACTGACATAGGAACATGTTAGGAATAACATGCATACCACAGCTTTATGACTTTACTGTTTATTGTTTTATTTATTGATTGTATTTATCCTTAACTTTGACACCAGTGACATTTATGCCTTGTGTGTTGCATACCCAGAACCTTTGGGTGAAAGATTGTACACAGAGACCAAGGTTTTTCTTGAGAATCATGTCAGGCAGTTGTACAAGGTAAGTACTCACAAAATCTGCCAATGGCTGGAAAGGAAAAAAAAAGATGCTGGTTTATTGTATGCTGATGCTTTTTGTAATACCTGCTTTGATTGTGTGTGCACTTTAGAAAGTTCTGGAGTCAGAAGAGAAGGTTTTAGTGATGTACCACAGATACTGGGATGAATACAGCAAAGGAGCCGACTACATGGATTGCTTGTACAGGTAACATTGTTGACCCTTAAAACTTCTCCAACAGACCCAAGCGCCATCATTTACACTATTATTGATTTCTCAGGAGCAGCAGTATGTAGCTTTGTGGGGTAAACTGTGATGGATATTTTACCCTTTAGGTGATCAACAGAAGTTTTCCAGGCATTTCTATCCCGTCCAGGAGGTTTACAATCCAGCCACTAAATGTAGTTTTATTCAGAGGCTCTATCTGGTAAATTCAAATGATCCATGATAACAGCATTATTTATCACATTTTCATCATAAAAACATCACTATCACTACTGTGTTACTAAGAGACCTCTATTTAGACCTGGACGTGATGATGAAGCCACTTCCTGTCAAACTTTCCACCAATCAGAGAGCTTAGATTGACGGTAATGTCCAATCAGGAGCAGCCAAAGATCAACCAGTGAGCAGAAAGTTCTATGTGTGTCTGAAAAGAAGAAAAATAAAGCTCCTCTATGGCTGGAATGAAGCCAAGAAGACGTTTCTGATGCACGGTGGCGCCAAAAAGCAGCTGAACTGGAGTTGGTTTAGTGAGGATAGCAGGTAAATAGTAGCAGAAATAACTGGAAATGAGGAAAAAGTGGAAACATGGAAATAGTTTCTGTTGTGTTTTTGTTTCAATGCCAATATTTTTTCTCCTGAAAGCCAAGACTTGAGAGAATGATGCAGATGAGAAAAGGCTTGGTCACTGTTGATCTGTGTGTTATTTCTACAAAAGTCTGCTTTCTTCTTCTGGTCGGCCTTTATGCTGCTATATCTATTCATACATTCGTTTTACATCATTTTAACCTCATAATCTGAAGCTGAGAAACATCATGTCTGCTGCTGACTGGTTTATACTGGGATTAAAAGCTTCAGCTTTTTCTGGTTTAGATTTAAACAAATAACAAACATCTGGTCCAAAAAAATAGTAAAAAAAATTAAGGGTTAAAATGCTAATATAAATCTTGTTGATTCACCATTTCATGCTACATTTGTTTTGCCCTACATGTTTACTTTGTGTGTTCTGAATATAAATGAAGAATTTTCTTAAATGAATTAATGTATTTAGGGGATCTATACAAGTATTTAGCTGTCTGATGGCTGTAGTCTGTAACAAATTCAACTAATGTAAATATTTGTAGGAGGATCTCAGTGTTTGGATCTTTAACTGCAAAACATATTAGTTGTTTCACAAGCTCATAATGTTTTTTTTTGTCAGAGTATTACCTTGAAGGGCATAGTGGGTCGTGCCAACAAGCATGTATTCGGAGCTTTCAGATCTATTTTTATTTGTATTTCACTGCAGACTGCCTTTGCATACAAATGCTTTGTAATATATTTGTAACTGTGAGCAAGATGGAACGTCTCTCAGCTTTAGCGTAGCTGCACAGTACTAATTACTTCCAGTTTTAACAGAAACCTGGTAATGATCCAAAATCGATCTTGTGAGATACCTGCTAGTCTTCATTGTTTCAAACACTAATCACCATGGATTTAAAGTTGGACTGAAGGTCCGGCTGAGTCCCAGCAGATGTCTCAGACTGTCAGATTAAACTTTTACATTAGCTGGTGTTTATAACGTCATCTTGTTTTGATGGAAAGTGAAACAGAGAACTCAGGCCAAGCGTCATGGCTGCACAGCTGTCAAAGCATGTTACTTAGTTAGACTTATTCAGCTGGCTCGAAGACGGGTGGCAGCATCTCTGGAAGTTATCCTGCCGTTTACTTGGCTTTCTTGTTGAATACTAGAATTTAGTTGATTTTACCATCAGGTTGGTTTCAGTAGAAAATTTTGTTCTCAGACGTCCTGTTGTTTGTTTGGTGATGTTTTGTGGAGTTTGCAGAGCTTTTCTTTGCAGGAATTGAAGCAGTGAGACATTAAAATGTTTCCCCAGTTCACATCTGGGCTGTGAAACCAGATGCTCGCTGAATAAACATGTTGTTGTCCTTCAATCAGCATCCAGGTTCCCTTCAATTTTAAAGAAACACAGAGATGATATTTACTGCTAATAGATAGACTGGTCTGAAAAAGACCAGTTGCTTGATTGAATTTTATATTTTCAATAATCATATTTACTATAAATAATCTAAAACATTCCTAACAGATATTATAATTAGAAATAAGACAAAAAGATCTAAATATATCTGTAATGATAATATTACACAAACAACAGGTGTATTATAACAGGTTTGTTTAATTTATTATGTATTGATCCTGTAGATATTTTGGCTTTCTTTAGTTAATCTGACTGCCTCTCCATTATTAAGCCCTCTCTCTCTCTGTCTCTCTCTCTCTCTGTCTCTCTCTCTCTCTCTGTCTCTCTCTCTCTCTCTCTCTCTCTCTGTCTGTCTGTATATATATATAGAGAGAGAGATATAAAAACTATTTATATAGTTATGGTTGTAGACTCTTGGTCCACTGCTCTGTACTTGTTTTCCTGTTGCTATTAAGGCTGTTATGAGGTCTAAGATCATACCACTGAACAGGCGAGAAACAGAATAACAGAAATATAGCTAACTGACGTGTGGAGTTGGAGTTTCTGACAGCAGCGTTGTGACATCCTCACCTCTCTCGTCATGTTGTCCAGGTATCTAAACACACAGTTCATCAAGAAGAACAAACTAACAGAAGCTGATCTGCAGTACGGCTACGGGGGAGTGGACATGAATGAGCCGCTCATGGAGATCGGAGAGGTATGTAGGCGTTTAACAGCATTTCATCCATGTCCAGACATTTTTTCTCACATCCATTTAGATGAGACAGACCTTCAGAATGATGGAGAGATGAGTGGGATTCTTTACCAGGTCTGGGTTTGTCTTACACAACCCTGCTGGGCTGGACTGTCCAAGGATTTGTCTCCACTGGACTCTGTCTTTTTATTTGTTGTTGCAGTTGGCGCTGGATATGTGGAGGAAGCTGATGATTGAACCCCTGCAGGCTGTCCTGATCCGGATGTTGCTAAATGAAATCAAAAAGTATGTTTCACACATAGTTCGTATGCGGGTGTGAATGATTTACCAAGTCTGGTTTTCTTACTTGTTATGTTATGTTGTTATGTTAATTCAGGGGAGTCAAACTCTCTCTGGTGGGTCGGATAATAAATAATATCAATAAGAAGTTTAATCCTTTTTCCACTCAAAGTGCTTCATTTTATCTTCAGAAGAAGCTTAAAGTCATGCTGCCATTCTGTTTATTTATTTAATATATAAACATGGCCCAAAAAGTCAGGAAATGAGTGTTTGGTGGATTATTTCTGTCCTGTAATAATGGCAGTTAATGTTTGTTGTACATGGATGGAAAGACAGTTTGTCACCTTTACAACCAGGTAAATCCAGTAAGAAACCCAAAACCACAGTGAATGCTAACAGGAGAATATTAAAGAGATATTGGTGCTTTTTTAAATTAATATAGAGTAAATAAACTCAAATCAATAGTTTTCTCTTCTTGGAATCTTGGAATTGGATTTACAGTCAGCATTTTCCACGAGGAGCAGGTCGTCCAGGACAGTGTCATCAGCACATGAAATTTAAACCTACGATTATTTAATCGTAAAGATCCTCAAGAACTTTACATGTGGGATCATGACTGAACCATGTGATCAGATCAGGAAGGAAAACAAAGTTAAACAACATGTGTGTGTTAGCGCATGTGTTGCTTTGTTTTCCTTCCGTGTACGGCAGAAGAAGAGTTTTTCCTCCAAACTAACAGATTAAATCATTCTGCTCAGATTTTTGGGGTTTTTTGTTTTCATGACTGTTGGTCGTGACTTTTATTTTAAGTTTCTGTACAGCACTTTGGTCCGGTGCTATTGTTTTACAGTGCTCTATAAATAAAGCTGGATTGGACTGGATATAGAAAAAGAGCAAGGTGTGGAGGAAGGCTCGCCAGCAGGACATAAAACAGGAAATAATCCAGTATGTTTTTACCTCTGATACCTTCATTGTGGGAGGCTGCGCGGTGGTTAGCACCGCGGCCACACAGATAGAAGGTCTCTGGTTCTCTGGTGGTTTGTTGAAAGAGTCAGAGCTGAAGACGACTCCATCATGTCTTTCAGTGACCGTTGCGGCGAGAACCCCAACCAGAAGGTCATCCACGGGGTCGTCAACTCCTTTGTTCATGTTGAACAGTACAAGAAAAAGTTTCCATTAAAGGTGAGGCATCGATTAACATCCCAGCCATCATGTGCTCTGACCTCTCCACTGAATACTGCGTTTGTTGTGTTTCAGTTTTATCAGGAAATCTTTGAAGGACCTTTTCTGATAAAAACAGGAGAGTATTACAAACAGGAAGCCTCCAATCTGCTCCAGGAATCCAACTGCTCACAGTATATGGAGAAGGTAGGCCAGATGGACAGTGTTCCACACCTGCTTCAGGATTTATTCTTGAACAAAGTGGAGAAAAGTTGAATTTAGCATTTTTTCTGACCAGTGATGCCATTTAATCTTTTAAACTCCAGCTTCTGTTCAGTGTTGATGATGTCTAACATGACATGTAAACATGAACTGCTTTATATTTTTTAACTCTCAAAAAGAGGACGCTTTCTGTCCGTTGGTGGGACTACGTGCACCTGTGTGTGCACCTGTGTGTGCACCTGCATGTGCACCTGCGTGTGCCCACGTAGAATAACGTGGTGTCATCTGAATAAGATCTTGAACATCAGGCTGTTTGGTTTTTAAAACGATGCTGAACGTGGATGAAGAAACGTTCAGAAACGGCAGCATTTCGTTGATAAAGTTAGCTTCTGATTTGTGATACAAACGAAGGACGATTCCACAGCTTTATGGGAGACTTTTACCACATTAGACCTGGTCCTGCTGAAAAACTGCAGGACTTAGGATGTTCAGATCAGGACTGAATTATTTTACAGAGCTTTTACATTTATTAACACACAGCTTCTGATTTGTAAAACATTTATTCTATTTATAAAAATGCAAATAAGGCTTCTTTTATTGATTGTTTGGATCTAGACCACATCAGACCAGGTCCTGTTTTAAGATTATTGCATACAGAGTACTGTCACCTCTATTTTCTTTCCTTTTTTTTTAACAAAACAAAGCTCAGAGTCTGTATATTATTTACAGGTTCTGGGCAGGTTGAAAGACGAAGAGGTGCGATGTCGGAAGTACCTGCACCCCAGCTCCTACGGCAAAGTCATTCATGAATGCCAGCAGAGGATGGTGGCAGATCACCTGCAGTTCCTGCACGGGGAGTGTCAGAGCATCATCCGGCAAGAGAAGAGAGACGGTCAGCCCGCACTGCTCTTCCACATCATCTGCTCCATCTTCAACAGCTCCGAGGTTTCCGATTAAAGTTTCTGTGTTGTTTTGTCCAGACATGGCCAACATGTACACCCTGCTGAGAGCCGTGGCTAACGGGTTGCCTCACATGATCCAGGAGCTGCAGGTCCACATCCACAACGAGGGCATCAGAGGGACCAGTAACCTCTCTCAGGAAAACGTTAGTCATGTCCCTGCTAAGCATAAAATCCACTCCTGTCAGAAGCATCTCCGTCTAACACAACCTCGTCTCTCTTCTCACGCTCCTGTAGATGCCGACCCTGTTTGTGGAGTCAGTTCTGGAGGTTCACAGTAAATTTGTTCAACTCATAAACACAGTCCTAAACGGAGATCAGCACTTCATGAGCGCACTCGATAAGGTATCAGAATCTGTCCTCAGAGAGCTGGGTCCTTGTTCTAGTCCGAAATGAGGGTTGTTGGTCTGCTTGTCCGCAGTTAACAGCAGGGCTGTAAACACACATCTGTCCAGATCAGTCATGGGTCCAGGACTTGTTTCCATTTTTTGTCAGGATATCCAGAGGTGGTGGAGCTATACGCACCTCCAGGATTTCACACCATGTTTTTGATTGTTGAGACTCAAAATTCCTGATTTTTGCATCAGCTTTTAGTGTTTTCTTCAAAAGTTCCTGAAATCAGTTTCAGATATTATTTATTATAATAATATTAATTCATCCAAACATTTTTTATTGAAACGCTGGAAGAGTTTTTCACCGTTCAGCAGAGAGAAGCTTCACGTTATGGTTACTTCATCTCATCTGTGTTCTCATCTCAGATGTTTCTGGAAAAGTGTTTGTCAGGTAACAACTTTAGCTTATCTTCCACTACAGTGTCGCTGCAATAGAAAACAGGTTCATCACGACTGCAGGGCTGGAAATAGTCCAGCTCCACCCCAGAACTCCAGCGTAGAAACAGAGACATTTAATAGTTGATATTGAGGTAATGTTGAGCTAATCCACCAATAATATGAGGGGAACAATTCAGGTGGTACAAAAGCAAGTAGCAGTCAAAAGATACTGAAAAGTAGAAAAAGAACATTAAAATATAAGAGTGGGAAAAATAACATTACAATAAAGATAAATAAAAATGTACAGTTATTAAATAAGACACATCCCGTTTAAGTGTTGCCCAGTAGAAGACTCCTTTAGTTAAATCTAAAGGGAGGGTGTCCATCACACACTAAAATAGCCAGGGACGAGTTACAGCTGCGCTAATCATCACACACGTTACTAATCAATCAAAAGTTGAGCGAACCTTTGAAACAGATTGAGATCCAGCAGCAGTCCAACTGAGACAGGTGGACCAGAGACCATGTGGACCAGAGATGCCAGTGAGCAGCTGCAGACACGGCGTGTCGGTTTGGCTGTGGTTTTTACAAGGGTGCAAATATGTAAATAAAATATATATTAAAAAAAAGAATTATAATGTATAAAATATATTTAATACATATAAAGTAAAAAAAAATATATATGTTTAAAATAGATAAAATTGATCAATCTTATTTTTAAACATTATATAATTTATTTGATAAATGTATATTGTTTTTTAAAAACTATTAAAAATATGAATATTATATAATATCTATATTATAAACATATCAAATAAAGAAATAAAATCATGTAAATGAGCAACTGAGACAAAATATTAATGAAACTTCACGTATTTTTCTCCTGAAATTTTAGGTTCATTAAGTTTTCCAAAAGTTTAGTTCATTAAATGTAAACTTCTTAATTATGTATGTGTACTTGTTTGTACTAAAACAAAGAGAAAAATGTGGAGTTTGGATTTTTTTCTAGGTTATTAAGCTGTTATTTTACTGGTCCGACCCACTGGAGACCAGATTGGACTAAACGTGGAACCTGGAAATTGACAGCCTGGTTTGGGGGCTGGAAAATGATTCCACAGTGTTAGAAAAAGTAGAATTTCTGATCTAAATATAAGGAAGGTTTATATCCTGATTTTTCCATGATGTGAACATTTTAAAGCTCAGCATCCACAACGTGATTCAGTCCGTTTTTCACTGAAATGTCTGATTGATCAGGAAGCGATCGGAGATGATTGCGTTAAACCAGTCGTCCCATATCGACCAGCGGATCTCAAATCCAGGATAAATGCTGTCGTAGCAGAATTTGTGACATTGCCAAACAGCAAACTATATAAAATGATCTGATGTGTGATTTTACAGCCCTGCTGCAACATTAATGCACCACAAGACGTTCACATCTGAAATCACTGGGTTTCATTTTCTGTCTCAGGCTCTGACGTCTGTAGTGAACTTCAGGGAGCCCAAGTCCATCTGCAAAGCCCCTGAACTTGTAAGTACACACACGCACATACATGCACACGCATGTACAGTGTTGCTCACAGCTCCTTGACCGGGTCATCCTCCCCCCTCTGGTGTCTGTCCAGCTGGCGAAATACTGCGACAATCTTCTGAAGAAATCTGCAAAGGGAATGACGGAAAACGAGGTGGAGGATAAGCTGACCAGCTTCATCACAGTGTTCAAGTACATAGACGACAAGGACATCTTTCAAAAGGTAGCGACTCCGTCTGGGTGGGTTCGACAGATCAAAACACTCGGACTTTAGTCTGACGTTGGTTTCTGTTTCCTGCAGTTTTATGCCAGAATGCTAGCGAAACGGTTAATACACGGTTTATCGTTGTCGATGGATTCGGAAGAAGCCATGATCAACAAACTCAAGGTAAATCCTCAACAAGACGTGTCGTTTTTAAATTGGATGATTTCAAGGAGGAATCGGAAACTTCTCATTCCCTGCATGACGTCACCTCCCGCATCACTGTGAACGTTTTTGTCCATTTGGGCAAATTTTCAGTCCTCATCTGCATTTAGGTCATTTTAGAGGACAAAGCACAGAAAAAACTGTTTTTCTAACAGGTTAGCTAAACATTGTGATATGAATTTACTGCCCTCTTGACTCATTATTGACAAAAACTTCCCAAAATGCGTGATTATATTTTACAATTGATGACAGTTTTTGTCCTCAAATAACTTAAGAAGGTATTAACTAGAAAATGTGATGCTACATAAAAATTAATGAGGCATAAAAGTCAACATTTTGGCTAATACTAATAATAATTAAAATTTAAAAGTTAACCCCCCCAGCCCTCCTAATATTTGTTAGAAGTAAAATAACTTGTTTCTTTTTTTTAATTAAATGAGCAAAATGTAATAAAAAATGGCATTTAAAGGGTTAAAATCCCAATAATATTTGATATTTCATTGTTTTGATCTGAACTGAAGTTGATAAAGATTTTACTTAAAAAACAAAAAGAAAAGCTTCCCAGCCCCCAAACTTAGTTTTCTGAGGAAGAAACAGTTTTTTTTTTTTTTTAGTTGTTGGGAGACATCAAGTCATCAAGCTGGTATTTAAAAGGTTAAAACCCTCAACATCTTAAAATGTTTGGTAGTTTTGGTGAATTTGTTTAAGAGATTTATACAGAAAGAAATATGAATCTTCAGTTTTTTTATAGCAGTTTTTTGGAAGTAAAATATTTGTCCTTAATGACTCAAACGAATGCTTGAGGGTTAAATCTTGTTATTTAGCTGTTTAGCTTTTTTACTCCTCACCTGTTAAACACACCGTCTCCTCCTTCGACTTGCAGCAAGCTTGTGGCTACGAGTTCACCAGCAAACTTCACCGAATGTACACAGACATGAGCGTGAGCGCCGACCTCAACAACAAGTTCAATAATTTCATCAAGACGCAGGAGACGGTGGTGGACCTGGGAATCAGCTTCCAGATCTACGTTTTACAGGTGTGTGAGGACTCCTTTATCTGGCTCTGACGGATTCGGCTTGTCATTGACCTTTTAATCGTTTTGCAGGCAGGAGCCTGGCCTCTCACACACGTCCCTTCGTCTACATTCGCCATCCCTCAAGAACTAGAGAAGAGCGTGCAGATGGTGAGGAGCACTGCTGGACGGAAACTCGTGATTGGATGATGCAGCAATGCCGGCTAACACCTGTTTTCACCTTCCTTTACAGTTTGAGTTGTTCTATAATCAGCACTTCAGTGGGAGGAAGTTGACTTGGCTGCACTATCTCTGCACAGGTAATACGCAGCAATCATGGACACATTTTATCCCATTATAGACAGAAACCCTAAACCTGGAGTCCAGTTAAAATCCACCTACAACCCTTATCTGATCCATTTATGATCAACTGAGCTCGCTAAGGAAGCCAGCAGGTCGGATCAGATCTTCTCTTTGATTCAGTCCTCCATCCTGAGCTGCACAAGGAGTCACAGTTTACAGAAATATCAAACCTAAGGCCCCCACCCCCGTTTTTTCCTGGGTAGTGTTAATATTAAGGTCAGTTATTCAAATAAAATAGATTAATTACATCTGATTATTTGTTAGTTATTTAATTATTTCTCATCTTAACTACATTGCTGATAAATGTTTAAGAATTTACAAGAAAATCTAACTTTTTCTCTTTTTTTTAATTATTTAGGATTTATTAAAGTCAAGGGCAGTTTAGATGTTTAATTTTTAGACAAACCTCTTTAAAAAATGAAGGCAAGAAGGAAAAATTTAAATGCATAAGAGTTAGTTTTTTTTACCATCCGAGTGCTAATCCACTTCTTCTCTTCCTCCCACACAGGTGAAGTCAAGATGAACTACCTTTCCAAGCCCTACGTTGCCATGGTAACCACTTACCAGATGGCTGTGCTGCTGACCTTCAACAACAGTCAGACGGTAACCTACAAGGAGCTGCAGGACGGCACCCAGATGAACGAAAAGGAGCTGCAGAAGACCATCAAGTCCCTTCTAGATGTCAAGATGCTCAACCACGATTCAGAAAAGGTGTCAGGTTTTTCTCTGGACCGTGATGAGGTTCATGTCCCATAATGCCTTGTTTTAGGTTTTAATAAACAGCATCTTTTCTACCTGCAGGAGGAGATTGAAACTGAGTCAACGTTTTCACTAAATATGAGTTTCACCAGTAAAAGAACAAAGTTCAAGATCACGACATCGATGCAGAAAGACACGCCGCAGGTCGGACACTTCATTTACTTTTACTCATCTTTCTTCTAGCTTCAGTCGTAGAGAACGATGCTGCGTATGAGCTTAGATTTCATCTGAAACACGCCTCATGTCTGTTCCGTTCAGGAGATGGAGCAGACGCGGAGCGCCGTAGACGAGGACCGAAAAATGTATTTACAAGCTGCTATAGTGAGAATCATGAAGGCCAGGAAGGTTCTTCGACACAACGCCCTCATCCAGGAGGTGAGTGGGAGCCAAACAAGACGCCGCTGCAAAAATTCTACTTACGTTGATGTTAACAGGGTTTAGTTGAGCTGCTGAAAGACATGAGAGACAAGTTTTTATAGATTAACAGAATAATCCACCATCAGCAGGGCCGGGCAGAGGAAAATGTAGGAACAGATGATGTTTGTGGGAACATGTTGGACGGTGAGGTGACGCTGTTGTTTGGAGGATCTCGTCTTATCATGTCTCAGCTCCCCGTCGGCCGCCTGTTGCAGCGTAAACTCGCTTTGTTTGTAGATTCATAAACTGAATAATCGGCCATTAATCCAGAAGTCATGGATGTTAAATCAGAGGGTTTCACTTTGATAAAACCTCTATAAGTTTTTACATTTCTGCATAAATATTCACATCCAACATTATTAGAGTTTTAAAGTAAGTAAAGAGAAAATAATTCAGCAAAATGATCCAGTTGTTTTTTTTATTTTAATAATTTAATACTGTTTAATTTTAAACATTGCTTATAAGTATAAATAAGCAGTGAAAGAAAAGTTTTCTGGAAGACTGAAATGAGTGGAGCGAGTCAGAGAGCTGATCTCACCTCCAGAAAGCTGCAGAGAAGTCACACATATCCTGTTCTTCAGCTTAGAAACAGCCAGACGTAGCTTCACATTATAACACAAACTGTCAGAAAAACCGACGTCAACAACTTTCTAGAGTTCTTCTAAGTATCGCGAATTTACCATGTTACTGGTCTGACACCAGTTACTGGTTTTATTCATGTAGGGAGACAAAGACAAAGAATATGGAATTATGGGAAAAATGTATTTATTTACTTTATTCTAAATACATAAATAGTAATCCGAACAAAGAAGACTATTTTCATTTTTTAATTATTATTTTGTTTATTTTTTTTAATAAATAGATGAAAAGTAACTACAACACACAAAAAAGACAATTAAAAAAAATGATGAGCACGATGGACTGGTGACCGGTCCGGGTGTACCTGCACAGGTGTACCGGTCCAAGTGTACCTGCTCAGGTGTACTGGTCCAAGTGTACCAGTCCAGGTGTGCCTGCTCAGGTGTACCTGTCCAAGTGTACCTGCTCAGGTGTACTGGTCCAAGTGTACCGGTCCAGGTGTACCTGCTCAGGCGTACCGGTCCTAGTGTACCTGCTCAGGTGTACCTGGCTCTGACCTGCTAATTGCTGGGATGGACTCCAGCTTCTCCACGATCCCGAACTGGAATAAGTGGTATAGAAAAGGAATGGATAAATTACAAACACTCATCAGATTTTATCTTATACATGAATAGATGAAAATGTACAAACCTCAATCAAACAAAATTAAAAAAAATAAAGCTATGAAAACAATTTAATTAATTAAGGGGGGTGCATTTTATTTTAATAAAAAGACTGTAAAACCATGAGTATTAATATTTCATCATCAGCAGGTCGGCTAACCATCAGCTACTTTCTTCTTCTTCTCTCTGTGGTTCCTGTGTTCAGGTCATCAATCAGTCCAAAGCCCGGTTCAACCCCAGTATCAGCATGATCAAGAAGTGCATCGAGGTCCTCATCGACAAGCAGTACATCGAGCGAAGCCAGACCTCGGCGGACGAGTACAGCTACGTGGCATAGACGGAGGAGCTGGTCTGGTCTGGTCTCCGTTCAGAAACACCCCCCATGTGACTGACTGGCAGATGTAGGTTAAAAACTGTAAACAAACCAGAAAAGACTCTCATTCGTCATTTGGGTTTGGGACCGTCGCTGTCTGCTCTGACTGACAGGACGAGTGCCTCCATCTTCAAACAGAAAAAGAAACGTCATCATGTCACGTCAGACCGCCAGCTGACATCACCACCCATACGCCCTCCTTCAGACTCCTCCCACTTTCTGATTTCAAGCTGTTTACAACATCACCAGTGCCACGCACCCGTGCGTCAAACCACATAAAGAAAATGCCTCTAGCTATTGGAGAAGAGAGATGCGATCAGTAAACGTGTCCAGATAAAGGAAAAAGAAGCGGGGACATCATTAAAAAAACCTTTTCTTTTCTCACGTTTGCAGTTGTGTGTTATTTCCTTTCTTTGTTAAATGTACTGAAATTAGGACAACTATTGTAATAAAACTGGTATACTCACTATTGTATCTACTTTGAAATGTAAAGAAAAAGTAAGGTGACAAACATGATCTTGCTGCTTGTCAATAAATAAATAAAAACACTGAAGGTTTTTATGTAAGTATTTGTCGTGTGTCCATCGCAGTCTTTTTTTATTACTACATAGTTTTATAAATGAGAATTATAAGAAGCATACTTCAGATGTGCTGATGAGTTGTCATGTCAGTCATGGCGGAGACGGATCAATGATGGAAATCAAAGATCCATCATTTTAAATGATATATGTAGTAAATTTAATCATACTAAAAAAGATTAAATGTTTAAAAATGACTCACCTGCTGCTTTCTTTAAGCTCCTCTACCGGAAGCCTGTTCTCTTCCGGATGAATATCTGATGGTGTTCCTTCGATGTGTTGGAGTTTCTCCGCCAGTTTGGAGATAACAGCTCCCAGTGCTTCCATTACCACCTTCACTCTACATCTTCTTCCTCCATCCAGCTGTGTAAATGTTGTTCAGGATCTCTGCATCCACCACTGCTGCCTTATCAACCACCACGATATCCAGTTAGTTATCTTTCACCAGTTTATCAGTCTGGATCTGAAAGTACCACAGGAAATGTCTGGAAAGATGTTGCCGGCCTCCTTCAGCAACCTGTCAATCACCTCAGGTGGCACCTGGGTGTCCAATCAGATTTCAGAGGCCATCCAGCTCCGCCCCTGATCCTACTTCATTAAAACACTACATTTGCATTCATAAAAATGAAACTTTGCCCATAAAATAAGGAAGTTGGTGATATTAGTTTATGGTCTCAGAAGACCCATTAAACCAGGACCCACCTGCCACATGCACGTGTACGGTTTCAGTGTGGTTTCAGGAGCAACAGATCAACAACTGGCAGTGATGGAATTTGTAGAGAACATAGCTAATGCAGTGGGTTCGAAACAATACACACTGGGAGCGTTCATGGACTTGCAGGAAGCATTTGATACATGTGGTCATTCGTCAGAAGAAATGTGAACATTATGATTTAAGAGGGGCTGAACAACTTTGTTTAAGGAGTTACTCAAAATAGGTTTCAGTATGTACAAATGAATCACACAATCATTTTTAAGAAGAGCAATTTGTGATGTTCCACAAGGATCCGTATTGGGACCAAAGTTATTTTTACTTTCAATAAATGACATCTGTTCTGTGTCTAAAATATTAAAATTTATAATCTTTGCAGACAACACAAATCTATGTTGTTTAGGATATGACATAATACAGTTGTTAAAGTAGAAAGGGAGTTGATGGTGTAAAAAACATGTTTTGATTTGAATAAGTTATCACTTAATGAAAACAAGACTAAATTCATGGTTTTATTAATGCCTAATATGTCATATTGTGTTGAAATATGGGGAAACGTATATAAAACAAATATAGATCCAGTTATTAAACTTCAGAAAAAAGCTAATAGGCTAATAAATAAAACAGGCTGTTATGAATCAACTAATAAACTCTTCATAAGTTGTAATATTTTAAAATTTGTGAATATTGCATTTTCAAAAATGATGTAAATTGTTTTTCGAGTGCTAATAGTTCCAAGTAGCATTAAATGATTTTTTACACTGAGAGAAGGAAATATCAATTTGAGAGGAATATTTATGTTTGAGATTCACAATGTAAGAAGAAATGTTTTAAAAAAAAGATCTGTCTCAGTTTTGGGAGTGAAGTTATGGAATGGACTAAGTCCTGAAGTGAAATTGTCTAGCTCTCTGATTTAGTTTAAAAAGAGCTTAAAATGAAAATAATCAACGATTATATGATGATTGTGTGACAAAGAATGATTTGTGGACGCCTACAAACTTTATGTTTATTTAAAGAAACAAATTTAAGTGTATCAGTATGTTGCAGGGCCAGGATAGGCATATATATAAGATATGAGCTTCAGTTTGTTCCTATTTTGTTACTGAATGGTGAATGATGTGGTTAAATTTGACTGTGTATACTTAACAAAAATAAAGATGAAACAAATGAAAAATGAATGAATGAATGAATGAATGAATGAATGAATGAATGAATAGTCCCCCGGTTATATGGGGTGTATGGTGTGTTGACCCTTTATGGCAGAGCTTCGAACGTCCTCACCCGGCGGCCATCTTGCCACAGGCTTCTCTCGCGGGATCTGTGGTATCGGTGGGAAGGTGGTCGATCTGCACAAACATACATACTCTTACTTTGCTGAAATCTTGACAAACGGTTTGGCTTCTTACTAAAGTTGTTAACGTGGCTGTAATTGTGGATACTTGAACATGTTGAAATTGCAGCTTTTGTGTTTGAAAAATGACTTAAACGTGCAGCACAGTTGTGTTCTCCATCAGAAGGCACAGCAAGGCTCATCAGAGCAGTTCGTTCTCCAGGCATCAGCAAGTTCCAGACAATTTAATTTCTTTTCAATTTTGTTTTACAAAAGCTTCTACTTTAATTACTGAGGTGTAGTTTGTGTTGTGTGAAGTTATTTAATTGTAAATCAGTGTAACTCGGAGCCTTTTCAGTGTTAAATTCAACTCCACTGTTTTACTCACACATCTCTCTGTTTTGATCTCTGTCCTCCACATGTAAATGTCCATAGTCTAGTTCTCTGTACAGGGTGTGGGTTTCAACAAGCTGCTTTCCTTCATGTATATATTTAAATCTTATACCTGTTTTGTATTGCAAATAAATTTCACTTTTATGTCCAAGATGTTACAGACATTGAACTGAATAATGAGAATAATGTAATATGTGTTATGATAATATAAATATTACTAATATAATAAAATAAATTTAATTATTACATGTTTAAACTAAACATGTAATAATTCAAATTATTTTAAATTTTTAATATTCAGCCATTCTGTACTTAACACACCTTGTGCGTGTATTTATCGCACCTGTTTATTTTCATATGAAAGTCCGTGATTAAAGCTCTGCTCTAGAATCTTTAGTTATAAGTATGCGCTGTCATTGCTACATCTCTGGCATTTATAATGTACCAAACCTTTTGAAAATCGCTATTAAATTGAACAAGTTATGGTTATTTATAAAGTGCATGCACCAGTAAAACAATGTTATGAGTGCGCGAGCTGACTGTGGCAAGATGGCCGCCAGCGCGGACGTTCGGCCCCTTTGGGCAACAGCGAAGATGAGACGTCGATCCTTTCGTGTGGATCTATGGTCCTACCGCTGTTCCACAGCTGTCCCACAGCTGTCCATGGTGCTGACGTAAGCCGAAAAATCCATTTCATCCCGGAATTTTTTGGAAAAGGAGGGAAGATGGATGTTATATTAGTGTCTTCTCACGAGACATCTGTCAGAGTCGTCAAAGGCTACGATGTACATGAACGGGTGTCAGATGCACGTGGAATGTCCTCAACGTAGAAACCCACCAGAACAAATGAGTCAAATCCCACTAAGCTTCTCTAATTTTGTCCTCCCTTCCGAGCGAACCGGGACCTCGTGGCGCAACGGTAGCGCGTCTGACTCCAGATCAGAAGGTTGCGTGTTCAAATCACGTCGGGGTCAAGGGCTTGTAATTGCTTTTATTTTTAAGAAGTTCTAATGTGACATCAATATAACTTTATAAAACATTAAATATGTATAAAACATTACATGTTTTGGGTAATATTGTGTTGTTTCTGATGTATGTAAATAATTTTTTATAGCTATTTTATTTTCCTTTTTATTTGTTCCGTTCTGGAGGCTTTTAAACATATTGTTTATTTTATAGTGAATGATGCTGAATGACAATGAGGTCGAGTCTAATATTTTTGAAAATTTACAGCGGACTATTTTTCAAGTCATGTGAGAGGGGGGAGGTATCAAGTAATTTAATTACTGTCCCTGACGGGAAACTTGGTTTACAGGCAGGTCCTCAAAGGAAAACATAACATCAAACAATAAAAGCACCAAACATAACTCAACAATGAAATCTTTAACACTTTTACCACTATTTTCCTCTGCATACATTGTTTTTATAAAGGACTTTTTGTTGCTTCTGGCATGTAAAGCACTTTATAAAAAAAATTTGATTAGATCCGTCCATCCATCCACCCACCAATCCACCAATCCACCCATCCATCCATCCATCCATCATCCATCCATCCATCCATCCGAACCCAGTGTGGTTGTTACTGGTGAGGTTATGTGTATCAGAGTATTTCTCCTGGATGGTTTACAGGCTGCAGCAAACTGTAATAAACACTGTATTTATATGTCACTCATTAAAACATTAAAACTGTTTTAAAAGCAACCTAGTCTTTCTTTACAGGTTTGTGGTGAATCTGGAAGGCACAATACGATGGAATAAAAAAGCAGTTTTTCCATCTGTTGGTGGTGAGACTGGATTTTTGCCTCCAGCTGGAAATGATTTTTAATAAAGTTAAAGTTTTGTAAGACGAGCTGATTGTACATCTTATCAAGCCCCTGCTGGGGAGATTACTCAGGCTCTGAACCTCAGTTTAATCATGTCAGATGTTTCTGAGTTTTAAGACCAGGCTACTGCAGCTTTCAGGTCAGATTTTAAAAACTGAGGCAAGAAACCAACATCATCTCCACGCTGTGATCACGGCAGACTCACCTGCAGCCAAAGGGAAGGAAGACCTGGGCAAGACGATGAAGAGGATGGAGAAACAAGACACTCGAGTACATGTCAGTTAGAATTCTAGGTATCTTGATATGGGTTGTGTAACCAGATTTACTAGTTTCCATCAGGTCAGAGAAGAGGTGACCTCAAAGACTGTGTTCCTGCTCAGCATTCCAGCTTTACTCCAGACATCGTCATGACGTGGATGCTGCAAGTCATGCACGTTTCTTCCACCTCATGCAGGCCGTAATCAGAGAGACACATTTCCTTGTTGTGGTGCATGTTTATATCCTCTTATAGGAGCATATCCTTGGACTTGATTTGTCATTAGACTCACAAATAAAACATGTTTCCAGGACCTCCTTCTTCCACCTTAATATCCCCAGAATGAGGAGCATCCTGTCTCAGAGTGATGCTGAAAAACTGGTCCATGGATTTGTTTCTTCCAGACTGGAAAACTAAAATTCCTGATTATTGTTCTGAAAAGTCTGCAGCGTGAGTTCTAATGAGGATCATATTCCTCCAGTTTTATCTTCTCTTCATCAGCTTCCCGTTAAATCCAGAACAGAATTTAAGATTCTTCTCCTCACATATGAAACTCTTAGTGAACAAGATCTACTGGATCAAAGATCAGATGACTTGGTCAGAGTTCCAGATTTTTCTATCAGAGCACCGGTCCAGGCACACAGCCGTCCTTCCTGGTCCTGATGGAGGTTTCCCTTCCTGGTCCTGGTTCTGATGAAAGTTTTCCTTCCTGGTTCTGGTCCTGATGGAGGTTTTTCTGCCTTGTTCTGGTCCTGATGGAAGTTTTCCTTCCTGGTTCTGGTCCTGATGGAGGTTTTCCTGCCTTGTTCTGGTTCTGATGAAAGTTTTCCTTCCTGGTTCTGGTCCTGATGGAGGTTTTCCTGCCTTGTTCTGGTCCTGATGGAAGTTTTCCTTCCTGGTTCTGGTCCTGATGGAAGTTTTCCTTCCTGGTTGTGGTTCTGGTGGAGGTTTTTCTGCCTGGTTCTGGTCCTGATGGAGGTTTCCCTTCCTGGTCCTGGTTCTGATGAAAGTTTTCCTTCCTGGTTCTGGTCCTGATGGAGGTTTTTCTGCCTTGTTCTGGTCCTGATGGAAGTTTTCCTTCCTGGTTCTGGTCCTGATGGAGGTTTTCCTGCCTTGTTCTGGTTCTGATGAAAGTTTTCCTTCCTGGTTCTGGTCCTGATGGAGGTTTTCCTGCCTTGTTCTGGTCCTGATGGAAGTTTTCCTTCCTGGTTCTGGTCCTGATGGAAGTTTTCCTTCCTGGTTGTGGTTCTGGTGGAGGTTTTTCTGCCTGGTTCTGGTCCTGATGGAGATTTTCCTTCCTGGTTCTGGTTCTGATGATAGTTGTCCTTCCTGGTTCTGGTCCTGATGGAGGTTTTCCTTCATGGTTCTGGTCTTGATGAAAGTTTTCCTTCCTGGTTGTGGTTCTGATGAAAGTTTCCCTTCATGGTTCTGGTTCTGATGGAGGTTTTCCTGCCTGGTTCTGGTCCTGGTGGAAGTTTTCCTTCCTGGTTCTGGTTCTGATGGAGGTTTTCCTTCTTGCTTCTGGTTCTGATGGAGGTTTTCCTGCCTTGTTCTGGTCCTGATGGAGGTTTTCTTGCCTGGTTCTGGTCCTGATGGAAGTTTTCTTCCCTGGTTCTGGTTCTGACGGAGGTTTTCCTGTCTGGTTCTGGTTCTGATGGAGGTTCTCCTTCCTGGCTCTGGACGTGATGGAAGTTTTCCTTCCTGGTTCTGGTTCTGATCTAACCTCTTGGTTTCCTCAGTTAGGTAATTATTTTTATGAACTGGTTTATACAAACACAGTTCTTAGAAATTGGACTAATGTGGATCATGAAGCGTTTTAATTGAATTATAACTGGACTATAATGAACGTCTCGTCTTTGGTTTACAGCTGAGTTACGATGATGATAAACTATAATAATATTTTATCAGTGCCACCACATGAAGGAAGAGGAGCTGAGAGTGAGGAATGACGTGTTCCACTCCTGGATCGAGTCGGGACATGTCTGCGGTGGAAGTAACATCTCTCTGTCAGTTACAACACACACATGCAGGGCTTACAGGGACTCCTTTGTAATGCTGCTCTTTCCTCCATGCAGACAAGTCTGGAAATGTATGGATGATGAATGTGTGTTTTTCACAGCTCAGTAATCAGTGGAGCTGCAAGTCAACGCAAGACTAAATATTTTCAGTGGTTTAAAACCTCACACATATAAAAACCAATTCAAATCTTTATGATACGGCAGCTATAAATCATTTTAAATGGCTCCTTATCTTCCCTACCCATCATTCTTCTGTCAAATTTATCATTAAAACAAAAATTTCTTTATGTCCTCCTCTTTGCATTCCTGACATACAGAGACACCCAGACTCTAAGCTCATTTGTGGTAAAGAAATGTTGGGAAAATTAAATAAAACAACATAGAAAGATGTGTCTTTTTGCTTTGTGTTTTCTGGAGCTCGGTATGGACCGACACACACTAACACCAGAGTTAAAGATCCAGCTGAAAGAAATGTCATGAAATTATTTAGTAATGTCGCTGATTCACCACCAGGTAGAGCTAGTCACATGCAAGTGGCAGCATTTGGATCAGATCCTGTTAAAGCCCATTCAGAATTACTAATGTCATGCTATTCATGTCTTTCCTATATTATATGTTGATTCCATAAATCATTCCTGGTGTGCCCCTGGTTTTGACCTTTTGTTTCTTTTTCTTCAGAAAGAATTTACTTCATTCAGCCAATAAATGTTACGTCTTTGACCCCAGACGCCAGGCCCCGGAGCACGGACCTCAGAGGAGGCTTAGACTTGACTCACAAATCAGCTCATTGGTCAAGTCTAATTTCTTTAAGCTAAGACAAAAAGTCTCAAGTTAATTATTTCTTTCTCGGCATGACTGAGGTGTGTGTGTGTGCAAGGATGAGTGTAGGTGTGCGTGGCCACATTTGCAGGATCACACTCATCTCTGATCACTCCTCATCCTCATCCTCTGCATGCTGTCACTGTGGGTTTATACACCAAGAGATGCTTTGGTTCAGGTTTTTTGTGTGTTTCTGGTACTTTGCTGTATGCTGTGACGCATGTTTGGTTTATTTTCAGCTCGTTTGTCTCTTATAGGAACTCTTGATGATTGTCAGCTTAGTTTAGCTGTAAAAGCTGGAGGAAATTCTCTGGTGTGTTTCTGTACAGGCGTAGCAGTTGGTTGGTGTTAGGTTGGATTGAAGGCTCGTTGCTTCTATCTGTTGTAACTTTGTCTCTTCTTTCTTTTCTCTACTCGGCTTTTCATTTCTGTTCATGCTTCTCCTTTTTCTCTGTCCCCTCCGGTCAGGTCCAGCAAGATTATGGAAATTCTGTAATTCGAAATAAATAAATAAGAATTGAAATAAATTAATCAGATTATCAAGAGGAGTCTTATACCCATAAAGCTCCTATTAGCAAAGCAGATTTGTTCGGCACAACACAGCAGCCAGACCATCATTCTGCTGCTACCATGCTGGACAGGACAAGTTAAAAAAAGGATAACACCAGCTAGGTGCACCCTAACTGAGTAAATTATAAATCAAAATATTCATGAGTCTGTGGGGATGCATCTTGCTTAAAACTATAAAGTTTTGAACATAGCCAAGAAAATCAAAGCCTTGTACGAAAGATGTAATGGGCAAAGAGAAATTTATTCTGTTTTACAGGTTCTTGTGGAGTAAAGTGTGTGCATTTGACGTATGTATGGCAATATACGCAGGGCCAGGAGCAGCAAGCTGGAGTGTAGGCAAAATTTGTGGAAAAAAATGTTCCAAACTTTTACTTTATCAGTGGGAAAACTGCCAAATATTTTGTCATGTTAGCACAAACAGTTCTGAACTGTTTAGCTAACAATAAAGTTGCAGATAATGAAAAAATAAAACAAGTCTGTGCATGATGAAAAGGCAAGAGTGCATTAAACAACCAGATCTGATACGATGGGAGGTGGACAGTGCTACCTCCTCCAGCATGTATGGAGACGTGAGAAAAGGCTTGTCTCTCTAAGTCCATGTTCACTCATTTGGACCACATTAGATCATAAAGAATCAGAGACTCTGCTGCTCAGATAAAAAGGTTGCAGCTTTTATCTGGGAATTGGGTCATATGTTGTATTCCTCCTGAGGCTCATTTCTCATCCTGCAGGTAAATTATTCATACTGTTTACATTTATCCTGTTAATATATGGCTCACAGGAAGCTTCACTCCTGCTAATCCACATCAGATTTGGATGTTTTTCTCAGCACTTCCCTATATGACAAGCTTTATCTTTTTTATTTTTATTTGTTTTCTTTTTATTTGCAAGATCATGACAGCAGTACATAAAACATACAAGGAATGGAAACTCATCACATTCTCCAAAAAGCTCTGAATTTCTGCACACTTCCAAAGGGAAGCATGAATTCTTTTAAACTGTCTCTTTGTCCAAATTATTGGTAAAACAAGGTGTTCTATAACAGAAAAGCAAAGGTGATCATTGATCTCCAGCGCAAAATCTTTCTGCCAAAGTTTATTAGTATGTTGTCTGGAGCTAAAAAAAAGGAGCTTTAACCTGCATTTGTGGATTTCAGGGTGAATTGTGTTCACAGACAGTGATTTCTGGGAGTCTTCCTGAGTCCATGCAATGGTTTCCAGTAGAGAATCATGTCTGCTTTTAATGCAGAAGATCACCAGCATCCAGCCTTGTCCAATGCATACAGAGATTCCTCCTGAATCTTCTGAAGATATTCTACACTGTGGATGGTGGATCTTCAAAGTCGGAGGAACATTTTTCTGAAATTGTTCCACAGTTTTTAGATCCAGTTTGTCTCAGATTGATGAACCTCTGTCCATCTTTCCATCTGAGAGACTCTGCCTCTCTGAAATGCTCCTTTTATTCCCAGTCATGTTACTGACCTGTTGCCAATTAACCTGATTAGTTGTCAAATGCTCCAGGTGTTTCTGATTTGTACCAGTTACGTTTCCAGCCTTTTGTTGATCCTGTTTCAACTTTTTCCAGATGTGTTGCTGCCATCAGATTCACTATCAGCTCATATTTTCCATTACATGGTAAAATGTCTCAGTTTCATCATCTGATATGTTGTTTATCTTCTACTACTACTGGGAATAAAATAGGAGTTAATGAGGTTCTTTTTATTTATATTTCACAGTGTCCCAGAGTTTTCAGAATTGGGCTTGCATCTGGATGCTTCTCTCATCGGGAAGATAAAGTTTGTGTAGTTATTTTTCTCAGGTTTAACAGAAATTCAGATAAACACAGATGATGAGAAACAAACAAAAAAAACCTTTGAAACTTAATTTAACAAATTCATGACACAAATCAAGACAAAATTCTGAAAGTGAATTGTGAGAAATCAGTGACGCAACCCCTACCCTCCTGCGCGCGCTGCCTGCTGTTGGGAACCTTCTCCTGCTCCAACATGTGGCGCACACGCTGCGTCAGTTGTCAGCTGTCCAGTTGTGCGCTCTCTCGGGGGAAAAGCTTTTTGTTTGGAACTTTCTGTAAGTGAGTCAGCGCCGCGCGTGGAGGAAGACGCGCCCCGCTCTCTGGATCTCTGCGCCGGGCTTCTGTCTTCTTCTCCGGGACACAGACACACAAACTCCGCCCGAGGATTTACTGGGTTTTATCTTCACACACCGGGGATGGTTATCGCCGTTTTCACGCGGCTTCTTCCACTTTGGGATTAACGCGTTGGAGGAGAAATGAAAGTGACGGTGTGTTTCGGGAGGACGCGCGTGGTGGTTCCGTGTGGAGATGGGAACATCAGGATCCACAGCCTGGTCGAACAAGCGGCCATGAGGTATAAAAAAGCCATCGCAAAGGTATGACCCCACATCTTTCTCTCTAACACACACACACACACACACACACACACACACACACACACACACACACACACACACACACACACACACACAAATACTCTTCTGCCCTAGAGTGATTTCGTAACGTGTCGCTGGGAGCGCGCGGAGCAGGATTCACACCGGAGCCTCAACATGGCGCTCTGCTTGGGAAACAGGGAGAGCCAGCGGGTCGCTGCACCGAGAACCGAGACCGGAGGGGGTACCTGGGGAAGAGGAAGAGTGGAGGGGGGTGGGATTTCGCTGTGTCAGAGGAGAGGTCACCTTAGCTTTCCCTTCTTTAGACGGGAATTCTGTTTTCCTACTAATGGTCAAAGCTGGGAATCTAAAACTTTCTGGATCAAGCAGCTCAAATTGAAACTATTTCACTGCAGGATACAAGACCAGTCACAAAAAGTTTGGTCTCTGTAAAATGCAAATAAAAGCAGAATCTCTCTAACAACATCTGGAAGTGAGGAGACCAGTTGCTGGAGTTTTAGGAGAGGAATGTTGTCCCATTTTGGTCGTGTGCAGGATTCTAGCTGCACTACAGTCCTGGAACTTGGTTGCTGGATTTCTGCTTCCATGATTCTCCAGATGTTTAGTATTGGTGAAAGGTCTGGACTGCAGGCAGGCCAGTTCAGCAGCCGGACTCTTCTCCTGTGAAGCCATGATGCTGTGATGGATGCAGGATGTGGTTCAGCATTGTCTTGCTGAAATCTGCCTCACCTTTCCAGCCTTTTGTTGCTCCTGTTCCAACTTTTTAGTAATGCAGTTATATTCCAGGATTACATTCTTATTCTGACATGACGAAGTGGGCACGTTTGCACATCACAGTCTGTTTTCTGGAAAAACAGTCAAACATGAGCCATTATCAATGGCATGCTCTTTTACAAGCTTGAACAAAGGTGACTCTGAATTTTATCTGTTTAGTGTTAAAAAAATGAAAAACTGTTAAACTCTGTTTTTCACTTTTTCTCGTTTCTGCACTTGAATGCATTAAAGTTGGAAGTGTTGCTGTGGTTACAGTCTGATTTGTCCCTCTTCCGTTTGGCCTTGCATTTACAGTCCTCTACTGGAATGTATTCATGAATCTGTGCTGGTTTTATTAGGCTGTTTCTTTTCTGAAGTCCAGAGTTTTATTTTAAAGAAGGAGGAAATTTTAGGAAGCTAGACTCTAGAAGTTGGAGTGAAGACGTTCTGGTGGCGTCTGTTTACTTCCCGGAAAAGATGAATATTCATGTCATTTGTTCAATTCATCACTGTAAGCAAACAGTGATGAAGTAGATCAATGTTATCAGTCCATCTGAAGAGCACTTCCTCCTCAGACACACCAGTAATTACACACACACTCATCCACTCATCTGTTTACCAGAGGTTGATGGTTTTCATGCTTCAGCAGACTGGAGGCGACTGGTCATTGATCCATGCATCCCTGCTGGACACACAGAGGTGTGTTTACCCTGTGGGCAGTGCTTGGCTTTGGGGACCAGACTGCAGGAGGATGTAATCTCATCTGCACATCATTCTCTCAAATCTTGGCTTTCAGGAGAAAAAATATTGGCATTAAAACAAACACACAACAGAAACTATTTCCAGTTATTCCTGCTACTATTTACCTGCTATCCTCACTAAACCAACTCCAGCTCAGCTGCTTTTTGGCACGACTGTGCATCAGAAACATCTTCTTGGCTTTATTCCAGCCAAGTCAGACACACATAGAACTTTCTGCTCACTTGGCACCGGAGATCTGGTGGAGTTTTAAGGGTTAATTCAAGGTTATGAAGGATTTCAGCTAAATTAGCCCCTCATTTTGTTTCTCTGTCCTTCAAGTTGTTGTCTTAAGCATGATCGGCCACTGAAGTGATAACAAACTTGGGCATGACTGGGACATTCTAATCTTAAATTATCTGCTTGGATTCAGGTTTCCACCACAGTTAGTGCAACATTAGACATAAGTAACAAGAAAAACTCTCACCGGATCCACAAGTTGTGGTTGTCTCTCTTTGAAGAGTCAAATTTTAACATCAGTTCTCCTCTGCTTTCCCACAGTGACTCCAACTAATCATAGACTAAAGCTTTAAAGCACATAATTGCCATTTTTCTCCCAAAAATTCAAACCTGGTGACATGCAACAACAAAGCCTAGTTCTTGTAAAACGGGAATGCAGAATTTGCTTCCAGGAAGAAGAAAGTCGGGCCAAACTAAGGTGCATATTTCCATATTAGCCTGTTGTTTGTCCTCTTGTTTACAGTATGAGCAGCAAACTAGCATGTGTCCTCGTGCTGCGAGCCACAGATAGATCTATCGTAGATTCTAGTCTCAAAGATTTAACATATCTTTAGATTAGCCCACCTACCTACAAGATGACTGTCTGCTTTCTGCAACAATGAGTATTTGGTGTAGAGGTGTTGTGCATATATGTCAAATAAAAACAAGTCTTTCTTTTTTCCTGTGTAGAAATATTTTGGTTGTCCTCATGCACTGCTCTGAACTGCAACATGCTTCTAAAAGGACAGTATATATAAATTTGGATTAATTTGGAGGTTAGACAGAAGAAGTAGATACCAGTTCGAAGAAATATGATTTCAGGATTTAGATATTTAAATAACAAGACAGTTACCACTCTCATGCCTGTCCATTAGGTACAGTAGGAAGCTAGCATCCAGTTAGCTTAGCAGAACATTTTAAAGAGATGGAAATTTACTGGAACATCTCTGATCCTCACAGTTAAAATAAGTGAATAATAAAGGCATGTGGAGGAGGGTTAGTGGGCCAGGCTAGCTGTTTCCAGGATTTACACTGAGCCCATCGTGGTAGCAGCTTCAGTGCAGACAACAGCTATTGGGATCTTTTACTCAGGAATATAATGTAGCTTTTTTTTAAATTACAAAAAATTAATAACAGAAGGAAAATTAAGAACAAAAATAAACTAGAAGCACTCAGAGAGCGCAGACCTTCACCAAGTCTTTTCAAATTTTTGCTAATGATTGTGGGCATCATACGAAGCTCTAACGGCAAAATAATCCTTTAAAGTTCCGGATCACTCCCAAAATCTAATCGCTTGTTCCTTTATTCCATTTCTGAGATTTCCATAACTTTTTGGGTTATGTTGCTAACAGACAGACATACGGCGCTGAAAAAATAACCTCAGCCTTGGTGGAGGTAATAACAGCCTGTGATGGACGGGCGACCTGTCCAGGTGTACCTGCCTCTCACCTGCTAATTCCTGGGATAGCTCCAGCTGCCCTGCTACCCTGCAGTGGAATAAGTGGTTTAGAAAAAGAATGAATGACAGCAATAATAATAATAAAATTATAATAAATAAATAAAGAAATAAGGAACACAAAGAAAGAAAGAAAGAAAGAAAGAAAGAAAGAAAGAAAGAAAGAAAGAAAGAAAGAAAGAAAAGCATGGAACTTATGCTGTGTCGGTTTTGTTAGAACAAAGAAACTATTCGTTAAAAAAGTCGTATTTAGTTTTTCTCGTCTATGTAATGTAACCTAACATTGCAAATGACAGGATGACATTTTATTTCAGTTTTACGTTGGATAAACATTTAAGGAAACAACTGAACATTTAACTTTACTTTAGCATAAAAAAGTGCTGGTTTTCCTGCAGAAGGTGAAACATTTTGGATGTTTTTTTCTACGCTAACACACGCATGTTGTTTACCTTTGTTTTCCTCCCTGATCTGATCACATGGTTCACTCACAGAAAATAATGATGTTGAGGATCTTTATGATTATTCCATTCATTTTGGAATGAAGTAATCGTGTCACCCTGGTCCAGAGGAATGTCACATTTATTACATTAGGTGTCCAGGTTGGGGTCTATTAGGGACGACCCGGTCCTGGACATCTGAGCCCTGTGGACAACTTTCACCTTTGATTTTGTTTGTGCTTCTTTTTGCTCCTTTTTAGTATTTTAGTTTAATGTGTTATTTTGTATAATTAGGTTTTAATTTTGTTAGTTTGCTGAAAAAATAGAAAAAGAAAGAGATTCCTGTGACAGAAAGGATTTCACCTCATTACACAACAAGCATAGTAAAGACTTTACTCACCTGAACTGAGTCCGGGTCCAGTATTCCAAACAAGTTCCTCTCAAGAGGAACAAAAGCTCATCTTAAATCTGATGATATCAAGGATTCATAGAGAAGTTGGAGCAACAAAAGGCTAGAAAAGTAAGTGATACAAATCAAACACAACTGGAGGAGAATTTGACAACTAACTGGCAACAGGTTAGTTAGATTATATGATCTAATATTAACCTGTTCTTTGTGTCCAATCCAACACAAGCAGGAGAAAGCTGCAGAGATGCAGGAATATGTGAGTAAGAAAGGAAAAACCTGCTTCCCAGTCCTTGTTTCAAAGAAGGAGGCAAAAAAGTGCAGTGATAATGCCAAAGAGGTAAAACTGTTGCAGTTAATTTACCTTTTTGACTTCCCAGACCTACCCCTGTGGTGTTTCTGTTACAGTGCACCTGATGAGCAGGTTAAAGAAGAGTGAACAGACATCTGTTTGCAGCATGTTTGCACCAATTACCTTGTGCTCTGCTAAGCCACGTAGGCGGTTCAGACTTCTTCAAACAGCACCAGTCTGTTCTGGGGCCAGGTTCAGGTTTTTAATCCCTGTCCTCAGGTAAGGACCTAACATGAGCCTGTGCCCATGCAGCTGTGTGGAAACACTCAGGAATTAGAAAGTGAGAAGTTCCTTTGAAAAGGTTGTCTGTGCTGATTAGCTTCACTGCGCTCGGTGGTTATGTAACAGAGTGGAGACGCTGTGTGTGAACTGGTTTGTGAAGGATCAGAACATCATATGAGTTAACAGGAGAATGCCGTGTAGGATGATGGCATGCGGAGGGATTGATGGTAACGGAGCATGAGCTGGTCTGTGGCTCAACTGTGGCCAAGCTACAATGCTGGGACAAAGCCAGGGAAGGAGTAAAGAATGGACTAAATAACCTCTTCTCCTCCTTATGTTCCCTTGTAAATGTCGTGTCTTCTTTGCTTGCTTTTGGAAACGACTTGTTAATGGCTGTTTGAAGTCAAAAACATTCAGTGACAGCAAATACAGTAATTAGAGAGAAGGCTAAAACGAGACAGAGAATAACTTAAATGTAGAAACATGAACTACATTCTTTGCTACAGCCCAAAAGCTGCTGGCAAAGAATAAGACATGGTCTTTTTCTGTCTCTTTCTTACAAACACACAGGATTAAAATGTTGTGTTGACGAAATATGTGGTTTAAGTGGCAAAGAGTCACTTTGAAGTCCCTTCATGTTTGCATTGTGGGCCCTTTTTCAGGCCCACCTTGCTAATACCAGGTTGGACCTCATTTTTCCTCATAACTGCCTTCATTCTTGGTCGCATAGATTTAACAAGGTGTTGGGAACATTCTTCAGATATTCTGGCTCAGATTTGACTCGTTTTAATCAATCACAACCCTGGAAATACATTTTACCCATCTAATCACAGGATCTAGGCACATTTGAGCTTTCCCATTCGGCTAACAGACGTTAGCTTCCTCGGTTTGTTTTTAGATCGGTAGCTAGCTGATAAATTACTGTGTTCCGAACAAACAACACTCTGGCTTCCTCCCACCATCCAAAGACATGTTAGGTTAATTGGTGACTCTAAGGAGCCGTCCCCACGACGCCGGACTGCAGTAAAAACGCAAAAGTATTTTAGCAAACCACCCTTTCATCCACACGAAGCTAGCGATTAGCATCCATGAAACCACCATGTCTGAAGCCAGGTACCAGAGTGGAGAAGTTTGAGTCCGCTACCGTCTGCAGTACTTTGGTGACTGCGAAGCAGCACAACTCGAGGATATGATGTCTATGTGATGAACGCGCACCGATTTCCAATCCAGCCTTGTTTTTTTGCTCTAGCTTTGGAGTGTTACTCTTTAGCACCACCCACAGCCTGTAGTATACTACAGCAATGTCGTGGGGATGTTGAAGCCTTTCTACTAGTTTTTGCCACCGTTTTCACACTATTTTCACACTTGAGCCGGCTTCTGTGCCGTGTGGACATAAATTCTCCCTAGGAGTGAGTGTGAGCATGAATGATTGTTTGTCTCTCTGAGTTGGCCTCTCACCTCTCGCCTGTAAAAGTGCTGGGTTAGGTTCCAGCTTCCCCGCGACCCACAATGGACAAACGAATAAATAACAAATATATGTGGAATTAAAGTGACTCCAGTTTTAATAGTTTCTATTTCGTTGCCTGGTTGCTTCGAAATGCTAGTCTCTGAGGAGTTAAAACTTTCCACCTTCCACGTGGGTCTCTACCTTTGTTTGTAGCAGCAGGAAGCTAGCAGTTGCTAGCTTAACCTTGCGTCCTCTCTACCTTATAATTGTTCCTTTATTTTTTGATTACTGTTTGCTAAACAAAAACTAAAATTAAAGGAACTTCGATCTTAGCCTTTTATTAATAATAGCTATTATTTTCTTACCCGGTGGCTTGTGACTTATAAGTCTCAGAGGTGTAAGACCTTCCGGGTGGCTCTCTCATGCTAGCTACCATAAGTCTATTCTTTGCTTCTGCCAGATTCCAGATTCATTCTAGTTTGCTATATTGGTTGTCTCGATTGCAGAGACTAGAAATAGATACACAACGATGGTTCAATTTTCAGTTGAGGGCCGAGTGAAAGCCAACCACTAAACTCCACCTTTTTGAGAACATTTCTAAAATCTAACCTCCAACTTTTGGCTGTGAAATGAGCAGCTGTTATCAAACTGTTGTGCCCCATACACAGTTACCGATCCTCATCGTCAGGACCACTTTCTAGTACCGAGTTGGACCCCCATTTTTCTCCAGAGCTGCCTTGGTTCTTGGCGTAGATTCAACAAGGTGTTGGGAACATTCCTCAGATATTTTGGCTCTGATCTGACTTGTTTTAATCAGAGTCACAACCCTGGAAATAGATTTTATCCATCTAACAACAGGCTCTGTCTACAGCTTTTCTTCTTCAAGGTTGGATGTGTTGTGTGTTCAGAGAGGCTATTTTGGATAGCTTGGTTGGAACCAGTGCTTATTTGATTCCTGTTGCCCTACACAGACATCCCACTGTGGGACCCTTATCTAATCCAAATAGTGCCCCTCCTCTGGGCCAGCTGAGCTGAGATAACTTGAGCCTCCTTACTGAGGAACATCCATCTCAGGTAGACACACAGGTGCTGATGCATGCTGCTTAGCATGCAGATGATAAGGAGGTATGCAAATACCACAGAAAGCCTTCAGCAATGCATACCAAGCTGGGAAAGTTACAGTGAACACAGCGAGTGGGCGTCACGCCATCGTGGTAACTGCCAGGGCCTGAGTATGCCAGGGCCGTGCCAAGCCATTCCATGACTGGTTTTCCAGCTATGTAGTAAATATCCTCTGCTGGGATGTTCAGGGTCACCAGGGTTTTTCAGATTCTTCAGTTTACTTGTGCTTTTGTTGTGTATCTGCTGCCCTTGGAGCTGAGAAACAGAAATCATTTACAGATTTAACCTGATGCTACATGGTTAAATGGATGTTTGGCATGAGTAGACATGTTATACATGCGTTTGTTCTCTTCATGGATCAGATATGAGCTCTGTTTACTAGCAGGTTTGTGTTTTCTGATCTAGGCCACAGTCTGGTGATGGTGGAGATTCCTTTCTGTTATCGTAACGTTCTAGTTTAGATAACATGGTTAATTTTTAACCTGGGCCATTAAAAGCAGGAAGACTGAAGCAGTTCACAGCAGGTGATCTCACGTAACTTAGAAGTGTCTAAGTTTTTTTTAAAAAAAAAACCTCTCTGCAGCTTAGAGAGGTATTGCTAAAAGCTGAAACCCCCCCCAGAAGTTCCTGTTCATGCTGTGATAAAATACAGAGGAAAGATAAACTAAGAGGTTCACAGATTTTATCTGATTAACTGACAGAACAGTGAGTCTGAATGTTGCATCATCGGCTGCATGAGCTGATGTTTCAGGCTGAGTTGGAGATTTGTGATATTTACATGTCATTGTTTTTTCCCCTTTATCCGACCAGATCCTTGTTAATATTCATCCACTGAATGCTGAAGGGTTTCTCTCAAAACCAAAGCAGAAAATCTGTCATCAGTTTACCAGAAGACTGAAGAGTTTCCTCCAGACTCCAGATCAGAAAGTCCTGAGTGTAAATCATTTAAAGGTCAAAAGCTTTCTAATATCCTTTAAAAACTGTCAAAGAACAAATAATCCCATTTTCTAGTTGTATCTGTTAATCCCTGAACACACTGAGTCATTTATCGTAACTGACCCCACTCTCATCTTGTTGTTAGTACTAACTAGTCTAACTATAACTGTCTTATTATAGAAAAGAAGGCTGATTGCTGTTGGGCTTATTTCTGCTGTTTTTCTGTCTCAGATGTTTTTCAGATGTTTTCTTTGGCATTGGCTGGTTCACTGCCCCCGTTGTAGGGGCTGTTGTTATGAAGTGGTATGTACTGTAAGGTCACAAAGATTAGATTAGAGGCAAAATATTAATGATATTGATCTTAACCTCATCATAACAAGGCCCATTATTTCTGCCTCCTGTCTGAAATGACATATCCTAAATAAATAAATAAATGAAGTATCTTCACAATTACAAGAGCTATGTGTATAATCCTGGTCTCTACAGAAAGCTGAGACATGTGACATTATTACAGAAGTATCAAAATCATGGCATGTGTTACTGTGTCAGAGTAAATTCACCTGGAACACAGTAGAAAATGTAAACGGTTATCTCCTCCAAAAAGAAATCCACATTACTTTCAGTGAAAACCAGAGGATAGCAGCCCAATTCATCTAAGAATGAGTAAAGTAGTCCTAAGAATTAAAACAGAAACATTAATCTCTTTATATTAATGTAATATTTTATCAGCCATATTAAACCTTAAAGACCCATAAGGACGGTTCATGGGATTTTACATATTAATAGATATGGGGAAATAATTAATGCAGAATATTCATGATAATCATAAAATTGTGATTATTTCTATGACAATAATCTTACCAAGAAAATCTGTAATCTTGACAGCCCTACCTAAAAATTAGTAAAGTAGTTTTAGTAGTTTTATGAATTAGAAAACGTGCTATGAAAACAAAGTTGGGACAAACAAATAAAAATAACTGATGGTCAGGAAGATGTGAGATGTCTAGGTATTTACTCAGTTTAGATGTGAGTTCAGCTCTAGACTCCTATAAAGGTTGATCTACAGTTGATCTTCTTTGTCCAGAAAATTAATCTTTGAATCGTATAAACACCCGTTTGTTTAGTTCCTGATATCTGAAACTAAATGCTGCTTTGGACCAGTATCTACACGGCCAAGCACATGGAAACATCTAGAACTTGCTGGCTTGTGGAAGGCTTCGAGATTAAGGCCTTCATGACAAATTCTTCATTGTTTCTGCTCATGTTTTTATAGCGTTGTTGCTACGTGGACTCTATCATGTCCTAGATTCTTGGTAGGAACCCGGTCTATGTCGTCTTCATCAGAAGGATTGCGAGGACATCCTGGTGGATGATGCTAACACATTAGCTCGAGTTAAAATGAGCTCAACTCACACCCATGAGCATTAACTCAGTCCCAACATAACAGAGAAGGACCCGAACTGTAACATCCTGAAGCCCACATTTGGATAAAAAGCAGCCGCTCTGAATGAATTTAATGTTCTGATCTGTAATCTCACATGCTAAAACTGCACCAAGAAGTCACTTAGCTAATCTTATGTTTCCTGTTCGTCTTATCACGTCTACATACCTGTGTGCTTCCATCCCTTTTCACCTGACACACTCCTGTTTGTTATCACAAAGAAGATAATGGGTTTGCTTTAGGAAAGCTTACCATTAACCTCCTTTCATGTTATTCCATTGGCCAGACTGGTTTAAGACTGCGTATAACAGCCAGAGGGATTAACTTTGCTGCTGCTAATAGAAATCCAGTAAAACATGTCTGGACAGATCACAATCTTTCCTCACCCAGAAGACCCTGCTGTTCTGTAGAGGCGTCCCTTTGTTTAAGTATCTTTTTTATTACAATGTTTTTTTTTTTTTTACCCCTTTGTGTTTTTTTTCCTGCTTAATTCAGAATAGATATTTTATCCATCTTTGTCCAGGCAAGTTAATTTGATGCTTGTTGCTATAAATTAAAACCTTTTCCTGAATTGTCAAATCCAGCCACAAAATGTAGTTTTATTCTGAGACTATCTGTTAAATCCACAATGATCTATGACAACAGCATTATTTATCACATTTCAACATAAGAAGATCGCTATCACTACTATGTTGCTAAGAGACCTCTATTTAGACCTGGACATGATGATGAAGCCACTTCCTGTCAAACTTTCCACCAATCAGAGAGCTTAGATTGATGGTAACGTCCAATCAGGAGCAGCCTAAGATCAACCAGTGATCAACCTTATGTGTTATTTTATTCTCTGTTGCATATCTATTCAATAAAAATGTTTTTGCCTCCTTGCGCCATGTTGAGCTTCTGCCCGCAATGCATTGTGGTCTATATTGACCCGTCTAGTAACAATCAATTCTCACTACTTTTCATGATGCATTGTGGGTAATTTTGAGTGCCCTACTTTTTTCTCTCTGGACATTCGGACACATCTACAAAAGGGCGTGGTCCCTATATAGGGCACTATGTAGGGAGTAGGTGCACATTCGGACACAGCTTATGTGTGTCTGAAAAGTAGAAAAATAAAGCTCCTCTATGGCTGGAATGAAGTCAAGAAGACGTTTCTGATGCACGGTGGCGCCAAAAAGCAGCCGAGCTGGAGTTGGTTTCGTGAGGATAGCAGGTAAATAGTAAATAACTTAAATATTTTTTCTATTAAAAGCCAAGACTTGAGATCATCATTTTAGCCTCATAATCTCACATTAAATAAACTTGATGTCAAACATGTTAATGACTCATTAATTTGAATCAGCAGCAGGAAAACGTCTAAAACCTGCAGGACACCGGCCCTCAAGGACCAGGTCGGGGGATCTCTGCTGTAGATGGTGGGATCTTTAAAGTGCCAGTCTTATTATCTGAGAGATTCTACCTTTCTGAAATGCTCCTTTTGTTACTGACTTGTTGCCAATTAACCTGGTTAGTTGTCAAATGCTCCTCCAGGTGTTTCTGATTTGTACCAGTTACTTTTCCAGCCTTTTGTTGCGCCTGTTTCAACTTTTTCCAGACATGTTGCTGCCATCAGATTCACTATCAGCTCATATTTTCCATCAATGGTAAAATGTCTCAGTTTTATCATCTGGTATGTTGTTTATCTTCTACTGGGAATAAAATATGAGTTGATGAGATTCTGGTTTTATTTACATTTTACACACAGACCTGACTTATTTGGAAATCAGGATTTTAAGTTATACAATCACCTCTTAGAGTTTAGATCTGCTCTCAAGGTAGAAATAACTGCTGTGGTTGAAACTTGAGTCAGTGCAGCCTGGATGATTGTAGACCTACTAGAATGTAAACATTGATAGTCAGATAAGGTAAAGTGCTGAAAACTGGTCACAGTTTCAGTGCTTGTTTCGTGTCAACTGGCTGACAGCATCAGCTGTGATGTAGAGAATGTACACATGAGTTTGACTCATCTGTAAAATCTGTTTCCATATAACAACATGAATGAAGTCAGAAATAAGTTTTTTTCCTTTTGGATTTGGTATTTAGACTAATTAAGAAAATCCTGATTCAAGTCATTTCATCTTGTTTTGTGTCTCCAGTCTTTCCTCATCCTGCCTGGAGCAACATTCAGCGAGGAGCATGTTGTAGCAGAGGCAGCTATGTGGTTGCGATGTTTCCACATGCAGACCATGCCAGGCTCTGCTGGGTGTGATGCACTAAACTTTCACTGCAGGTTTTTCATGTAGCAAAAAGCACAAAATGTCAAAACAGTAATGAGACATTTATATTACTGATAAGACACCTAATATATTTCTTAAGATGGTTATTTCCACATTAAATCAACCTTAGAAAACATTGAAAAACTTCCATTACATTAGTAAGAGAAGCAGAGGTGGAAGATCTAACTTTCACAGTGCATCTGCTCCCATACACCAAAGCACTGAAACTAAATGGAATGCATATATATATATATATATATATGCCAGCCTCAGCTGTCAGATTATGAGGCTAAAATGTTGTAAAATGAATGTATGAATAGATATAGCAGCATGAAGGCCGACCAGAAGAAGAAAGCAGAATTTATTACTAACAGAACTTTGTAGAAATAACACACAGATCAACAGTGACCAAACCTTTTCTCATCTGCACATCACAGAGGAGAAAAAGGAAGATTTTCTTGCTGACGTGATGTGTGTTCTGCTCAGTAAGAGATTAGATTTACAGGTTCTCTCTGTTAACTGAAATAAAGGTGCTGGTTTTTAGTTCTGTTTAAGTTTGCTGCTGCGTTGGTGACCACAGCTTAACGATAAAATCAGCACAGCGTGCCGAACAGTGGCTGGTTTATCTCAACCCTGCGGCTCTGCAAATGAACTGCGAATTCAGCTCATCTGGTTTCGGTGGCCAAGATGAAGAATTTCACTGATGAATATGTAAAGTTGCAGATTGATTTCCTGCCCAGACATTTTTCCTGCTCATAGAACATGATTAGTCTTTGCTTGCACCATGAAACGGGGCCCTTTGGTTCAGATGGGGGATGTGCAGCTAAAAGACTTGGGAACTATTCAGATGTCTCTGTTCTCTAATTACAACTTTTGCTAAATAAACGATCCACCAAACACACATTTACTGACTTTTCCTGCTACATTCAGATGTGCTGCTGTGTCTGGTGAAATGTGGGTTTCTTCCTTGTTTATACAACTCATACAGAGTGTAATTTGCTGCAAGCGTTGTGTTTTCATGACCAGCTACAGGTAGTTTGGTGCTCTCAGATCATTTGAAGATTGTAAGTGAAACTCATTCAACAGTTTTTTACCTCCATGCTTCGTACGGACTTTACAAATGATCCCATCAGCTGTTGCTCGTTCCTTTAGATAAAATAAAATGTTAATATTTTGGATTGTGATGTGTTGCGTAATAAGCTTGGAGAAGAGGACAGTATGTGTTAAAACACTGGAAGTTTCACTGAGGTTTGGATATCTGTTATGAAGGAAAGTGACAGTCTTGCAGAGGCTGACTGGGTACCTGAGATCACATTTCACCGCTGACCCGGTGCTGACCGGCCTGCCTACAGAACAAGGCTTCTGAATTATTTGTGTTGTAGTAGACGGCACATGAGCGCTGATGAATCCTGCAAAGAAAAGCCGTCTTTGCCGAGTATGACTCAGACGGTGCAGCCTCTTTACAGATTAATGTTTGTAACGTGTGTTTTTTTTGTGTGTACTTCCTGTCATGTAAAGTTGAAGGACCTGGTTTAGCAGGTTTCTTGCGGTCAAGCTAAAGATTTCCCAGCAACACTGCTGTTTGGATTTGAACTCCCAGGAAATCCTCCAACCTGTCCTTTCAGCGCTTCTTTTAACTTTTATTTGTACTTTCATTTACAGAGACCTGCTTCAGGTGTGAATCCAATACGTGTGTGTACCTGGTATTTATTAAAGTGTTCTGACACAACCTGATACCAATATGGAAAACAAGATTTAGCATGTTAATGAAAATAGATGATGTGGAATTAACACATTCATTTTTTTAAACACAAAAACAACAAAGCAGAAAGTGGAGCAGATCGGACACATGCTCTGGGGTGTGCCCACGAAGGATTTTCAAATTAATCTTAAAAGTAACCAGAAGCCAGTGAAGTGAAGCTAAAATTGGGGTAATATTCTCTCGTTCCTTAGTACCAGTTAAAAGCTGAGCAGCAGCGTTTAAAACCAGCTGGAGTCTTGATAAAAGTATGAATTAAAATCTCAGTGATGCAAAGACAGGACAGATTTAACTTTAGCCAGTTGTCTCAAATTAAAAAAGCTGGATTTAACCACTGAGTTAATCTGTGCATTAAACTTGAGATTGCTGTGTAGCCTTGCTGCGATGTTTGTAGCTGCAGGTAGCAAATACTGTTTTAATACATCCACATCACCATCAACTTTAAACGGAAGCGCTAGGCCCAAATAACGGAACCTCAGTCTTCCTGTCGTTTAAATGCAAAACATTTCGTGACATCTAGTTTTTTTCTACTTTTTATTAATCCAAGCTAATTCTTTCTCTGCATTTAACCCATCCTAGTTGGTAGGAGCAGTGGGCTACCCGGCCAGATTCCAGCACTTCCAGGGAGTAGTTGGGGGTGTAAGGAGCCCACAGTGGTTTACCCTTAGTTGCTAGCCTGGGGACTTGAACTCAGGTTTTCCAGACAAAAGCCCACCGCTGTAACCACCAGGCTACCACTGCCAACAAGGGTATTGAATTAGATTAGTATTCATTCCGCTGGGGGAACTGACCCAAAAACAAACAAACAAACAAACAAACAAAAAGAACCTGTCAGGGGTTGACTTAGGGCTGGGTGGTATAAATGGTATATGGTAGAAACGATATGAATCTGGCCAACGGTAGAGATTTTGACTATACCAGCCTGCCGCAGTGTTGATGTTATCAAGCTGTGCCTGCTTTGGTTAAAAGCATGGCAGCAGCTGCAAGCATCGATCGGAGGGAGGAGGATGAGGCGCTAGTAAAGAAGGCCGGTGCAACGTCGGCCCTCTGGTTTGGGTTTAAGGATTCAGATGCTGAGCAGAAAAACATCTACAAAATATGCCGGGCAACAGTGATAACGAAGAGAGGGAATACAAATCATTTCTTTTGTCACCTCAAAACGAAGCACATTATGGATTACGAAGAAAACCAAAAACAATACCCTCCAACGCCCATTCAGTCAAGTGGAAAGAAAGGAGGTGGCCCTTCACACCAGCAGACCGATATTTTACAAGCATGTTCTGATGTTCTGATGTTCATGATAAAAATGATTGGCATTCAATGCCTTTACCGTGCGCCTGTGTAAGAACGTGGTGCCGTTTCTTATAGTGGAGAAAAGTGATTTTTAGAACATGATTAAGACACTTGATCCATGTTACGAGTTACCTAGCCGCAATCTGAAATTCAGCACCAGTGGCAACGTTGCAACATGCCACCGATCTGCACTGAAGCCGAGACTGCGGACAAATTTGTGTTCCTGGCAAACAACCTCTGATGTGCAAGAACGTTTAATCTCTGCACACGAAGACCATAAACACTGAAGTTCAGTGTTCGTATCTGCACCAGATATTAAGTATTTTTAGTTCAAATATTTGCAACTTAATTTTTGTGCAATATAAAATGTATAAATAAGTAATCAGGACAGCAGGAAGAAAAGTTGTTTGTGTTTTTACACTTTGCACTTTGTGTTTTCCTAACATTTACTTGTACTGTTTATTTAAAATATCTTCGTCTTTATTGATGTTAAGAATTTCTGTGTTACACTGTGTGGAAAATTATCCGTTACACACCTTAAAAGTTGCTTGAAAGGTTTTGTATTTTTTAAAATCAGTTTTGCACAATAAATGCTGTAAATAAAATTACATTCTGTACTTTTATGACGTGTTTGTTCTGTTGTATCTGGTATGTGAGTATGTTCAGAACCAGGCATTTTTACATTTTTATACACAAGAAAAGAATATATTGCAATATATATCCTTACCACACATGCTTCAGATTATACTGCAATATAGATTTGAGGCCATTTATCAGCCCTTCTCCATCCCCGTTACCACCACCACCACATGAATTCAGAGCAGAAACAAAGCTCTTTGTCCAGTCCAGTGGTTCTTCTCTCAAAGCAAACCCTCCACTCTGGTGGTCCTTTAGAAGATTGATGTCCCCCTTCCATCACTGACTGGGTTTAATGTGTATTATCACAGTGAAACCAGTGGGGGAGGAGCTGGCTGTCAAACAGATTCACATCTCAGACTAAACCAGAGTGTTGGCATCAGAGGTGTGTAATCTGGACAACAAGTGTTTGCTGCATAGACATGTAGTGGTGGTACTCTCTGAAATCATGTCCCCAGGGTGTTGCTAGACATGGCGCTCTACTGGGGCACTGGACCCCGATAACTCGCGTCACATTTTTCATCATACAGACCTGCTGTGTTTATAAAATTATTATTATTATTTGATGATTATTAAATAAAATAAAATCAAAGCATCATCCTGGTTCTCCTTTGCCGTAACATGATCTTGTTGTACCTCCTCAATGTCCCGTCAACAGCTGTGATAGCAGCTGATATTGTTTGTGTGTGTTGGAACAATCACCGTGGAGGACCATGAAAGTCCTGGAAAACATTATGTATTTTACGAATTTGTGCTTCTAGATTTTATGTTGAATCAGACAAAAACAAACAAACAAACAAACAAGCCCCATCAGAACAGAGCTTCTTTCAGGATGTTGGTCTGTTCTCTAAAGTGGTCTTAAGTATCATCTGATCATGATTTTGCTCAGCTTGGGTGGAGTCCTGTTATCTTGTAACTCAATGCCAGTATGGTTCTTATTAAACAATGAACCACCGCTGGTTTGCTGCTGGACTCGCGTACAGTCATGTTTGTTTCTTCTTCCTGTTTGCTGTTGACTGAACCGTGTTCCTGGTGTTTTCAGCTGCTTAGCATCAGCCATGCAGCTTATTTCCACTCTTCATTCACTGCCTTATCAGTCCTTATCCACTTTTAAGAGCAAGCTAAAGACTCAGTTGTTTAAGGAGCATTTTCACACTTACCTTAACTCTTCTATTCATCAGACTAAGTTAGAAAGATTTGTCCAGCTCTTTAGCTCAACTCAGCACTGAAGAAGCTGCGTGCACTTATGCCAAAGATGATATTGTGTGATGAAATTGTGATCTTGTATTTAAACACGGGACATCATAATTAAGTTGTAGTCAGACTGCTTTGAGTCCAGATGGACACAGGTGCAGTTCTGTAGTGCTAGAGGCAGTATTTTTTTTCTTCTTTTTTTTGTGTGTGATTGTTTTTTGTAAGTCCCATTTTGTTTGAATTCTTGCTTGTGGTGTTCTTACTCTCAGATGTAAGTCGCTTTGGATAAAAGTGACTGCTAAATGACTGTAGAATAGAAAGAAAGTGAGAAGTATTAAGGTTGCTTTATGTTACCATCTTACTTCAAGCATCATCAGGTCTTAGAATAACTCAGAGTTGTGTAGATGAGTGTGTTCTGCTAAACTCCCGGACCTCTCTCTGGTCTGTAATTGTCCTCAATGAATCGGCCCGTCTAAATACTCCAATCTTTAATCGGCCCGTCTAAATACTCCAATCTTTAATCGGCCCGTCTAAATACTCCAATCTTTAATCGGCCCGTCTAAATACTCCAATCTTTAATCGGCTGTGTCAGTTTGTTTCATTAAGGATTTACTGCCTTTTTAAATTGTGTCTGATGTTCATCAGTTTTTACCAAACTACGCTGCTGATAAAAAAAAAAAAATATATATATATGTATACACTACCATTCAAAAGTTTGGGGTCACTTCCCTATTGGATCCCATGGCAAAGTGACCCCAAACTTTTGAACGGTAGTGTATATATATATATATATAAAGAGATATTTACTTTCATCTTATTTCCTTGTCGTCATTATTTGTCTCCACTATTGAATATATCCGCTGGCCTTGATCCCACTTTTACTTTCAGGTGTCCGTTTCATTTCCTGTCTGCCTCTAATGCATTTTTTCTTCTCTGTCATTTAATCAACATGAAAGATCCTCTCTGACGTTCCATTTCCCTTTTCATCCTCAATGCTTTGTTTCACGTATCGCTTCATCAGCAGGTATGAAGCGATGTCAGTCGCTCACTGCGAAACTTGACTCTTAAGATCTTCCTGAAGACTGGATGTAATAGATGTGATGCTCATTCTGGCTAAAATATTGCAAATAAAGATGCACAGCTGAGGTCTTGACTTGCTTTTTTTCCCTTCACAAGTTATGTAATGAGACCAAGAAACCCAGGCTGCTATTCACCAGATTATGTCATTACATATGCACCATTTATAGCCCATTCTTAGTTTTTTATGTACTTATTCTCAATATATCTTTGATGATAATACCATCTCATGTGTTTCTATATTTACACGGGGTAGAGCAGGGATGTGATGAGCTCCTGTGGATCAAATTGCCAGCGCTCGTTCAGAACACAGATCAATAAGTTGAAAAGAGAAAGAAGCTGCAGGAGCTTCCGTGTTTTTGAAAGGCTGGTTTCCTTTGGTTACTGGACGTCCCAGCTGTGGATGGCGAAATCTTTAGTGGCTAGATGAGCTATTTTAGTACAGATGGGGTTTGTGTGGTACGCTGCTTTAACATGTGAGACATTATGAGTCATGAGAGTTTCCCTTCAGTCTCCAAACTCGGCCCTGACACTGCATTCAGTATGGAAACGGTTAAATCGGATTTCCCTCGTCTCGGATCAGCTCAGAAGAGAAGAGATTGCCATGTGTTTGCATCCAGACATCACCCCGTAAGAAGAACAATGATGTTTTTGCCACATTCAGATGTAAGGCAGCTCATCCTGAAAACCCTGAAATCCCTGAAAACACCCGTCTGTGCTGCACATCTGCAGGCTGTGAAAGGTCTGTCTGTGCCGTGACATCTTCGGTTGGGTTGTTGGTTCTCGTGTTTCTCTTGGCTCGCTCAGAGGTCCCATCTGGCCGACGCAACCTCTGCATACAAAATAATAAACAAAGAAGTTTCAAAATGACTCTGACTGCTGTCTCTGTGCATCGACTAGAACTCTGTCAGGGATTGAATAAGGGATGATGCTCACATCTGGGCTGTTTAAAAATATTGTTTTGGTAACTGGTAAGTTGAATATTTGCTTCTTTGCTAGCTGGAAAGTGATTTTAAGTTAGTAGAACCAAATGAAAGTAAAGGCCACATTCACTGTCTGTCTTTAAATGATTGGCGCTTGTATGTTTGTGAAGAAAATGACAGATGATTGATAATTTATATCCACATCTGCAGCACATCTGACTCTTCCTGCTGTCAGCCCATGGCTGAGCAGATGGCCTGAGTGGGTCATTTCCCACGGGGTTTTTCAGGAACACGACACCCTTGCCCTCTGTTCCTGCTGTTGGTTGATTTCTCTTAACCTTTGAAAGCTTAAAGATTGACTCTTTATTAGCCCACTTAAAGGTCCAGTGTGTAAGACCTACTGACATCTAGTGGTAAGAATGGGTATAGCACAGTTGTGAATACAGTGACCATCAGTGGCCAAAATTCTGCCAGACATAAAAATGTTTTAATGTGTGAGCGAATCCAGTGGCCTCAAGTGCAATGATGACTGCACTACAAGTAACTACATGTGTACTGTCTTCTTCTATGGTGCTTTTAAGGCGTTATTTATCCCAAACAGCTGGGAGTGGCACAAATGTGACAGCTACCATGTTTGTTCAGCAGGGGTGGGAATCTTCAGGTACATCACGATTCGATTTGATTATGATTCAGATGGCTGCGATTCATTTGTAAAATGATTTTTGATGCATCGTTTCTCCCTGTGTGGCTGCTTGACTACGACTACTTTCCGAGTGAAAACGTCTGACATGGTTTCTATTTCTTATGGCAAACAACGAAGAAGAAAACTGGTTCTATTGGTTAATGCAGGACAACTTGTGTTACCTGTGTTAATCTTTGAGGGTTAACAGGAGAACTGTGTACTGCCTGTCCAGTGTCTTAGTAAGAACTATGTATTTAGAAGACTGACAACATGATATGCTCACTAGTAATGGCAGTTATCCCATCAAGGTATAACGGTCTGTAGATATTAGCAATAAACTTAACACTGGATGTTTTACAGACCAGTTAGACAAGATATTTTTGGTGCTATAGCATTTATCACATGTAAGTAAAAAGCTTCTCTTTGTTTCTAATTACTGGGTGTTAGTTTTTCAACCTCTTACATCTGTTTTTCCCCCAGACTGAAAAGAAAACACTTTAGAAAGTTTCGCAATCACCATTATTTTAGACATTTAGCCCATAATGCATGCAAAAAATTATTTCTAAAGAAATGAGTTAAGACTCAGAACTGACTCTCATCATTAACATTGCTATGATGACAGTGTTTTCTCTCGCACCCCCCACAACATACACTCACTGTTTATAAAACTGTGTGTGGCAGAAGGGCCTGTTGAATTCACAGATGGGTTGTTTATGTTTCTACTGTTAATGTAGTTTTTATGGAAGGTTAAACTTACGTTCTGACTGGGAGAAAAGCCTGAGTCAAATGAATGAAACCAATAGAGACTGCAATGGGCGCACTCTGCTTGCTGAGGAGATTTGAGAGAAAACTGTAAGGCCTATCACAATAATGGTCACATTGGGTGGAATAAAAGGGAAGTGCCTACGTTTTAATGTAGGATTTGTGTATGTACAGGAGAAACAGTGGAGTTGAAAGATAATAATTTTAAAGGGAAAAAATTAGTGACATCATCATTAGTGTGAAATTTGTCGGCAATTTCTGTAATTTTATAAAACTAAAACTGTGTCAAAACCGTCGAAGAAATCAAAATGCTCTTTCAGACACAAAGTTTTTAATTCATAACCAACTTAAACTTTACATCAGTCCTGTAACGTGAAAGTACGCCTGAGTGAAACGGCTTCCAAAAGGCTAGGTTTTTCACTCATTTTGGCTAAACTCCATTCATTTGTATGGTGGCCATTTAGCAATTTTATTTGTTTATTTATTTTTTTGATAAATGCGATGTGTTACTACCAAAAGTCACACTTGATTGAGCAACAACAAATCCTCTGCTACAGCAGGTCACACAGCAGAGAGGACGACTCAGAGGTTTATCTACTAAGGCTGCACAATTAATCGGATTTTGATCGTGATCATGATTTTGGTGACCACAATTAAATGAACCTGATTGTCAACGATATTTAAATTCAAAATGTGAGCTCTGCTGCATGCATCTCTGATCACACACATTCTCAACCTGTAGTCTGCCAACCACCAGGGGGCGAACGCAAGGTCAAAGCTTCATCAAGCTGCCTAAAGAACAAGGGCGCAAACCTTTTACAGTCAGCAGCTAGTTGTGTTGCCAATGTCTCTAAATTTAGCGAGTTTTCACTCACCTCTAGCGATTAATTAATTAATTTATTTTTTTTAAATGACTGGCGACAAATCTAGCGACCTTTTCTGGTGATATTGGAGACTTTTGGTGACTGACGTGAAAGAGTGTAGTTTACTCTTAAATGAGGACTGGGTGCTGCGCCGACCCCTCCCCTGTCCAAAAGTACTCAGACGAGGCTTGTTCCTGCAGAGCTGCATTCAGAGCAGGAGATGATCACCTCTGTTTGTACAAAGCTGCTGCTGGGTGATCCCGTGCTGGCTTACCGTCAGATATTAATATTTATTAATGAAGATAAACATAAATATTTTAAAAAGTTAAGTGTTGCAGACTCCTAATAAAAAAAACAAATTACACTTAATAAAATTAAACTTAAAAAACAAAGAAAATATTGACTGAAGAATTTAATTTAATTTTTTTTTTGCTGTTCTAAACACTTTTGGGTTTTTGCCTTTCTCACGACATCCCTCTCCACGGTAGCATCCATTATAACTGTATATACTAGTGATGGGATGTTCGGCTCTTTTGGCTCCCGAACAGCTCTTAATTTATCATCTTTTGTAGCCGTTATGATTACATTAACTTCTCAAAAATTAATGGTAAATGTATTTTTTGCATTATTTATAATCTATTCTAATTTAAAGTTTAATTTTTCACTAAAAATTGTTGCCACATAGTTTGTTTATAATTGGTGCAATAAAAATACATGTTTTTCCAAACACGGTGAATAATCGTGTTTAATAATCGTGATTACAATATTGATCTAAATAATCGTGATTATTATTTTGGCCATAATCGTGCAGCCCTATTATCTACACATGGAAATGATCCCAAAGTCAGACAGCATGTGAAATCAGGTGTAATTTAAGAAAAAAAAGGGCTGTGTTTTTCTTCTGGTCTGGTCCACTCTGACTCTCCTCTCCACTCCTAGTTTGAGACTCGGAGAACTGGCTCTGTTTTTTAGGAGTGGCAGATAAATGCCGAGTCTCTCGTCTCCAGACTGCAGAATTTGGCTTAGTCTTCGGCAGGATGGCGTACATTTACATCTCAAGTGCTCGGCAATCTTTGCAGCAGTGACACTCCCTCTTCTTTTTGTACAAGGCTTAAACATATTACGTTGCCAACAGAAATATGTCTATATAATTGTTTTAGCCTTTTTATATGTTCCTTTTCACACATTTTTTGTACAAAGCCTCTAAATAATCCTTTAAAATATGTTCATACAAATCAGATAATCTTTCAACTCTCTGTTAAGGTCTGACCAATTTCTATCAAATATTCTGTTTTGAACAGACTTTTTAACATTTCTGAGCACTTTAGCTTAAATTCAATATGTTGCTTCAGTACCTGAGTCATCCACCTGGATGGAGTAGATGCATCTGACCTGTAGGTTCAACTGAACAATAAATGATGATAGTGAGTTGCGGTGTGTTTGCAGCCAGCTGACAGTCCAGCTGTTTTCAGCCATGTAAACTAATAATTGTCCTACTTTATATATATAACTGTATATAACTTTATATGATCTGATATGAAGTTTTACTTCACTTTGTTGTTATCAAGTGTTTTGGTTGGTTGGTAATCTGCACACTTGGAGTGAGTTAAAAACATACAGGTTAATTAAAAATGCAATATCAAAGGCGACTCAGCTTTGAGGTTCAAGAAGATCATTTAATATTAGAGGACGACATTAATTGGCTCAGCTGAGTAAAAGTCAAATACATTCATTTGACCATGTAAAGTAAAAATCTGTATATTTTTATTTAAGAAATAGATTTGAGTTTGCATTAAGCTAATATTAGAAATCAGTTTGGAAGATAGATGGGATGAAAGAATCTGTCAGGCTGAGAATACACATGCTTTTAATTATGCGTATGCATGTTTATCATATTTTGGATTTTATTTAAACTGCCGTTTTTGCACATTTACAGAAATTAATGTTACATGTTCACATGCTGCAATATTCCAGTAACCAGTTGAGGGCAGTTTGATCAGATGTAGGGTCAAAGGGTCAATGCCATGCTTGGTTTACGGCCCCTACTTACCATCTGTCATACCACTGCTGTTGCTTGCTTCTGCTTTTATTCTAGATTACGTTACACAAATTCATCAGCTCGGTCCTGTTTGAGTTCTCTAATGCGCCCCCTAGTGGAATCCTCTGGTAATAAACGTAGTTCATAGGTAAAGATGAGAACAATTAAGCTTACAGTGGAGATTAAAAAGCAAGCATGGTCTTGGTCGTAGCAAGCACACTAACATAAGATCAACCTGTCTGTGCGTTTGTCTCTTGTTCTTTCATATCTGGAAACCGCCCTTTTCTCTCCCAGTGTTGTAGAGTTTTGGTGCCAACCTGTTATGCGTGTAAGACTTGTAGTCACGGTTGGTGAAACATCTTTAAAAATGATTAACAAAAAAGCCATTTAGGTTATTTGAGGTCTGGTGACTGTATAGTATTTATGCTTTTAAACTTAATTTGGGGGTGTGCTGCAGGTTTTAGATGTTTCCCAGCCTCAACACACCTGACTCAAATTAATGTGTCATAGTCAACAAACTGTTGGATCCATTTAATTGGAATCAGGTGTGTTGGAGCAGGGTAACATCTAAAACCTACAGGACACTTGCTTTCGAAGACCAGAGTTAAATAGACCTACTACTGACCGGTGTCCTGCAGGTTTTAGAAGTTCCCCTGCTGCATCTCACCTGATTCAGACTTAGACTTGTGCAGAACTTGATGTCCAGCTCTGCAAAAGTCTGGCAATTATAAACTGATTTGAGTCAACTTCTAAAACCTGCAGGACGCCAGCCCTTGAAGACCAGGACTGAGGATCCCTGCTTTATAACCTCTCCACTTTATTATTTCAACACGCTTCTTTTTAGAATTAGCCAGGCCTCCATTACTTGCTTAAAGCTGGTGCAAAGTGCTGCCTGATTTTGTGGTGAAGTGGTGCAAACAAATGAGAGGATATTACTCTGATTTTGGCTTCCTGACAATGGCCTCCAACTCACATTTCCAGTTCACTGAAAAATTCTTTTTATTTTTTTCTGAGTCTTTTAATGGCTCTGTGTTTATATCTGAACTGCTGCTCTTCCAGTGCAGTTTCTTTGGATCTTTCTCACCCTGATGTGTTTCCATGGATAGTCACTTGCAACAGGCCTCTAGTGAGTACAGACCTGGAAGCATGTCTGTGGAAGGGTGTCATATTTCTCTGAGTGTTGTACTCTGCAGGTTGCAGTTGCATTGAGCAGGCAGGGAATTAATAATGCACAAACCCTGGAGGTGACTTTGTCTCAGAGGAATACCAATGCAAGGCATCTTCCTACACAGACTCTAGTCAGCCAGTTTTGGACCGATAGTTTCCTCTTGGAAGGTTTCCCTGAAGTGATGTTTAGTTTAGTTCAGCTGGCCAAAACAAAATTTGTAAACCAAACTAACTGTAACAGCTAAATTAAGCGCTGTGTCACATAAAACTAGGGCTGGGCGATATGGCCTAAAAATAAAATCTCCGATTTTTTATAACCAAATCCGATTTCCGATTTTAATCGATTTTTTTTCCTTTTCTTTTACAAAACATAAACTTATTTAAAAAATTCATTTGTTTATATAGATGAATGCTAGCAAAAATAAAGCATATAATGTCATAGCTCTTCCACCATATAAACGACTTCATATCTTACATTGAAATATGCGACACAATGCATCCGTGATCTCTTTCCATCTGGATCCTTATCATACAGGATCCACTGCAGAAATAATTCCCCTGATGAAGGTTGTCTCTTAACTAGAGTTTGTGGGCTAAAGATGACTTCTGCATCTCGTAGAGAGCAGCATTTCTCACTGCAGTTATATGCACAGCTAAATCCCAGGCGTGAGTGAAGGGTCACTTTACTGAAAATCTGTCAGACAAACACCGTTCTGGTGTGGAGGGAGGGCTAAGTCTGCTGCTAACTAACTATGGAAAAAAATCCCGATTTTCAAAAAAATTAATCTCCAGAAATGGAAAATTCGATTTATCGATTTTATCGATTAATCGCCCAGCCCTACATAAAACTCATGATTCCAGTCGGCCAGCTCATCTGGTCTGACTGGGGTTAAAGAATAGTTGCATAAATACTTACTAGTTAACTTTTTATAGACATGCAGAATAAAACTTGGTCTGTGCTTCTTTATCAGTCTAACAGTTTTTACATCTCCAAAGCTGCAGTTGGAGGTATGGTTTTTATCTCGCTGTTCCAAACTGAAAGCAAAAGTTACTGAACAGAACTTATGTGTGTGTAGTAGTGAGATAGTATGGAAGACAAGGCAAATTTATTTTACAGCACATTTCATACATAAGGCAACATAATGTGAAACAGACAGAATACATACAAAGAGTTACATATAACACTAATAGACATCAACTGGAAATACATCATCATCACCACCAGAGTTTTAAGACTTGATCCAAAAGGTTTGAATCAGACTTCATGCTTTCTGGTAGTTTGTTACAGATATCAGGAGAAGATAAAACTGAATGTTTAGTCTAGGGCTGTCACGATACTAAAATTTCAAACTCGATACCGATATTAAAGGTGGTGCTTGATACTCAGTACTATTTTCGATACTATAAAGAGTTTTTTTTTAAAATCAAAGTCAGAACACCACAAAAATAACATCACAATCCAAACGATACAACACAATTTATTATTAATATGATATTAACAGGGTAAAATAAATGCATTTATGCTTTTATTTTTCCTAAAAAACTAAAAAAAAAAAAAACAAAAAAACAACTTCAACCACTTATTTTCTTCACAATACTTGAGATGAGATCACGCAGACAATGGAGCAAACTAGTTAAGATTACTGACTTTAAAAACAAACAAACAAAAAACTAGATTAATTCATTTAAAACATTTTTTAAAAAATGAGCTTTTAAAATGTTTTTGTCTACATTAAAAGGCACTAACATGTGACTGTAAGCCAGGCTGTGATCAGCCAGTGATCAGCGCTGGTTATGGAGCCGAACAGGACGATGTAAGCGCTTCTGGATGGGGAGGGGCCTGTGGGCCGACCCCCGAGTCATTAAAGGGCTAGTACACCCAAAAATGTGTTTTTTAGTCTTAAACAACACAGTATTACTTGTGATGAAAACCACATACACTGTTATTTAAAATTTCTTTAAAAAACTGGATGTTGTGGGTAAAAACTTGCTCATAACGCCCCCTACAGGGTAAAACCAGGTTCTGTTTTTTGTGATGAAATGTGAGTCATGCTGGTGCTTCTCTCTGTCACAAAAAAATTTAAAAAACCCCACAGCCCCTCCCTCCAGATGCAAATAGGCAGGTCCTGGCCTTGCAGGCATAGAAAAACACGCCCACCAGCACATATGAAGGGATGTGAACTTATATGGTGTAGATTTGCTAGTTTCAGACTTCTATTCTTTCACAGAGTTTCTGATTAAATATTCCTGCAATGAGACAGATGAGACAGTGATTTTGAGGGGTGTAAAAGTAACACCGGACTTTATTCTTTACCTGCTGATCAAATCGTGGCAGCAGCAACTTGTGTTAATTGTGTGTGGGCGTGAACTGACCCGCTGCGGCGGGAACGAAACCGGAATGAGGTGGAAATTGAGTGTAAAGACCCATTTATGCTTGACGCAGAGGACGGCTTTGCAGAAGACGGACAGTTTCATCATATGTCACTCATATTTCTATACATCTTTTACGTTTCCATTGGTAATAAGTCAGTTCATCCACAAGTGGGCAGTGCCGAGTTTGGAGTTGACCTCCGCGTTTTGACCCTGGATGGCGGCGGGAATGCGTCACTAAATTTGTTTCCAACTGCCCAACACGTCCTAAACACTCTCATATAGTCTTTCCTCAAAAGCTTGCTCAATTTCTACAGTTATCTTCATTCTTTTTCTACTTTTTTGTTCCCTTCTTGTTGCTCTTCTTCTTCTGTGGTTTGCTTCTTTCCCTGGTCACATGTCAGCTGTTCTGCTCAGCACTGCCCCCGCGATTTTCAGTGGTATTACCCCATCTTCTGCATTAAGCGACGGATTGCTAAGCTCCCTGAAAACTGACCTAATTATGTGCTTAACTGACGCATGAGACGTACAAAACTTTCAGTCTGCGTATCCGTCTTCTGCGTCCAGCATAAATGGGCATTAAGTTGGCAACACCGTGAACAATGGGTCCTCCAGGGAGATCCTATAGGGGCGGGGCTGCTCGCTGTAGTGCCAATTTAAAATGGGTAGAGGTGGCTGGTTCTTCCCATGAACCAGCAGACACCAAAGTGGCATTTAAGTATTGATACCAGTGCTAATTAATATCTAACCAGATACTAACTTTCTTTTAGAATGTATTTAGTACCTGAGATAGTTTTTTAAAAAATTTTTTTACAACACAAGTTTAGTCTGAACTCTCAGGGTGGAAAGCAAACTGGACGCAGATGATCTTTTTTTTTTTTTTTTTTTTTTTTAACCTGTCTTGTCCAGCATCGTTGCAAACAGAATGATTGTCTGGCTGCCGTCTGGTGCTGGGCAAACATACACCACTCCCCCACACACACACCATCCTCCCTCCCATACACCATCCATCCTCCCGCACACACACCATCCTTCCACCATCCATCCTCCCACACACTCCCCCATCCCTGCACCATACATTCTCCCACACATACCCCATCCTCCCACACATACATCATCCCTCCACCATTCATCCTCCCACACCCACACCACCCCCCCCCCCCACACACCACGCATCCACTTCCACACACCCTACCCTCCCACACACCATCCCTCCACCACCCATCCCCCCACACCCACACCACTCTCCCACCCACACACCACCCCCCCCCAACACACACACACACACACACAAACACCATCCCCCCACCACCATCCTCCCGCCACCCCACGCCGCGGGGGGACAGCCCCAGCCAGGAGGCGAGGAGACACGAGCCAGGCCCCCACCCCCCCACCCCGCCCCCCCACTCCCCACCCCCAAAACAGCACCTTCCCCCCAGGGCCAGCAGCCAAAACCCCCCGGGACAGCCCGCCTACGCCCCGGGCCAACGCGACAGGCCACCCGGCCCGCCCCTCCCCCGGGCCATCCATGGAGACAGGGGCGCTTGAAGACCCCATCCCCCCTCCCTCCCCCACTAGTGATGGAATATATTATGTGCTGTTTGCAATTAAAAAAAGAGGGTTAAAATTGGGGGGCAGTAACTGCATTGAGGAGGGGGCGGGGCCACCTGAGCAGTCCCACCCACCTGACCTCGCATGTTCCACCCCCCAAAAAGTGTTTGTATGTTGCAAATGTTATTTGTGCTCAGTGACTAAGTGGAATTAAAAGCTGGGAGGCATGCTGCCGCTCGGCGAAGCAACGGGGCCACTATGATGACCCCCCTGCCCCGCCCAGCGCAACAAGCACACCTCCCACAGCCCTACCTGTGTATGTAGTGAAGAGTGGGGGAGGGGAGGGGTCAGGAGATGTAGGTCCAGAGGGGAGTAAGCCTTCCCCCTGGAAGACGACCCGCCAGTGGCTTAGGGCGCCCCCGTCCCCCGCCGGCCCCGAAGGGCGTCACAGGCCCGGAGCAGGCACCCCAACCCAGGCAGATGATCTTAGAAGTCTTGGTGGCACACACGACCTCAGCAGATCAGATCTAAACTTTACACAAATATAAGCCTTAAGAACTGTCCGAATCTTCGTTAATAAGGAGGATAAAGGGGTTTAGATTGATACTGTGAGAAAACAGATTTGAATTTTTAATGTGGCATGATTAATAACTTTGTTGTTTATGCATTAAAGCATAAGGAAAAGTAATAAGTTACTTCCACAGATTAATCTCTTTGCATTAATTTTGAGAGCCCTAAATGTATACTTATATCAGATTTCAACAATGAAACAGAATGAGACAAATAGTAGTGAAAACTTATGATATGTGTTGCTTTTAGTATTCAGGTTTGTTCATTTGTTTATCAGTTTGTTTTATGTTGCAAAGTATCTCCGGTCACTGTTTTTGACTGATGAAGATCAAGTTTTTATCAAATAGTTGAGTCACGTGTGGACATTGTTGGAGTGAATTAACGGCTGATGATGTGAAAACCCATTTTTTACTTCACTGCACTGATTATAATGTTTCATCTGTTCCTGCAAAGCAGGAAAAAGACCAAGACAATGACACATTTCAAACACACCTTCTCAGTTTACAGAACATATTCCATATTTAGAGGTAAGACATATCTGTCTTCTCTGAAACATCTTCATCCAACTTTCTCTGCAGTCCCAACTCAGAGCAGCACTTCCAGAAACATTTTACCTCAACTGATGCTGAATTTCAGCCTGGCGTGGTAAACAATCTTCCGGTCTGGAGTCAGGTGTGCAACTGTTGCACCACAAGGTCCTGCGGTTGTGTCCCACACATAAAAACAAGGAAGCAGAACCGGGCGGGAATATTGTCCCTGTGGGAATTACAATACGTACTGGGACAGATGTAGTAATCAGGAGGAGGGCGTCTCTTCCCACCCTCCCCCTCCTGGGATCCAGTCTTTGTGTGGTCTTTGACTGGAACGGGTATGAACACAGATACGAGGAGAGCTGTTGTTCACGGTTACGTCACGGCGTGTGTTTTTGTGCATGACACAGAACAACAACCTCTTTGTTTCCCCTCACCTGAGTCAACACCTGATAGGACAAGGAAGGCTGCATGTCTCTCATTCCACATCTGAATGAACCATTTAAGGCTCAAGAGTGATGGAACGGGTCATTAGGACAGTAGCTGAATGACCGGCATGCAGCACACACACCGTCACACCCTGCTTTATCTGCTCAGATCTACTCTGACAAACACAGGCGGTCTGTTCTGTTCAACATACAGTAGGAGGGGTTTAGCTGTCACACAATGTTCACATGACGTTACCATCTTCATGATGGGGATGATCTTATGTTCATCTCAGTATCTCCAGGATTCAGATATCTCATGGTTTGACAGACCAGTGGTTCCCAACCTTTTATTTAGGATCTCCTTCATGCAGCTACCAAAAAGACACAGTGTGTACATTTTGTTTATGAGTAACTGGCAGTGTTAGTTATCTACTGATGTACTACACACAGGATGGAGGTGATCTGCCAGGATTCTCTAGCTACTCACTCTCTAACACAGAGGTTGCTAACCTGGGGTCCCTGAACCACCTGACTTCTTTTATCCGGGCACGTGTTCAGTATAATCTCAGGAATGAACTGTCCAGCAATGAGGGAGAAGATTATAGAACAGAAGGCACAGAAAAAGTTATCTAGGTATCCTCACTGCTGGATGGTTAACTCCTGTGTTCATTCCTGATATTATACCGGGCTCGTGCCCCAATATAAGAAGTCAGGTGGTTTATTTAAATATCCTGAATCACTGATGGATGCAGCAGAAGTTGCTTCATGTGCTGCTGTGGGATGAAACAATGCAACTTCAGAGCTGTTCATGCAGCACTGGTTACACTGGTTTTTACAGGTTCCCTCTAAATCTCTTTGTTTGGGCTGCAGATCCACTTTTTTCAGTTTGCTTGTGTTACTGACTTTCTGTCTCCCACATGCATGACATAGACTGCTTCTTAGAACTGGACCTGAAATCTCTCCTGATGTTTTTCTCCTGTTTGTTAATGATCCAGCTCTGAGTCTCTTTCTCTGCTCACCTAACATGAGTTTGGGGGTTTCTGTGTGTTCATACTTTCCTGTCCTTAGGAAGATGTAGCTGCAGATGTAGAGAAAGTAGTACTGAAAGAAGTTTGATGACTGTGTGGAGGGTCAGCCGTGCATGTCGTACATGTTGATCTTAGCTGCAGGGATGATGGTAATAAAATGAGCTGAGGTTAACTGATGTGTGTGCTAATGCTTTATCAACTCCACGCTTGTCCTCCCTGTAACTGCGCGCCACAATCATTCATACGACTCTTTGTTGAAATGATCTGCCTCCTTCGTATGTTCCCCTTCGATGCATTTGTACTGGTTTCTAGTTTATTTGGTGAAACCCATGAGTTCAGATGTGATATATGCAGGAAAACGTTATACACTGAAGCACAATGAGGATTGCTTGTGTTCTAGATGAAGAAGCAACATACCAAACCTCATGCTCATTGAAAACATTTGTTCCCATCATCTATTTAGTGTGATAAAATTTAAGTCTAGTAGAACTGATTTCATTGCAGAACACTTTTATATCCAGTCTTTTATTTTTACTTCTAACCTAGAAATTTTTAAAATTAAACTAAACTTTGAACCAGTTGCAACATTGTTCACAACACCGGCTATCAATGTTTACACAACTGCTGTGTTTCAATAAAGTTAAAGCAACGGATGCCACACCAAATAATCAATAAGCTTCAGAAAGCGAAGAAGGAACACAGCGACAGAAAAAAGACTAAAGTGGAGCTGGAAGTGCTGGTACGGTCCCATCTGTTCAGCTACATTATGTTGAAGAACACACACATGATGATGCAACCCATCTACAATCTAGTCCTCCGAGCCAGACAAATGTCGAAATGTAGAAGAAGAAACATAGCAACAACTGGCAAAAAACAAAGAAGAAGAAACATAGCAACAACTGGAAAACACAACACAGCATGGAAGAGGATATACAGAACGAGGGAATGATGGTTGTCTTGGAACTATCGTTAACAGACAAAAGCAGACTGGAGACGGCGTAAACATGGACTTAAACATGGATCATGACATGAAGACTTAACCATCAACTTTCAGGACAATATCTACAAGATGTTTGTTTACTTCTGCAGAGTTAAGTCCTCCCACTTTGGTTCTGGTTAAACTGGTGTGAGCGCTGGCCAGTTCTCCAGAAAGCACAGATGTTCACAGGCCAGAACCAGAACCAGAACCATGTCTGTGTGAAAGTACTCGGGCAGACCTCCCTCTTCTTCTGCTGCTGCTTCTTTGTTGCCATAGTTTGCTTATGAACACGCTCCTTGTCTTCTTCCCAGTTTTTGGTTGTATTTCTGGCAGCGCCACGTTCAGGTTGTTGATAAGCTGGATGGAAAAGCTTCTGTCTCAGTTTCCTGTTCTTAGCTGACAGGAGGCACCCGGGTTTGGTCTTCTGCTGCTGTAGCCCATCTGCTTCAAGGTTGGACATGTTGTGTGTCCATAGATCTATTTTGCAGACCTTGGATGGAGCCAGTGCTTATTGGACTTCCTGTTGCTTTTCTATCATCTCCAACCAGTCTGCCCATTCTCCTCTGACCTCTCACCAGCTGGTCCAGCCAACTGCATCTCATGGTCATCGACTATGTGGCTGAAATGGTTCGCTGTCTCTACTGTAGGTCACACTAAAACTTCAGGTTTGTGTGAATCTCCAGATTTCAGCATCAGCTGATGCAGCAGCAGCAAGTCTTTGAAACGAGGACATAAAGTCATATTTTTTGCTGGAGGCGGAGCACCAGAGACGAAGGGCCTCGACATTCCTCTAACCAAGTTAGACCTTAGGGGTGTTTGTCAGAGTAAAACTCTTTCCGTCCATCTCGAATGCTTTCCTGAGATTAAGTTGTTTTTCTGAGCTTTTCTCATAATCATATTTATTCCTCATAATCCATCTGAGGAACAAGTCTGGATGTGTCTCAGCAGACTTAGTGGGTTTTTCCTCTTCGGTGCTGAGGGTCAGTTTGTGTGTCGTAATCATTTTCAGAGTCGACTTCGTTACCATGACGACCCTGAACAGGATCAAGTGGTTCTAGTGGATGAATGAATGAGCGCATAACGTCCAGAGAGGGTTCACTAATGCTGTGTTCATCTTCTCCTGGTTTTTACTCCTTCTTGTTGTGGTGCTGTGGTATGAAAGGAAACACGTACATTTTCCTTTGAGTAATTAATTAAATGTCATTAATTTATTTGTTCATCCATCCATTTACTACACCTGCTTATTCCAATGTGGGGTTGCAAGGTTATTAATTTATAGGTGGAAATAAACATGTCAAATAAAAAATTTGATCAAAAACTACCTAAATGTGTCAGTAATTGATTTTAAATAGGAATTGATTAAATAAATTGTCATTAAATACTTAAATGTGTCAATAAGTAATATAGGAAATAAACACATATGATTCCTTACTTATTTATGTCAGTTGTTAATAAAAATTGGAAAAAATTCTAATGTTTTAAATTTGTCATTAATTGAATGTTATTTAATACCATGAAATAATTAATTAAATAGTGAAATGCATGTATATTTTGACATTGAATAACTATAATAAAAAAGTATAATGTTTAATAATTTATTAATTTATTTATGTCTAATTTTAAGTGACACATTTAATGAATTATTTATTGCTGTATTTATGTATTTCATACTGGTATTTTTCTCCCTCCTTACTGTGGTAGTTGTGGGTTATTTAAAAATATTTTTACTCAGGGTTCATTGTTTTCCAGCCGAGACAAACATCACAAAGAGAACAAATTTCTCTTTAACTTCCTGTCTGTGGTTAACCTGGAAACTTCCCATTAACCCTTTAGTTTTGATATTTCTTTCCTTTTTTGGTCTTCTTCTCTTTTAAAACCAACCCGATGAACTCGCCATCATTTCCCTGTTAAAAACACAACACAGTTGTTCCCCTCATGATTTGGACCATTTTCTCTGGTGCACCGCATCGAAATTCATCAAACCGCAGTCCTGAAGACTAAAAGCAGAGAGAGAATGAGGAGAAGAAAGCAGGATTTTTTCATGTCCTGATCAATGAACTGTGATTTCTTTCTGTCGGACTGGACCATCATGCTTCAGCGCTTGCGGGAAATGAGCTGCAAAGTCGGCATGTGGGTGAGCTGCATGGAATGAGGAGATGGGAAGAAAATGCGCATTTTTCAGCTGTTAGTTTCATACTTGAATAACAACTATAAAATCTTAGAATTATGTCCTGTGTTTTGATTTAATAAATATTTTGCAAAAAAAAACATGTTCAACTTTCATGCTAAATATGAAGCGACTAAATGCAGTCTGTGTTCTGGTTTCCACTGAAAATAACGTCCTCTTCCATGCATGACATCTCAGTTATTGTCATGAGAATTATAGGTTGCACAAAAAAACATTTCCTGTAACCAGTAGTTTGGTCCACGTCCGACCTTTTAAAACCAAATTATCTCCATGACAGGAGATACGTCATCATGGTGTAGCAACAACTGCTACAGCTTCACTTTCTGAACTTTCTCTCTCTGTCCATTTTCAGCGCTCAACATCTCCAATACCACGGTTGCTCTGCTGCAGGTTTAGTGGTGCAGCAGTAAAAAAGGTCCCCCCTCAAACACTTTCCTTCTGCTGGCTTAGTGGTGCAGCAGGTCCCCCTCCAACAGTTTTCTGCAGCACCATGTTTCCAACGCTGTTAAGCTGTTTAAATCAGAATGATCGTATACAGAAGCATTTTGCATTTACTTTCGTTTTTCTGAAGTTATGAGATCAAAAGACAAAGTGAAATACTAAAACAAACTGGTCTCTGCTTCACCATGTGCCACTAGTTTATTTCATTAAGTCTGACTCTGTTCTGACTTTGACACATTAGGAGATCCTCTGGTCTTTAAGTTCTATAGATGGCTTTTTTATTAATAGTATTAAGACTTTCTGGTTCTTTAGACCTGCCCTGAGTACTTACTAAGTACTCTAGTAACCCCATGACCCCCACCTTGCTGGAAGACATGCATTTGGTTACCTACAAAACCAAACGTGATTTCATAAACTTAGCTAGTGGACATTTCTGGCTTCACAGCTGAGTTGCAAAATAATATAAAAAATTTTATCCAAATTATCCAAATGTTATCTATTTAAATGACTAGAAACAGCCACTGAATATTTACTTTATCAGGCAGTGTGAAATAGAAATTAAAGATGGTCTAGTCACAATCTAGTAACAATATAACTTATCTTTCTGAAAGATGTTCATCTAAGACGTCTAAGAAATTCTTCTTGCATAAATAAATAACTTTTTTTGTCAGCGGTTGCCATGGTTACTCCAGGTATAAGAGCTCCATCGATGATGGATTTTTATTGTAGTTCCTAAATCTGGGTAAAGATGCTCAGAGTTAAATGAAACAATTCAGAGGAGCTGATCTGGAACCAAAAACTCAGTTGCTCCAGAATTTCTGATTAGACCCGGACTAAGTGGACCCAGAATTTCCAACTAGACTCGGACTAAGTAGACACAGAGTTTCCGGGCAAAGTGGACCTAGAATTTCCGACTAGACTCAGACTAAGTTGACCCAGAGTTTCCAGACTAAGTGGACCCAGAGTTTCCAACTAGTCTCGGACTAAGTGGACCCAGAGTTTCCGACTAGATTTGGACTAAGTAGACCCAGAATTTCGGAACTAAGTTGACCCAGATTTTCCAACTAGATTTGGACTAAGTAGACCCAGAATTTCGGAACTAAGTTGATCCAGATTTTCCAACTAGATTTGGACTAAGTGGACCCAGAATTTCCGGACTAAGTGGACCCAGAGTTTCGGACTAGGCTTTGACTAAGTTGACCCAGAGTTTCCGGGCTAAGTGGACCTAGTGTTTCCGACTAAACTCGGATTAAGTTGACCCAAAGTTTCTGATTAGATTTGGATTAAGTGGACCCAGAATTTCAGGACTAAGTGGAACCAGAATTTCCGACTAGGCTCTGACTAAGTTGACCCAGAGTGTCCGGACTAAGTGGACCCAGAGTTTCCGACTAGGCTCTGACTAAGTTGACCCAGAGTTTCCGGACTAAGTGGACCCAGAGTTTCTGACTAGACTCAGAATAAGTTGACCCAAAGTTTCCAACTAGATTTGGACTAAATGGACCCAGAGTTTCCGACTAGACCCGGACTAAGTGGACCCAGAATTTAGGACTAGATTTGGACTAAGTAGACCCAGAATTTTGTGACTAAGTTGACCCAGAGTTTCTGACTACGCTTGGACTAAGTGGACCCAGAGTTTCCGACTAAACTCAAACTAAGTGGACACAGAGTTTCAGGCTAGATTCGGTTCAAGAGGACCCAGAGTTTCCAACTAGACTCAGACTAAGTGGACCCAGAGTTTCAGACTAGACTCGGACCAAGTGGACCCAGAGTTTCTGACTAGATTCAGACTGAGTGGACCCAGAGTTTCCCACTAGATTCGGACCAAGTGGACCCAGAATTTCCAACTAGATTAGGACTAAGTGGACCCAGAGTTTCTGACTAGATTCAGACTGAGTGGACCCAGAGTTTCCCACTAGATTCGGACCAAGTGGACCCAGAGCTTCCAACTAGATTAGGACTAAGTGGACCCAGAGTTTCCCACTAGATTCGGACCAAGTGGACCCAGAGTTTCCAACTAGATTAGGACTAAGTGGACCCAGAGTTTCCAACTAGATTAGGACTAAGTGGACCCAGAGTTTCCGGACTAGATTCGGGCTAAGTGGACCCAGAGTTTCCGGACTGAGTGGACCCAGAGTTTTAACTAGATTCAGCGTTAGCTGAACCTTTCAGGTTCCTGAACAGTGACCCGAATTGGTCTGCAGTTGTTTCTACCTGACAAACTTTATTTCTCTCTGAATGTGATTATAAACGTATCAATGTGTAGTTTAGCCTTTTTTCTCTACGTCCAAATAGAAAAGAAAATTCAGCATATTTGAGCCATATGTTTAGTTTGCAGGCGATCCAGCAGGGGATTATAATATTTCATAACTGCCATCATGGTTCCAATCCATAACCATGTCAGAGCTGTGGTGTGCCAGCCAACTGGATCATAATATGAAGCACGTGGTGACTGGATCAGCTGATTCCTGAGGAGACAGAAGCTGTTAATTCATTTCTCTTGGCAATGCTCATATGTAACATGGCTTTACTCGCTTAATGCTGCAAATCCTGACTGTATGCTGCAAATAAAGCAGATCTCATTACAAAGCTAATACCCCCCTCTCCCCCCCTCAGGACACCGGCTACTGGGTTCAAGTGCACAGGCTGGAACATGGAGATGGAGGCATTTTGGACCTCGATGATATGCTGTGTGATGTGGTGGATGACAAAGACAGGGTGAGTTACGTGTGCTAATCTGCATCTGCATGCTATGTTGCATTGTTTATTGGTTGCATGTTACACCCTCTGACATTTCTTGCTGCGCTACAAAGGTTACCTGACATGTGTTTATGATCACACCTGCTTGCTTTTACAACGTCATCATTACTGAGACATTACAGAGCAGTAAACTACAGAACAGCACCATGCTGAATCATTGCCGCCTGCAGGCAGATCCCTAGTTTTCAGTCTTCTGAAACCCTCAGCGATGCAGCATTGTCTCACATTCACAGCCTGCTTTGATGTGTGTTGGGTGTTTCTTTGTGTAGTAGCATATGGTTCAATTTTATGTCAGACACATTAGGATATCACACTACCCACACCACCCACTACCCCAACTGGGAGCGATTACCCACAATCTTGCTGCATTCTTCTCATGGGAACCGTTCTGACTGCACTTGAGTCACCAACTCTGCGAATGTTTGGGTCCTTTCAGAACTTGAAGCCATCTTCGTGTCTGTAAGATGGACTGAGTTAGTTTCAAATAAGCAGCTTTCATTCTGTTTAACTATGTAACATATAATGGCTAATTTATTATAAGAATTTATTCAGATGTGGTTGGCAATTTAATTTAATTTTTATGCTACTTAATTTATTTGATCTTAATTTAATTTAATCCCATGTTATCTATTTTAATTAATTTATTTTATTTTATTCTAATTATCTTATAAATAATTTATTCAAATCTTTTCAATTTAATTTCTGTTATTTACTTGATCTTAATGATAATCAATTTAATTCAGCCTAATTTATTTAATTTAATATAATTGAAATCTCATTTATTTATTTTGCCTTTATTTTACCAGGCAAAATTAAAATAGATTTGTTTATATATATATATATATATATATATATATATGTATATATATATATATATATATATATATATATATTCATATTAATTTGAGTTATTTGCTAATCTATTGTTGTTAGTCAGATTTTCTTGTGTCATTAGATCTTCAGTCATATATAGTCTGTTTCCAAATCTTAAAAATGTTAGTTTCCATGCGAATATGCAGTTTTCATTATCTGTTAGTACTTTATCTGAAGCATCACATTAGTCTTTATTAAATCTGTGAACTCATTCCTGTACGTCTCAGGTGAATGTGTTACTCAGGTTTGCAGATGCGAGTTTGTGGATGAAACATTTGGTTTTTCTGATGACAGATGTTGTTTGACAGAAAAAGAGTGTGTGTGCGTGTGCATCCATACACCTGATAATGACTGGAAGGTGCCATGGTTACGCATCAGCTTGAATCAGAAGGGAGCAGCTGTTCTGCACCTGCTGCCAGAAAATACTCCTTTCTCCCTTTTTCTTTCATCTTCCATCCCCCTCTGTCCTCTGTGGCTTTTTTCAGGAAAAACTTAAAGAAATAATTATTTTAAAAAAGCTTTCAAAGAAACAACAGGAGGAGAATTTGTTGACTGTTCTGTGTACACCATATTTTTCCTTTTTCCACCTGTTTGCTTCAATACTGTGAGTACAGCTGCTCCCCCTGCTGGTTGTTTGGACTCCTTGCATCCTCACTTATAGAACATGGACAATATTTAAGTTTTTTAATATTTATTGCTTTAATAAATCTTTTTCATGCAGTTTTCAACATTTCTTATATAAATGTTTCAAGAGGTTGTCATATAGCTCATAATCTGCTCATAAAACTGATATTCTGGTTATCTCTTGTTTATAGTTGCTGTATTTCTGTAGTACTAAGCTCAGCTGGAAGTTGGCCTGGTTTCCTAGATTCAGGTGGAACAGCTCTTTGGTGTGCACGTATGTGCATGTGTTTGTGTGTGCATGAGTTTATCTCACCCTGTGGGTGTTTTCTGTTTGTGCGAGTGCACCGTTGTAGGAGTAAAGCCAGTCTGACCAGTTCTCTTTCCCTGCTCCAGGTACAGACAAGCCCACAGCTAAGCTGTGATGACAGCTCTGGGTTTATTACGTGGATGTAGTCACATATCAGCCATGAATCTTGTATACAGTAAACTTGATCACTTTTTTTTCACATTTTTCACTTTGACTTGTTTTGAGTCTGAAATCATCATCTGCATTCATGTGTGCTGCTGTTGCAGGTGTATACATATATATTTATATATATATATATATATATATATATATATATATATATATATATGTATATATATTTATATGTATGTATACAATGTGTGTGTGCTTATGTTATCTTATCCAAAATAAATATGTAATTAAATAATAACTAAAATATAAAACTAAGTTTGGACTCACTTCTCATTAATCAAATCAGAATCAGTATTATCAATATGATAGACAGTAAAATGTAAATGTAGTGCAAAGTGCAAATGCATAACAGTGGATATTGTTGATATAAGGAGGAGCTGTACAGTTTGGTGGCCACAGGTAGGATGATTTCCTTCGTTCAGTGGAGCATTTAGGTCTCTCATTGAACGTACTCCTGTGACTGATCAGCAGGTTGTGAAGCGGGTGGGAGGTATTGTTCAGTATTGTCTTTATTATGGACAACATCCTCCTCTCCGACACCACCGTTAAAGGGTCCAACTCCTTCCCCACAACGTTACTGGCTTTGTGGATCAGTTTGTTGTGTCTGCAAAGATAAAATAGACTAAAATAGACTAAAATATAAATTCAGTTAGAGTCATAAGTTTTGCTTCAGACTTGCAACTAAAAGGTTGGTACTGGAGGACCTCAGGGTCTACGAGGGCTCATAAACATAAAACGGGTCAGATAAATGAGGAGAAAGATATTATTAAACATTTAAGCTGCTCATGTGTTGCACATTTCTGGTTCTACTAAATTCAAGGTGCTGCAGATTTCTGTCACGTGTAAATGTAGGATGATCTCACATGTTGTCTTGCCAGTTTTTTTATTTATTTATTTATTTTTTGTTAGATGCTGCCAAGACATCCCGTCTGTGTGTGTGTGTGTGTGTGTGAGGGATGGCTTACATGATTCACATGCCGTCATTGAGCTGCTACAGGCCGCAGCCTGTCCGTTTGTGATTGTCATGATGATGGTCTAGCTTTAGTTTTTGTGTTTGGGCTCTGCTGCCATCTCAAGGAAAGTTTTATGCCCTCGCTTCTGTCTAATCTCATCTGGTGATGCTGTCCTAACTTTATTCTGAAAGTCTTGTGCTTCCAGTCTGTGTGACAGGTTCAATAGTTTAAAGATCAGCTTGATCAGAGACCAACTTTATGGTGCAACGCTGCCACTGTCTGTTAAAATATAGAATAATGGCTCGTTGGGAGATTAAAAAGAGAAAAACGCTTGTTTATTTTCTCTGAAATGAAAATATTAGAAGTATCGAGTTCAATTTTTGCAGTTTATGATGTGAAGATTTTCAATATTGTTCTGCTGTTGGTATTAAATAAATTTAATTAAATATGTAAAAATCAATTCTCTGTATTTTAGGAGAGAAAATAAAAAGCATGAAGTGGAAAAATGTCATTTGCTTTTATTCACTCTTATTTATTTTATATGATTTATTACTGATTTGTACTAATTAATTATTGTCAAGCCCGGCTCGTGAGGGTTTGACAAGAAGGAAGCGGGACAACAAAGGATGCCAATTAAAGTATAATTTATTTAAAGAAAGTGACCAAATTAAATAAACGGAGATTAACCGTGTATCCTATGTGTATAATCTGTAGCATCAGTAGTGTATAGGAGTGTTGGTTGTGGGAAGGTGTTGTGTGTGAAAGCTAAAGTGGACAAACTAATGAGTGCACAAACACAGAAAAAGGGAGCGCTGCAGGCGTGCAGCCTGGCGCAAGCAGAGAGCCAAAAGCCAGAACGCGCAGGTGTGAACGGCCTGGTATTTAATCCCAAGCGGGCCACGCCCCCGCCAGGTAGCGCGGGAGGACTGGAGCAGCAGACTGGCCACCTGAGAAGAGGAGGACAGAGGCAGAGAGAGGAGGAGGCAGAGCAGGAGACAGGGCTGGAAGCAAAAGTTAAAGCCCCCAGAGACGGACAAAATACAACCTGCTCTGGGGTTGTCACATTATTTAGATATTATTTATCTGAAGATAATTTTATTTCAGTATTTTTACTTTAATTTGGAGGTGACTTTTACTGTATTTATTTTGTTTTGCTATGATTGTAAATAAATTCAGGCAGCAGATATGTAACTCTCAGTGACAGAAATAACATTTGAAACAATTTTTAATTTGAATAATTTCATCAACAAATATACTTTTTTTATTTTAGTGTTGCTTATAAATGAACTTTATTATTAATATATAACTTATTTGATTAAATTATGTATATTTATATGATGTAGGTTTTGAAAAATGCAATTAGTTTGACCGTATTTTCAATGTAATTTTAAAGGTCCCATATTATACACTTTATTCCCAATCTGAGACCATTCATTAATATCTAAATGAAATATTTCCGCCATGGTATGGACAAATCGACCCTCAGTTTGAGTGCAGCGGCTTCTCTTCACCTCCCTCTTTTGAGCAGCTTCAGAAATGTGCCGTTTATGGTGGGCGGAACCCTGGTGGAGCAGCTCAGCTGTTGGCTCCGCCCATCGCATCGCCCGTCATGAGGTGATTGACAGGTTAATATATTTTCAAGCTATCAGACTAATAAGGCCGAAACGATAAAATAACTGCCAGCTCTTACCTCTCCAGCTGTGTCACGGACAGTTGGTATTGAACCTGGCTTCAGCTTCAAACGGTTGGCGAAGCCTGCTTTCCATGCCCCCATGTTGTGGAAACAGTCCTCTTTGAAATGCTGGCCACAGACATGCAAAACCTTTGGAAGTTTTCCGGGTACATTTCCTCCAAAAATAAAATTAATCCACTCAGTCCTCGTGGGTTCAGTGGATGGAAGTAAAAAAACGTTTTCGTGTTCATTTATGCAGCCACAAACAGAACAGTGCTTCTGTCGCTTAGCCATGTCCGCTAACGAGGGTTGCCGAAGAGGGAAAAACACTGGGCGCTAGGTGATTTTTAGAGGGCGGGCTTTGAGAGCCGGTAGACGGGTCCATCGCTCTGTGGGGAGTGGTTATTGTCCCTTATGACGTCATAACGTACACGCTTTCAAACAAGCTCATTTCAGCGCTTACTTCCCTAGAGGTGGAGCAGGGGGGAGAGAGAGCGCCTGAAAGAGTTTCACACTTACGGGTCTCCTACACATGCGGGGGGACCAGTATGACTGTTCCAAAACCATTAAAAAGTGAATTTTGCATAATATGGGACCTTTAAATTAATTGTAGCATGGCCTTAACGTGTTCTCCCCGGGTATGTGGGCTCTCTCTGGCTTCATCCCAACATCCAGACATGCTTGTTAGGTTAACTGACCACTAAATCCCCCCGAGGATTGAGTGTGAGTGGTTGCTGGTCTCTCTGCGATGGACTGGTTACCTGTCCAGGTGTACCTGCCTCTCACCTGCTAATTGCTGGGTAGACTCCAGCTTCCTTCGGACTCTCATTTGGAATTAGTGGGATAGAAAATGGATGGATGGATTATAAAAAAAGAAAACTTTCTTTTTAATCCTCTAATAACCTGTCGCAGTTTTCATAATTTGATGATCTTGTTGCTTTTTATCTGCTCTGTTTCCTCTTTTTTTTAAATAGAGCTTTTATATAAGATAAGATAAGATGAGATGAGATGAGATAAGATAATCCTTTAATAGTCCCACAGTGGGCAAACTTTGATGCTACAGCAGGAAAGATGATAGTGCAAAAAAACTGTGCAAAAACAGCTTTACAGAGATAAGAACAAAAAAACTGTATGGAACAACATTTATGTAAAAAAGTCTATATAAAAACTATGCAGATGTCTATTAAAAAGGCATTTGTACAAAAAGAATTTACATTATTGCACAGTCATGATACTGCACGTCTGTGTACGTTATAAGTTTCCCGTTGTGGCTGTGTGGCTACTGGGAGCAGTGCAGATCGTACAGGCTGACAGCAGCAGGAAGGAAGGCCCTGCAAACATCATTTTCCTCTCTGTCACCACCTCCACCGATCGAGGGGGCATCCCAGGACAGAGCTAGTTTGTTCAGTCTCTTCCTGTCAGCATTCGAGATGCTGCTGCCCCTGAAGACCACACCAAAACAAAAGGCTGATGCCACCACAGAGTCAAAAAAGGATCTCAGCAGCTCACTCCAAAAAACCTGAGTCTTCTTAGGAGATACAGCCTACTCGGTCCTTGTACATGGCGTTAGTGTTGTCTGTTTAGTTTGTTGTTCAGGTAAACACCCAGGTACTTGTAAGATGTCACCCTCTCCCATTCCCTGGATGTTTACTGGTGTCGGAGGTGTTTACACCTGCGGAAATCCACCACCAGCTCTTTGGTTTTCCCTACATTGATCTGGAGGTGGTTCCGCTGACACCAGCACACAAAACCCTGGATCAGTTCTCTGTACTCTGTCTTCTCCGTCTCCGTGAGGCCGACAACTGCAGAGTCATCAGAGAACTTTTGTAGGTGGCAGTTTGCTGAATGGTGTGTGAAGTCTGCAGTCTAGATGGTGAAGAGGAAGGGAGCCAGAACTGTTCCCCGCGGGACCCCCATGCTGCAGACAACCCCGTCGGACTCAGTCTTGTGTCTTCACATACTGTGGTCGGTTGGTGAGGTAGTCCAGGATCCATGTTGTGAGATGGAGGTCTAGGTCTGGGTATATAAAAGGTAAATAAGAGGTGTGATGAAGGACATGGATGGACGGTGGTAATTGTCCATGTTCGCTCTCAGTGAAAGGAAAAATGTCTTTAGTCTGTCTGTGTTGGAAAAAAACTAAACTTCAATGCAACTTTGAAAATTAAATTTAAATGCTAATGATTGCATGAAATGGCAGGAAATAGCTGCTACAGACCAACCATCCATACACCAGATGGCAACATGACAATTAAAATGGCTCCTAGTTAGAAGTTGGCCTTAGGTAAGGGGGGGGAATCACAATATGGGCCTGTTGAAATGAGGCCATAAAGCAGAAACTGCCTGTAATAGGGCCAATTAGATGAAATTAGAGGAAACTTTAATGGTGGTTGCAGTAAAATTGGACCATTACAGCAGCGATCATAATGTTATTCTGTCAGAGCTGCTGTTGCTGCATTAAACCAACTTAGCCTTCGATTACTTACAAACTTCTTTTCATTTGGAGTAAATTCTAAGATGCAGATCTAATTATAAGCTGAGGGGAATTAAAGAAGAGGACTTGTAAAACATATTTTCTGGAGCTGCTGCAGTTAAAAGTGTCGCCATGGTCCTTAAATGTAAAATAAGTGAATATAATGTGAGAAGCTGGGCCCTTGGATGTTAGACAGCCCTCACCGACAGCTGAGATGAAGTGATCTGGGAGGTGAAGCTTCAGGTTATTAACAGAAAAAGCATGTTGTATAGAAACAAATGGAAAAAAAAAAAACCAGTCCCACTTGTAAGCCACAAGGAGGCGCTCCATCCTTGGTAATAGTATCCTGACAAACAGCAGACATGATTCTGAAATACAAATCTGCCTTAGATGGACAGATAAATGCACATTTATTAAATTAAATATTAATTTATTAAATATTCTAAATTAATTAAATATAATATATTAAATATATATAAATGATTAACCCAAAAAACCAAGAAAAGAAATGAGTGGAGTTATAAACTGTTCAGATGGGACTGCTTCTTTCTTTTCTGCTTTCTGCTTGGGTTTTTGCTAATGAACATCATCGTCTTCATCATCATTGGCCCCTGTGGTTGAGCTCTGAGACAATTGGCATTTTCTTGGCCCCTGAAGTTGCCGTTACCATGGCAACGGTGGTTGGTTGCCAAGTGGGCACCTGATTTGGTTTGGGATCAAGCGGTGAGTGAAATTAGCCATGGCTGAAGTAGGGTCCCAGCAGCTGCCCCCCCTCAGTACCGGGACCCTGCCGGGGAAAATGAAAGACTAATTACTCTGTTTGTCTGAGTTTGATGTCTCTCTGGTTGTTTTTCTGCTTGGATTTATGTTTATTTGTGATCGCCATGGCAACGGCGGCTACATAACATCAGCTGCACTAACATTTCTTACAAAATCCTGTTTTTATTCTGTGTTTTTATGTTTTCATTAATACTTAACACAGAATTTTACGGGAAGCTTGTTGACCCTCTGCTCCCATCCATCTGGTTTTCCAAATGGGAATGTTTAAAATGTTTCCAAATATCCGGCAGAATGTAAAACGAGAAAACAGAACGTTTATGATCGCACATCTTCGTCAGAGTTTTTATCAACACACTTTCATCTCAGTCTGGTGCAGCATATTTCATCTTTTTAATGCAACTGAATTCCTAATAAAGCTTCTTATTTATGAACTCTTCCTGTCAGACAGCACAATGTGTCAAAAAACAGAAGCTTTTATTTTTATTTAACCTTCATTTAACCAGAGAAATTCCATTGAGAGTAAGAACCTCTTTTTCAAGAGAGCCCAAGATACAATAGTTACACAATTATACATTGTAAATACAAATAAAAGAAAAAGAAAAGATTACAGACAACAGAAAACAACTGCATTCATGCTTTTGTCCTTTCTTGTCTCTGTATTTCTTAAAGTATGGCTGCACAACACTGCAAATTAACTACACTAGAGTTACAGAGTGCCAGCACACACAAGAAGCTGCAGAAAACAGTTCTTTTTCAAGGGTTTTACATCCGTGAGTGTGTGTGTGCGTGTGCGTGCATGCGTGCGTGTAATAAAGAAAATTGAAATAATCAAACTTGTTTATTAAAGTGTCAATTCATTTATAAATAAAGTTTGATTGATTGATTTATACTTTTATTAATAATTTACGTTATCTTTGTTAAAGAGCATAATAAAAATTATTTTAGCATAAAAGCAGGTATTCTTAATGTGTAACAGTGACCTGCATCATAACTGCATCTCTGTCTTTTTTTACAAGCATGCAAATCCTTTTCTACACATTCACAAACTGGAGTTTCTCAGCAGATGTTTTCACATAACTTGTTTTAGTACAAACTCAGAAATTATTTGCCTTTTTTTGTGTGTGAACATGCATCCAGAAACACACTGCTGTAGTCAGCAGGAATCATCCTGTAAGGACCAGCCTGCAGAACTCTGCATCATGGAAGGCTGAAGCGGATTTTATCCTCACCTCCGCTGCTCTGCTCAGAGGTCCGTGGGCGGCCTTCTGGGACGTTGGATTTATAGTCTGTTGATGTTCATTTTTTCAGTTCAACTTCACTTCATGTTGAAACCTTTGTTGAGCTGTGTTGTCCTTTTTCTGCAACTCCCAGACGTTGCCAGAGGAAGCAAGAGTTTCTATTTTAACGGTAACAGTCTGTTTTTAAAACTTTTTTAATAATTTATTTAACAGAACAGAGACACCGGGATATTCTGTGACAGACCAGCATATAGGACATCAGCACGGTCAGCTGAGACGTCCGATAATTGATTTGTGCCCCTGAAAGTCATTTCTGGTCTGCACTTTCAGCTTTGTTTGCAGATCCAGGACTTGTAGCAATCGGAGCCTCTTATAGCAGAGATAAATGGTTCACTTGCATTTATGTAATTTAGTTATTTTCACAACAATGTTAATGGTTCTACTTTAATGTGAGTTTCCATGAGGGCAGCTTTGTGAATGACAACATCAATCTGATACCAAGTAAGTAAAGGGCCAGTTTTGTTGATACAGATACTTTTTAATACAGCTGTTAAAACGAACGTGTTCATAAAACAAGAAATGAATTTTCTAATGGATGCCTAAACCTCATTAATAGTGAAAACAAACAACATCTAACTGAAACAGGCTGCTGTCATCATGTTTCGTTCTACAGCTTTACGTGACAGGGACATGGGTCTGATTGATATGAGACGGGTAAATGTCGCCTACTTTGGCTAGTGTGTCCAATAACAATACATTGGGGTTAAATATGTACACAGCTAGTTTCCTCCTTCTCATCTGAACAGTAAACAAATGAGACAAAAAAGCCGATCAGCTGATCACGATGGTCTGTCAGGTGTGGAGAGGGAACAAGGGTCTCTGGTTGGTCCTGATTAAGTCTGAATGTTGAGCTTTGTGTACCTGCTGAGCCACCAAATAACATTTGTGCATCCTTGCAGCTTGGTTGCAGAGCATATGTAGTATGACACACATCCCTTCGCCTGCAGTAAGAATCTTATTATCCATACAGCGGAGCACCAGGCGACTCCTCCGTCTTCTGCTGCAGCTTTTTGTGAAACTGGTGAAATCAGGTCATGTCAACAAGCCCGTCTTCGCTCCGAGGAAATCCAGCTAGTCACAAATGTGTCTTTGAATTCTCCTCCATGACATCTCCCTGCAGTAGGACTTTTCTGCCGATGTGCTAAATAGCTCCTGACACGGTGCCAGAGTCGTCTGGAAATACCAAAACTGTGTAAAGGCACAGCCAAGCCGGCGTGTACATTTAGAAACATAACCATGCACATACCCACACATCCAAAGCAGCCCAGTGCACACGCGCATACTAAATACACGCTTGTGGTGTTTCTGCATGTGTCAGGCGGGAGGATGTTGGTCCTGGTTGACAGCTGTCAGTGCTGCTTTGGTTCCAGTGTCTCGATAGTTGCCAGACAAGCCTATTATCTGCAGTGGTGGAGTTATGTGCAGGGGCCTGGCACAGCCCCAGGGGGCTGATTTAGGTCAGCCGCCATAAAGATCCACCCTAAACGGAGGTGACAGATACAGACCCCCTGCTGGGATCCCGCTGGCCCTCCAAAGACCCCTGCAGGGGTGTACCTAGGAACACTGATATAACAAAGAGCTTGTTTTCCTTTGTCATGTGGGAGGGGCTGCACCCACATGGCTCACTGGGAAGGAGATCCTGGCCTGGTTCTGTTTTTAGTCCAGCTCTCCTCTGAGCCAGAGAGAAACTGTCAGGACTGTAACTGCTCTGAATCTTTTTTTTTTAACCACGTTTTCAGAAACACGTTTTTTTTTATCATCTTACAATAACCACAAGAATATTTATCTTTCTTTCTCTGGAGTCAGTGCAGAGGCAGTTTTACAGCTTTTATTACTTCCAGAAGAAAACCATTACCCCCTTCAGCTCTTCCAGAACCAGGTGCACTGGTTCTAACCCAGACCAGGCACCAGGTCTACAGGTTTAAAGATAAGCTTTTCAGATTCTTTTACTGGTTTTTAAGGCTCTTAATGGTCCTGGTCCTGAGTGTTTATCTGAACTGCTTTTCCATGATGAGTCTGTTGGAACCCTCAGGTCTTCAGGACAAGAACTAAAATCCATGAGGGAAGCAGGAAATATTAATGTTTTTGTAACCAAACTAAAAAAACTCACCTTTTTTTAGTTGTATTTTATGCAATCTTGAACTTTTATTTGGATTTATCTGCTATATTTTATTTTAACTTTATTTTTATTTATCATTTTATTTAATTTTGAATTTCATTTAATTTTATTTTCCTATTAGTCTGTTTCACCATAAATTTTAATCAGATCTGTTTGATGTATTCTATTTTATTTATTATATCTTTTTTTTTAAATTTAGTTTCATTGTATTTTCATATTTTAGTTTGTTTGGATGTATATTATTTTGCTCATTTCTATTCTTTCCACGCTGATAGCACCTCCTCAGTTCAGTTTCATTCTGAAATCAGATTATCTTTGGTTGTGTGTGCAAGCGAGCGAGAGAGTGACATAGACACCTTTTGGCTTTTTTTCCTCTTTTGAGTTATTTCTGTAAAGCACTTTAGTTCTGAAATTGTGTGAAAAGGGCTGTATAAATCATCTCTGAAGCCAAAGTCCCAGCCAGATCACCAGAAACTCAAAGAGAAAACTTCAATCTACCACCACTTTCTTATTTATATATCTTTTCGTAGACCTCCTCCCTCCTTAACCTGCTGCCTCTCAGCTCGCTGTTAAACCAAGCGAGTGTCTCTTCTGCATGACAAGTATCCCTCTGTAGCTTTTGTCTCCGGAGTCTCCAGACCGTGAGTGGCTGTTTTCAACACTTGACTACTTCCCTTCAGAACCACATATAATTACCCTCACAGATCCAAAGTCACTGCAAGGTTGCCTCTGAAAATTGGCTCTGAAATAGACTTTGGACGGCGAGGCTCTCTTTTCCACTGGGTTCATTTATTACCAGCTGTGATTTACACCAGGCTAGTTAGGAGTTTTAGCCGTGTGGGCTATTGTAGTAATTAGATCAGATGAGAATAAAACACCTACATGGATTTGATCCTGAAACACACGGCATGATTTAACTAAATTATGAAAAAGGAATAAAGAAATCAAATGTAGACATACTGGACAAAGAGGTATAAGAAGCAGGATAGAAGAGAGAACAAGGATAACATCCAAAGATGGAAGATGAGCAAGAAGGCATCGCCACAAGCTAAGCTGTGTCTGGCGTTGGCAGCTGGCACAGAGAAGGAGGCTGGGAAGCTAAGCCTGGGTTGGAGAGCTTTGGAGAGGCATATTGTAGCAGACAGAGCTGAATCCTCCATAACACCATAACCGCATGCTCTCAGGGTCTCTGCTCTCATGAGAAAAGGTTGACGGTTTCTGCAGATGATGCCTTGCCCTGCTAAAATACCGGAGCCAAGCTTAAAGACATGATGAAATACTCCATGCTTCTATTCTTGCACTAAAATAAATCCCTGTTTTTATTTTTTAGGCTAATAAGCTCATTTTGGTTCAGGATGTCCACCACAATGAGTAGGAAGTATCTTCAGGATCCGTTATAGCTGAAGGATTGTCCTGGAAGATATTAAATTATATTTATTTACTTAGGTGACAACATGGTTGAGGAACCTGGAAGAATTTTGTTATTAATAAAGAAGAGCTTTACTAATAAAATCCACTCTGTTCAGAACAGATTTGTTTTTTTTTTTATATAAAATTCAAGACAGATTCTTTTTTATTTTATTTTAAATTACCTCATTAATTCAGACAAATAAAGAATCTTATTATCATGCACCATCTTAGGGCTCATTTATGCTCCCTTTACATGCGTAAATAGGTACATTTGTTTCAAACATCACTGCTCTCATACCTTAAGTTAGCATGGTTGTTATCCACCAGAGGGCAGTGCCGAGTTCAGAGTTCACCTCCGAATTCTGACGACAGTTTCATTTAATAACAAACGTGGTGACGATGGAGGAGATCATGATGATGATCATTATTAGAGACGTAAAACAGCGCAGCAGATGGGGGAAGTCTGTGAGGCCATTAAATACGTTGCAGCTGCGTCTTCTTGTTCCTTTTGCTGGGAGCACATCAGCTATACTGCTCAACACTGCCCCCCATGGTATCTGGTGGTACTGCTGTGTTTGCTGCGTCAGGGCAAGAGCCTCCAAAACAGAGCAAATTGCATACGTAACGGCTGCAGAAGAATGGTGTAATTCTCCACAATCCATCTTTAGCGTAGACCATAAATGGGCCTTTAATTTTTTTTATTCAGAAAAGGGAAATCTGTTTTTTCCCCTGTAAAATTATTATTTATTGTTTTATTTTTTAGTAAATTTATGTTGTTAATTCAGAAAGACAAGTTTCTTTATTATTGTTATCTGGTTTACTGTTTGTAAATTTCCAGAAAAAAATTTAAATGTCACAACATTTTAATGTTGTAAAATAAGAAGACAGAGAAGAATATTAGTATCATTACAGGTAATGTCATGAATGTATTATATCAGCTTGTCCACAGCGAACAAATGCAGAAATAAAATGCTCATGCATTGAAACCGAACAAAATTCCATCAGTATTTCAGTGTATTATCAACAATCAGCATGTACAGTGAAAATAAGTAACTAAAAACCATTTTTCCTTTTTTTTGTGCCTGTTAACTGTAAATTCCCCTTTCTTTGTTGTATTCAGTCTTCTTTCTGCCTGGAGTTAAAGTCAGGAATACTAAAAGCTTTTTGCGTTGGCTGTGGGGAGTATTTGAAGGTCAGTGGGCCAATTTGTGAGAGTCCATTTCACCCCGTCTTTGTGTGCTTTTCATGATTTTGTCCAGAGGGGATTTTTAGGTAAAACTGTCGTCAGACGTTTTCACCAGCACGTCTTTCCTCCTCTTCTGTGTTAAAAAGAAATAAAAGAAGCTCATTTGTCACCTGCAGTGAGCGTGCATGTGTGTGTGTTTGGGTGGTATTATATGGAGAATCTTGAGGGTCCCTTCATGAATGCCCGACATTTCTTCTACGACAGATGTGCCACAGCCTCGGGCCCCTCAGTTGTAGCTCGTTATCTGAATGTGTGCGTGTGCGTAGGGGAAGCCTGCACGCGATTCCCATTCAGTAGTCAGCAGGGGGTTTGCCCATAAAGACTCGAATAATAGGTACCCATTTATCTCTGAAGACACTCATCCATCAGAGCACACACGAACACACGTGATGATCTGTCCTGTAAACTCACATCTGTGTAAATCTCTGCTTCTGTCTGCAAGCCTTAAACTCCACTAGATCTCCCTATATCTCTACAATCATTACCAGTTCTTCAGTAACTGAGGAACATTTATCTGGCCATTATTAACAATTAAACAGCTAGATCTGGAGCACCATCACTTATATCCTCATCATCACCAGTGTCTCTGGAACAGTAGTGTGTAGCTCCTGTCCAGAAGGTTTACAATCCAGCCACTAAATGTAGTTTTATTCAGAGACTCTATCTGGTAAATCCACAATGATTCATGATAACAGCTTTATTTATCACTATCACTACTACGTTGCTAAGAGACCTCTATTAAGACCTGGATATTATGATGAAGCCTCTTCCTGTCAAAATTTCCACCAATCAGAGAGCTTTGATCTGTTTGGATCCGATATCAATTTGGGTCAGTGTTATTACAACTGTTTTTTTTTTATTTTTTTTTTAGCTATTACCTGAATTACATTACTTTGTCGTTATGCAACATATTAATATTAGTATTATATTGACATTCAACCGCAATGTAATGAACTATTTGTGGTTAAAGATGTCTGTAAAGACCAATCCCCATCCCAGACTGTTGACACAATTGCTTTCACAAACATGCTAAATGGCAGAATAACTGAACAGATCCAGGGCAGCCAACAGAGAACACCAGAGGTGTCTATACCTGCAGCAATAGACTGCTATTGGGACACTAACCTGGTACATTATTAAAAGTATGATATTAAGAATACATCCAAAAGTTGTTGCTGTTCAATACAAATGCAATTCACTCACTCACTCACTAATCTGAAGGTACGGTCCATTAATCTGAAGGTACGGTTGGCTAATGTGAAGGTACGGTCCGCTAATCTGAAAGTACAGTCCATTAATGTGAATGTATGGTCGGCTAATCTGAAGGTACGGTCTGCTAATCTGAAGGTACAGTCCATTAATGTGAATGTATGGTCTGCTAATCTGAAGGTACGGTCCGCTAATCTGAAGGTATGGTCCATTAATCTGAAGGAACAGTCGGCTAATTTGAAGGTACAGTCCATTAATCTGAATGTATGGTCGGCTAATCTGAAGGTACGGTCCGCTAATCTGAAGGTATGGTCCATTAATCTGAAGGAACGGTCGGCTAATCTGAAGGTATGGTCCATTAATCTGAAGGAACGGTCTGCTAATCTGAAGGTACAGTCCATTAATGTGAATGTATGGTCTGCTAATCTGAAGGTACGGTCCGCTAATCTGAAGGTATGGTCCATTAATCTGAAGGAACAGTCGGCTAATTTGAAGGTACAGTCCATTAATCTGAATGTATGGTCGGCTAATCTGAAGGTACGGTCTGCTAATCTGAAGGTATGGTCCATTAATCTGAAGGAACGGTCGGCTAATCTGAAGGTACGGTCCGCTAATCTGAAGGTATGGTCCATTAATCTGAGAGTATGGTCGGCTAATCTGAAGGTACGGTCTGCTAATCTGAAGGAACGGTCCGCTAAACTCAAGGTAGACAATAAACAAACAAACAAACAAAAAATCCATTATCCATCCATCCATTATCTTCCATTATGGGTCGCAGGTGAGCTGGTGCCTATCCCAGCATTTTAACAGGTGAGAGGCAGGGTACACCCTGGACAGGTCACCAGTCTGTTGCAGGGCCAACACAGATAGACAAACAACCATTCACACGCACGCTCTCTCCTAGGGAGAATTTAGAACAAACAAAAAATAACAAACAAAAACAGGACAGAAAAAAGTTAAACTTTTTAATGTCCTGATGAAACCGTTTCAAGTTGCTCTAAATATTGTTTAAGTTCAGATGTTAGATAATGTGTTGATGATAAGAAAACTTAGAAAGAATATTGGATCCATTTAAACCCGTAATACAACTCAGAAATTCCTTCGATAACGGTAGATTCAGCATGATCAGCGGTGTGTGTTTCTGTGACGACCATGATGCTATCGGCTTAACACCGAAGCAGGAGAAATCCTCCATCTGCTCCTCCCTGGAGCAAGATGCTTCCATCTCCACCTTCCTGAGAGACTTTAGAAAACTCATATTTCTGTCTGATTTTTAGCTGGTTGACGCGTGGACTGTCCTCTGATGGAAACCTGTGTGTTTGCTCGCGCGCTCGTGTAGAATAGAATAGAATAGAAATACTTTATTAATCCCTTCGGAGAGCCCTCAGGGAAATTTGGGTACCAGCAGCAATACAACACCAACAGTAAAGCAGGACAAGCACAAGACACAATATATACAGGTACAAAGCAAAATAGAATGCAGTAAATATAACAATAATAACAATAAGATAAGTTAAATAAAACAATATAAACAAGCATTGCACACAGTAGAGGTGGTACAGATTCCCAGTTCACTATTGCACGTATAAGTTATTGCAACTGTTTGTATGGGTTATTGTGCATGTGTTGTATCAGGCGGACTACACACCTCCCTCTCCCCCCTCCTTCTCCCCCTCCTGCCTAATGCAGAGTTGTATAGTTTGATGGCTCGGGGGATAAAGGAGTCTCTGAGCCGGTTGGTCCTACTCTTGGGGAGGAGCAGCCTGTTACTGGTCAGGCTTCTCTGTGCACTGATGACAGCGTGCAGAAGATGACTGGCATCATTCACAATAGCCAGTAGTTGTTTTTAGTGTTCTCCTCTCTGCCACTGTCACCAGGGAGTCCAGCTTCATGCCAACCACAGAGCCCGCCCGCCTGATGGGTTTTTCCAGCCTGTTAGCACACCTTTTTGTCATGTTACCCCCCCAGCAAACAACAGCATAAAAAAGCGTACTAGCCACCACAGACTGATAGAACATCCACAGGAGTTTCCTGCAGATGTTAAAAGATCCCAGTCTTCGCAGGAAGTACAGACGGCTTTGGCCCTTCTTGTACAGGTGATCTGTACAGCATGTCCAGTCCAGCTTGTTATCCAGCCACAACCCGAGGTACCTGTAGTTGTCAACAATCTCCACCTTATCGTCCCTGATGGTCACTGGACGTGGTTGTGGGCTGGACTTCCTGAAGTCAATAACCAGCTCCTTTTTCTTTGAGGTGTTCAGCTGGAGATGGTTCATCTGACTCCAAGTGACAAAGTCACTGACCAGATTCCTGTACTCATCCTCACCATCATCCCTGATACACCCCACGATGGCTGTGTCATCTGCAAACTTCTGGATGTGACACAGCTCTGAGTTGTAACAGAAGTCTGAGGTGTAGAGTGTGAAGAGGAGGGTGTGTGTGTGTGTGTGAGCTCACTGCTGTGGACACAAAGAGCAGCTATGAAATGCCGTCATATAAACCAGATAAATAGCATCAGTTTGATAAAAGGATGAAGTGTAAACCTGTTCTAAAGGAAATTTGACTTGTAATGACCATCTCAGATTTATTTTAAACGTATTTTAAACGTGGTGACAGCACTTCCTGTTGAATGTGATAGTTACTGTTAGCATTAGCTGCTAATATGGGTGCCACAGTCTTAGCCTTAGTTGCTAATGTGAGCAGTAATACGCTGCACAAAGACTTTACAGATGAATGTAATCTACACTGGTGAATGAAAACATCTGAGTGTGACATCATCTCGACAAGAGAAGCTGATTTTGTATGGAGGCAATACAGAGGAAACCAGTTATGCTAAGATCTCGCTGAGCCTCGGTAGTCATGTGAGAGTAGGATCCCATTACCGGAAATGAGGACATATAAAAAATCGATCTCTAGTTTTATGAATCGATATTGGGTTTATTTCATTTAAATTGATTAAAAATCGATTAATCGATTTTTTTTAACCCAGCCCTAACGGTAATGTCCAATCAGGAGCAGAAAGTTCCAAGACCTGTGTGTTAAATCTACAAAGTACTGTCAGTAATAAATTAAGTTTTCTTGTTCTTGGTTCTGTATCTATTGATACGTTCATTTTACATAATTTTAGCCTCATGATCTGACAACTGAGACTGCCCTGAAAAACATAATGTCTGGATATTGACTGGAATTAAACAGGGTTCAGCATCTTTGGCATTTGTACGTTAAAATAAACCAAATATAGGATGAACTGTTTTGGGGTTTTAAGGGTTAAAAGTTGTCATAGTCTGAAAGCTCCACTTTACTTGCCGACAGTGTGTGTGGCCTCACCTTCTGATGACACTCCCTAAAGACACCCCAACAGCCATCAGAAACGGCTGTGTGTTGTTATGTGTGTGTGTGTCGCCTGTTCAGCTCATTCGTCTCCTGTAAGAGTCTAAGATGACCACTGAAGTTGTGTTATGACAGCTGGAATTACAATGGTCAGTGTGGATAAGAAAAACATCCTGTTCATCCCACATCAGCTAATGTAGTTAAGACCAATATGGAGAAAGATATAACATGAATAATTGCTAAAGGCAGCATACGTTAGCCAAGCCTACCTCATGGGGACAATATGGCTTCACTTTTATGGTCTTTGGCAATTGATGCTTCTTTACAGACTCAACTGACCTCCCAAAAACATAAGAACGATTTTTTCATATACAACCATGAATCCAAAAAGTTGGGACACTGTAAAACATTAAAATAAAAACAGAATTTACTGGTTTCTGAATCTCACCAGGCCATATTTTATTCCCAGTAGAAGATAAACAACATATCAGATGATGAAATTTTACCATGTGATTTTTACAGTCTGAAAAAAGTAGTTCCAGGGTGGTGTTCAGCATCATGTAGCATCTCCTCTTCTTTTAACAAATGTCTGGAAACGTCTGGGAAGTGGGGAGAACACTTGCTGGAGTTTTAGGAGAGGAACGTTGTCCCATTCTGGTCTGATGCAGGATTCTAGCTGCACTACAGTCCTGGACCTTGGTTGCTGGATTTCTGCTTCCATGATGCTCCAGCTGTTTAGTATTGATGAAAGGTCTGGACTGCAGGCAGTATAGCTGCTAGCTTACTAAGGTAACTGAGCTAGGTAGCTAGCTTACTGAATTAACTAAGCTGAGTCTACTAAGCTAACTGCACTAACTGACATAAATTAATCATAAATAATAATTACAAAAAAAATAATAATAATAATTTAACTGTGCTAAGTTCAGTTAGTAAACCCAGCTAATTTAACTTGGATAAATTAACTGAACTAATTGAACTGAGCTAAGTGATCATGATTTAAACACCAATGTTTTATTTCTAAATGTACTTTTTATTTTACTCCCAGTTTTAAAGACACAATCACTGACTGGGAAGAGCTGCTAGATCCACAGCAGAGTTACAGGAAGCTATTTTTAGTGAAATAATGACTGATACTACCAGGAATGGCATATCATTTATTCGTGACAGAAATCAACAATATGGTTGACAGATGTTCTACCTGCTTGTAGAACTTAACTAACAACCAAAAAAAGTCTTCATCATCTTTGTGTTTCTTTTGCCATCAATTATTTTTTCCTTTTTTTAAGCCACCATTATTCAACATGTCTCATCGTTCATGAGATATTGGTTTCATCCAGGTCCCCAGTACCAGTCCCTCGTGGCTGTCTTTGTTCATGTGTTTGTATTTGTGTTTTCTTGCTGCCAGGCTCCAATTAGCAGGTTAGCAGTCCTTTTAACCAAGGTGTGCCACCTGCCACCAGACAAGCTGCACTGGGGCTTTCCCTCTGAACACAACAGCCCCCTTTGGTTTGGCTTTGGTTAGACCCTCACTATGTGACTCCAGAGCCAATGTTAATATTTTGTCATGTGGCTGAGAAAATTTGTTTTGCTGCAGGGAAGGAATAGAAGCAATATTTATAACTTACATTAAGTGGTAAAATAAATTACCTTTTATTTATTTACTTCAGCAGCTGTTTGATTTTAGAGGAAGGCCATAATGTGGGAACACATTAATCCCACTGTGTAATAAATTAAGAAAAAAAGAAAATAGAGCAGTTCTGAAAACTCTGAAGACTGAGACAAAACAGGGAGGATGATTGCACATCTTTCCTTTATCTTCACTTACAGCGAGATGAGATAAGCTTGGAAGGAAATTTGTGTTTGGTGGATTATTTCTACTCTTTAATAAAACCAGTTGGTCACCTTTAAAACCAGGTCGAACTTGTCAGAAATCTGTGGAATGGGCTATACAGCTAAGTGTGTCAGTAGTGCCAAAATCCTCTTTAATATTTTCCATTTGGTGTTCACTCTGGTTCTGAAAGTCAAGTACCAGGTGTTTTCCAGTCACAAATAACTGATTGGTACCTGATTGAAAGACAGATTGGAATGAGATTCTGGAGCCAGTGGTTCAAGGATTTAAGGATTCTTAATTGTCATTTCATTCAAGTTAAAATGAGGTGGAATGAAATTTGTTACTCTGGTCCTGGTAAAAGCCCAGCAACAAACAAGTAAAAAAAGTATAAAACAGAATCAGTATAGTTATCTAAGTATAAATAATAAAAATACATGTAAAAACTAAAGAAGATAAATACACAAAATAAGCTAAGTGGGTAATTACTTCAGAACTCAGGAGAACTAGTTCTGATGAGAACCAGAGGGCGGGAACACATCGCACCATATTTAAAATCACTGCATTGCCTCCCCGTACGTTTCAGGATTGATTTTAAGGTTCTTTTAATTATTTATAAATGTCTAAAGGGTCTTGGGCCTTCTTATATTTCTTGCTTTTAAGTTATGAGTCCTCATGGATCCTGAGGTCCTCTGGTACCAGTCTTTTAGTTGATCAAAGAGTAAGGACCAAAACATACAGTTAGGCCTACTTCCATTATTACGGTCCTTGTCTGTGGCACTTATTTTGGCACTTGTGTGTGTGATCAGATTGGTTGTGCTCTTAGTAGGGCCCCATTAAATCAGTTTTTTTTCTCCAGATTCTGTTTTCCATTTTCCCCCTGCTTTTTACCACCCCTAATTTCCCTATCTATTGCTAGCTAGCTAGCTATTGAACTAACCAAGCTAACTCGGCTGGGATAGCTGAGCTAAGTGATCTAACCTTGCCAGCTTAGCTAACATAGGCAGTGGTAACCTTGTGGTTACAGCGATGGGCTTGGGTCTAGTGTTGCCAACTTAGTGACTTTGTTTCCATATTTAGTGATTTTTTCAGACCCCTCCATCAACTTTTCTGACAGCCAATAGCTACTTTTCTTACTGAGGAATTAGCAGTCCCCAGGCTGGTAACTGAGGTAACTACTATGGACTTCTGAGCAAGGCCCTGAACTCCCATCTGCTGCCCTCTGCTTCTAGTAACTAGGATGGGTTAAATGCAGAGAAAGAATTTCCCAGCTGGGATTAATACAGTACAGTATAATAATAATAATAAAAAAAAAGAGCTAATGTAGCTAATGTCGCTAACTGAGCAAACGTAGCTAACTGAGCACAGTTTAAACAGCAGCACTTCTTGCTCATTTTACTTAAGAACCCAGAAGAACTAACAGCCACGTATGAGCTGGTTCCATCATAATCTACGTTTTACAATTGATTTAACTTTTATCGTCAAATACAACGATTACCACATCACAGAAATCATTGGGCCCTATATTTGTTCTTACCAACATAACCACACATAACATAACACACCTTGAACAATGCATGCTTATCATCCATGTATAATACAATACAAACTGAGACTGTTAAAGAGGAGAAATAATCGACTAAACTTAGATTTTTTTTTTTTACTTTTTGAGTAAATCATTAAAAAAACACCTTTTGCACAGGGTGTTTTTCACATTCTAATTTCAGGTTCATAAAAGTGAATTTTTCAGTTATTTGAATCAGATTTCAGACCTGCAGCCTTTTCTTCTTCCTTTTTAATCCCCACAGAAGAAAAGAACGTGTTTGCTGCTAAAATGATTCATCTGAGCTGTTTTCACCCTTTTCATGCAACTCTGCTTCAAACTTTTTCTAACTTCCCTTCAGTTTGTTTGCGTCTCTCAGTTTTCTTCTCGCCACCGCACTTTGCAGCTCGCTCGGCAACCGAAACCTTGACGTGTTATTTTTAAGATCAAGCGTGTCACCTGCGCCGCCGTGTCGACACAACACCTTTGTGTTTGTCATTATTTTTCTGTCAGAGCGATGGAGGAGATGGAGGAGATGGGGAGAAGAAAGAAAGAGGGGTTTGGTTGCAGTTTACAAAGCTGTAGGTTGATATGAATATGAAAGAGTTTTATCTTCAGCAGCAGGTGATGCTGCCTGTGGTGTTCCACACACACTGACAGGTGGTCCCGCAGGTGTGTGTGTGCTTTCTTTCACTTTCTTTCTAAGTGTTTTGGTGTTTGCATTTGTGCTACAGATGCAGATTAACCCACCGTATCAGATGTCTTTGTTGTTTAACACATTTAAACATGGCTGGTCTCGGTAGGGGAGGGGGTGCTGCGTTTGAGCAGAATGACTCAACTCAGTCACCACCAGGGTTTCACGGCTGGCTCCACACAGCAAAACAATCCAAGTTCAGCTTTTAAGACTGAAGCAAACATGCCTTTGTCAAGGTTTAAATATCTGTGTTAAATTACCATGCAACACACAAAAACGTAAGGACATTTATAAATACTGAATAAGTTAGTCGTTAATTAATTTCACTGGAAGGTGGTCAGTCGTACATAAGCATCTCTGACTGTCTCCCAGAAGGAAAGATGAATAAATCCAACATTTTTAAGTGAAATTACACAGGTTAGGAGAGTTGAACTTCATTGAACCTAATGCGTTTCTTATATTTCAAGTTTCAAATCAGTCTTTTAAATTTAAAATCTGGTGCAAAATGACTCATTTTTTACAATTTATTTTTCAAGATTTTTTTACCCACTAAAATAAAAATCATTCCACTTATTCTGAAGGAGAAAACAGCCGCCTAGTTCTGCAGCCTCTCAATTTAAGTTATGTCCTTTTCTTACAATTTAAAGGTTTTTCTTGCAATTAATGCCAGATGTTGGAGAGATGAAGCCCTCCCTGGTCTGCTGCATGTTTTCCATGATGCGGTAAACATGGATGGGATTGTGGAATTAAACAATGAAAATAAAATTAGTTGTAAAACGTGGAATATGGTGGAATTTGCTCGTATGTGAGATCCTCGTCCTCCACTTCTTCCAGCTTATGAAGCAGAGGGAGCATGAAGCTGGTGATCTGCTGTCTGTTGGTGAAACGCTGCCTTGGTTCAGTCAGCACAGGTCATTTTCTGAACATCTGTAAAGCCTGAAGGGCTAAATGGCTTAATGACATGTGACACATTTTTAGTGTGTGCTCACTGACATCAGTTCTTCGTAAAGGAAATACAGAAAGATTTTTTTTCTGCAGAAAAATAAAGAGAAACCTTGAGTTTTTTTTTTACTTTAGTAAGTTTAAATTTCCTTTCCTGGACCTTGCATATCCTATAAAGTGGCTCTTGTGTTTGGATACATTCTCCCACCACTAATGATGACGCATTATGTAGCCCAACCATAAATAAACATATTTATTTATATTAATTTAAGTATAAAGAAAACCTAAATGGACAAGGAAAGAAATAAGGAAATTAAAAATAACAAAAAAACGTCACTGCCATTAGTAAAAGTTACTACATCTGTTTCTCTCAGCATAATTAATCCTGTTCATCCAGATTTATGGACATAGCTTTAAATTCAGGTTATTTGGGTTTGAAACTGTCAAAGAATTTTAATTGAAGCTAAAATATATTTATTTGTTCATCAGGGATCTGGCATTTTGGAAGCAAGCATAGAACAGATTTAACTATTCTTTTTATTTATTTGTCTTTTATGAAACCTTTATGTAAGCAGGAACATGAGTTAATCATTGGAACAAGGACTTTTTGACAGATCCAAGTCCATAGATAACGCTGAAGTAGACCAAGAATAGATTTATAAGCAAGAATTTTCCAGAGTTTGATCCAACCCAAACATACACTATGCAGTGGGGTTGGAGGGAGTCCAAAGGTTACAGGCAGCATCCAGAGTATAAAAAGGTTGCACACAGGCATTTTTCATTATATACAATGTCACCAGGAAATATACAAAATGGCAGAAATTACTCTCTTTTTGGTACTGAAAGATAGGAAAGACTGAAAAACCCAGTTTTTAACTGAGGTTTTGAGAAGTTAATGAAAGTCTTTTTTGGGCACACTTATGAACATTTTCCCCAGATTACATAATAATCCAAGTTTTTCTACCTTAACTGAACTTTTTAACAAATTAATTGTGTTGGAAGATGAATGTAATATAAAAGTTTTCATTGATAGTTAGAACTTGACCTTGCATGCATGAAAGGCTCATGCATGGAGCCTTTTGATTCGTCCACCTCATGTCTCAGTGAAAATTCACATTATTTGTAGCTACGTTCCTGTTTGAACAATCAAATCTAGTTTATCTAAAATCAATCACAAAATGACCACATCCTCGTCCTAGCATGAGTGATGCATGCAAGAATAGTTAAAATCTGATATCGTCTTCATGTTTTGCACATATTCATTGACTGAAGGGACAACAGGGAATTCTTGATCTATACCAAACATCTCCTTGTTCCACACCAACCCACTCAGCTGTAGCTGCAGCATCTTAATGATTGCATACGTTAGAGGAAGTATAATCACCTCTCCAGGGTGTCAGAATGATCCACTAGCTGAAATCAGAGCCTCTGGTGCAGGGATAACTTGAGGCTCCCCCTCTGAGTGCATGTTTCTTTGAGCGGCAGCAGGGGGCACTGTGGTGCCACTGTTACCACCCGTCTACGGTGGGACTGTTGAATTATATTCATTCATGTGTGAACGCCAACGTTTCCTGGTTATACACACTGCAGCACTCATAGTTTTAACTTTAAAATCCACAGTTAAAAGGAATCTTGACCTTATAAGGTGTGTCTGTTTTCTGTTATTCAATTACTGCTGTGTATTTGATTATTTAGTTGGGACAGTGCAGGTTTATAAATAATAATAAATCCTTACCAAAAGAAGCGAAGCATGCTCATTTCCATCCACAGTCCCAAAGCAGGTTAGAAAAAAAGAATAAAAACACTATTTAAAATAAGAAAAATGCTAATTTCTTTCTTTATTTATAAATGCATTTCATTTTTTAATGAAACTCTTGAATTGAAATGAGCAGAAAGAAGAAACATCTTATCTGCCCCTTTCACACAAATCATTAATTAAACCAAACATATAATAAAATTTAACTAAGAACAGCTGCAGGCCAATATGGCACTATTCCAACGTATATTTTACCCTTCATTTATCTACACATCACCACAGAGCAAAACAGAAGAAAACAAGTTGAATTAAATCATTATATTTCCTTATTATAGCAGCTTTAATCATTTTTCAAACACAATAATTGATTCATCCAGATGGTTCTACAAACTGTCTCCAGACACAAACACGTCATCCTGAATCTTGGTTTTCTCTTGGTTACCTCACATCCTTTTAAATTATAATGGATTTGTCTTTTTTGGATCTCTGTTGGATATTGATGGAAAACATTTCCTATGAGCTTATTAGCTTTAGAACACTGTAATAAATTAAGTGTTAATAATTGTGACTGGATTTATCTATATCTGCTTCGACTTATGGCTCTTATTGCTCTATTTGTAAAATCATGACTAACATGTTGCAGTGCAAATCATCCAAACTACAATGCAATACGTCACATGTGGATCTAAACATACATACAAAAACATAAATAAATAAATAAATAAATAAAATACAACACAGAAATTGCTTTTGCCATTTCCGTTTTTATACCACTAATATGAGATTTCTATTAAAAGTTTTTATCCATAAAATCCCAAAACTTTATTTCTGTTGCTGTAAATACTAATAATGTCTATTTCCAATGAAATTTCAGTATTAATACCTCTGTTACTATATACCATAAAATGTGTTTTATTTAGATTAAGGGATTGTTTATTTACAATAAACCACATTTTCATTTTCATGAGCTCTTTCCAAATATCTCTTTTATATGATCTAAATTTTTAAGACTTTAGATACAATAACAATATAAGAATAACGATAATGTACTAAATAAACAGTTTAGGGCCAAGAACTGAGCCCTGGGGTACCCCACATGTTATATTGCATACATTTGATTTTATATTATTTCTTTAAACACACTGTTGTCTGTTCCTTTATTAACTTGTACAAATAGTACAATAGTACTATAGTACTGGTACAATAAAATGCAAATAAACGTACCACAGACACATAGAAGACCATACAAATAAAAAATGATCACAGGTTTGATCTTTTAATAATTTTTGTAGAAGAGCCTTTAAGATGGGAGATGAGGATTATTGTCTTACTGACAGCAGCAGGTCCAGTCTAAACGGTACCACAAGGTCCCGTCTCATGGTGGCCCTGGTACTATAGAATAGAATAGAAATACTTTATTAATCCCTTTGGAGAGTCCTCAGGGAAATTTGGGAGCGTCATCAGGCTTATGTTTAGGGAGAGAAGCTTGTATGTGAAAAAAAAAATAAAAAATACACAAAATAAAAAACCAAAAAAAAAACAAACAACAGATTTATAAAGTTATGAAACTTAAGAATATTGTGATTAAATGTTAAGTGATTTTATTATTTTAAGATTTATTCTTCCTGTAAATTATTCTGTAAATTCAACATGGGAAAAAATATTTTAATATAAATAAACATGTTAGCACCAATTGTCAAAATGTTTTAAGTTTTGTGAATTAAATATAAAAATTTTGGCCTTTTTAAATAATTTTGTTAAATTGACCTTTTTGATTGAATTGATTGAAAAGATAACGTGGAGTCCATTGAAATCCCAAGATAATTAAATTTATTCACAATGTCCAGTTCCTCTGCTTTCAGGAAAACACTGAATATGACAAAACATCTGGTTGCTTTTAAGCATCATACATACTGAGTTTTTTTCAAATCCAAAATATTTGCATTCACACCAGGATGGCCTGCTGACTTCCCCAGAATGACAGATGGAAAATTCTGTGGAATGATGGTTTCTCTAAAAGGGAGATTATTTGGGTTTCTGTGAAGAAAACTTGTGTCAATCACTCCTAAAAGGTGTTGTTTCTGTCTATGCATCTGGAATATCAGATTACCGTCATGTTGAAGCATGCCTGCCTTATGAGAGGCACGCAGGTATTCAGTAGCAACCGTCCATGTCATGGGAACTCAGAGCTTTAAACAGATTCCTTTAGATTTAAGGGGGTTTAATCCCACAAATCACTCAAAAATTCTTCAAACTTGGAGGAAGTTGTTGGGGTTAGTGAGACGACATGCTGGCCATCTTCTATCCGGTCCTCACCTTCATGTGGAGTGTGCAGAGAGACTCTTTCTCCAGAGGCAGATGGAAAGAAGGAATGTCCCATTTATTATCTACTGTCCTCCTCCTCCTCCTCCTCTTCCTCAGACAGTTGCCTTACACCATGCGTGAAATGGCTCCAAATGGTTTCTTTGTCTTTTGGCAGTGCTGCTGTTATACTTTACACTGAACCGGAGTCTGTGGGCGAACAGAGGATGGACAGTATGTAACTCAGCTGTAGAGCCCTGTGTATTCATATGTATTTATATGTCCACATGTATTGTAGACTTCAGACGGAATTTTTTATGCAAATAGATGTAGTAATTTTAGATTGTAATCACAATATTACAATTATTACAGTTTTTATGCAAATATTTCCCAACATGGATCATTACTTTCTAGAACCACAAGAAGGACTTGGGACGCATTCACACTGGAGCTTTTTGTTCCGCGTTTAACCGACTCTGGTCCACTTCTGATGGTACAGTTAATATGCAGCAGTATGAACACTCATTCATGCCCTGGTGTGGATCGAAGAAGTGCACTTTGGTCCACTTGAAAACCGGGTGTCTCCTGGTTCAGTTTTCGTCCAGTGTGAAAGCAAGCGAAGCATCCAGTGAAGCAAAGAGAGGAGGTGATGTAGATCTACATGGTGGATATCTGGCTACCTCTCCTGCTGCTCATACTGGACAGACTCTGGTGAAAACCGGATCAGGTTTAAACATCAAAGTAAAACCAGAAACCAGACTGCTTGAATTTATTGTTGTTTCATTGTTTATTTGAGGTGAACAAGGTTTTTTTGGTTTTGGCCAATCGATGATTTGGATTTTTGTCTCTCTTGTTAGTCCGTGGTTGTTTTGGGGAATTTTGCCCTCTAGTGAGCAGCTGTTGTACCTGCGTGATGTTGTCCAGGTGGTTTGGTCCGCTTCAGTAACCAAACCAAAGGAAGGTGGGACATTGTTTTTAATTCCCCGCCCAACTGACCGATTAACACACTGGACCTAAAATCACACAAAAAAACATCAAATCCAGGTAGATAAAAGTTTGATGCTTTATTGTGAAAACCATAAACATGTTTAACGAAGCATTTTTAAGACTGAATGAAAATATAAACATTTGAAGTTATAAACAATTGACATCAAAATGCATCAAATGTCTGGAGGTTTTTCTACAACTACTTACAAAACAATCAGTTCTTACCATAAGATGCCACATACATGTTTTGTTCAACTCCAGAAACCAGTTTCTGTCTACTAAAAGGCTGGATAGCTGAGTTGGTAGAGTATCCGTCTCCCATGCGGGAGCTCGTTTTACCCAGAGGACGAATATTAACACCTTCCATTTGGGTCCTAAGGCAAGACCTTTAACGCTACTGCCTAACCACTGTAAGTCGCTTTGGATGAAAGCGTTGGCTAAATGACTGTCATGTAAAAGACAGAGACAGTCATCACAGGTTGGACATGTCCAGGGAGTGTTAGTCCTCCTGTCCAGCAGGAGGCAGCATTTCAATCTGTTTTTGGTGGATTTTGGTCACTCCCACAACCTCTCCTCTTCCCGAGCAACCAAATCCGTCGCATTGTCATGAAATGTTTTGAATGGTTGATGCGGTGCATTTTTCCACCAATAGGAAAGGGACTGTGGGGTTTTTTGCCTTTGTTTTTTGCTTGCAGTACATTTCTTAGAATCTGATGTTTTCATTGTTTCTTCCTTCACCAAACGTGGTGTTGTATTATATGCATGGAAAAAGTATGTTGTACAGTTTTTGTAATAACTCTGGTTTTACTGGTTTATCAGAAACAGTTGACCTGGTTTATTGTTTAACATCCGTCCTGTCAACAGAAGCTGGAATGTAGACCGAATGGCTGTGTCCTGCTGCTACGGCATCTTAGATCGGATATGCAAAACAGATGCTTTTAACCCAAAAAGTTAATTACAAAATCAAGTAATCGTGACATCCCTAATTGTGTACCAAAGTCATGTAAATGCTTGTGCTTATATTGAACTTTATGATTCATGCAGATGATAGAATGTGACTTTATACTCTGTATGTCTGTGTAGAGTAAGGCTCTCTTCCTCTTGTCTTATCCTCTTGTTTTATACTTTAGCATTTTATCCTTTGCTTCCAGAAATCAATCAATCAGTCAATCAATCAATTGGAACATTTTTCTGGATCAAAAGGACCTTTGCAAAGAATTTTCTTTCTACTGTACATTTACTTTCAGAAGTTGTGGATAGAAGCACAAAAAGTAACACACATGGTTTTTACATTAGTCTCTGAACTCATCTTTTACTTTAAGACGGCCTCTGCAAGGAAATCTCCACTCATCGTACTTTAGAAAACTTCCCCACAACTACAGCGCTTTAAAGCCCTAAGCCCCGTGCCTCTCCACTCCCACCATACACATCTCTGAAGCATCGCTCCTTGGCAGTACTACACAGCTCTGAGAGCTTACTCTCTGAAAGCCTAATGGCCCAGCGCTGGTTAACTTTCAGGCTTATACTCCTGTTGATGAACTCAGAAAGCCATCACCACTGTCTCTCATCCCTGCTTAAACCTGCATTGTGCTGGCAAGGTTTAGAGATGAGGAGTGAGAGGATTGTTAATAGATAGATGGAGAGAGGAAAGCTGGGCGGGGCACCTGTTAACAGCCGTTGAGTTGAAGCTAAAAACTCTGGAACGATGAATTTAGTTAAAGAGAGATGAATGTGGATGGTGTTGAGAAGATTTAGACAAACTTCATGGAAGGATTTACCTACAGGGTGACAGTCAGGGTTATGTGAGTCACCCTGACTGAAACTGAGAGGCTTTAAGATGTAAAACATGCAGAGGACATATCTGTGTTGATACAAGAACAAGACTTTTAAAGTTGTCCTGATGAAGGTTAGTCATGCAGAACACATCTGGTATTAGACATGCATCATCTTTATGCTGACATCATGTGTGACAGCTGTTAAACCACATATGAGCCACATATGACTCTGCTCATAGACGACTTCGGTGACTTACCTGGAACATCAAAACTAATGAGGCTTGAGATGAAGTTGGTGATGTAACGGCCTAAAGATACAAGGTCTAACAACTCCTCTTTGTAAGAGGCCATATTTACAAGTTATTGCTGTATATCCTGTATGTGATATGTCTGTGGCCAATTCAGTACCAGGTTGGACCCTGTTTTCCTGCAGAACTGCCTTACGTTATGGTGTGTTAGATGGAACCAGGTGTTGGAAACCTTCCTCAGAGATTTTCCTCCATAATGACATGACAGCATCACACAGTTGCTGCAGATTGGTTGGCTGCGTCCATCATGAGAATCTCCTGTTCCACCATATCCCAAAGCTGCTTTGCTGCTTTTATTCTTAATCATGAGGCTGCAGCCCATGCTTGGGACACCTAGAGGGCCAGAGGAAAAAAACCCAAAAAAACAAAAAATGTTTTGCACGAGTGGGCTATGAGGGTCATGTCACTTTTCAGTTTAAGATACATGAAATCATAGTTATCCATGAGAAGCTCACGGTGGCTGTAATGTGTCAGTTAGTTGTTCAACAAACTTCAAAAAGCAAAAGAAGACACTCAGCTAGCTGCTAGCTTGTAGTGAAAGTTTTAAAGAAGTATTTAAAACAAAACAATGAAGATGAAAATGGTCCCAAACCTCCCATAAAAGTTCAAAATCTTGTACAGAACAATCCAGTAAATGTAGGTGCCAAGGCAGAGCCAAGAGGTCTGTATGTAGTTTTAGCTAACGTTAGCTAACCAAAGCCGTGAAGCCTTCAGAAACCAAACAGTCAACACTTGACGGAAAAAATGCAGAAGAAAGAAAGAAAGAAAGAAAGAAAGAAAGAAAGCTGGTGACTTAAAAAATGAAATATGTATAAATATTCTGGGTTAGCTTGATGCATTTGGGTTGCTCTTACAAAGGCAGGACAGCATTGGTACAGGGTAGCGCCTTGCTCTCTTTCTCTCTCTAAACAATCAACACAGCTCTCTCTCTTTCCCCCCAAAGCAAGGGTGGGTTGGGACCAAAAATACTCGAGCAATAACCACGTTAAACAAGCAATAATTAAGGTTACAAATGTGGTTGAAATGGTTTCATTTCAGTTATTAATTGAATTGATTTAATAAAAAGGAACATTTGTTCTTGATTTTTAAAGACTTGATTCTGACCGCAGTCATAAAAGTACAAATCAAAGCTGGTTCCATAGCTGTGTTGAATGTGGTCCTGGCAACTGACTGCAGAGACAAACGCTTGGGGACAAATGTCTCAAAATGGATGCGCTTTGCCAGGAACACACATTTGATCACAGAGAGAATCTGGTCACTACTGCCCCCTCTGTTCTGGAGGTGTAAGGCAGAGGGATTTCCAAACTAAACCCATTAGAATGATGTTAATATAAATTATTCAGGTAAATTTGAAGTGTAAGAATGTAACAGACATAGTGTTTTATCTCCTTTGATTGTATAAAAGGCATGTTTTCATGTTCCCATTAAATTCTGACTCTAACCATCTGAATGTGGCAGCAGAAATGAGACTCTTGACTACATGACTAAATGCACTGACTTGCTGCCATGTGATTTGCTGATCCAGTGAATCCCGTCCTTGCTGCTGTTTTCTGGCCAGGTGACAGGCAGGCCCATTTACCAGTCAGCCGGCTATCACGCTTTGCAGAAGCTCAATTCACAACGACCTGCAATTCTCCAGATTACTCTTTTGCCATAAGTTATTTATTTTCCTTAAATCCATCATCCAGCAAGAGATGCTGTGAGAAGATGCACGTTTTGACTCATTGTGTGTGATTGTGAAACTAAGTATATGTGCATTTATGTGTACATACACAAGAATGCATATATAGCTTTGTGCATTTATAGTAGAAGCAGCTAATTGTTGACAAAAGGCCATTTATGAGAAATGCTGGATTATTTCTGCTCCTGGAAGTAAACATCTTACCTAGTTTGTTTGTTTTATTGTTTACTCGATCAGTTCTCAAGTAAGAAAAGGACACTTTTGTAAATAAGTACACTAACTAGTGGTTGAAGCTTTTTTAGTTTAGTATTTTTTGCACTATTGTGTATCTTTGCATGAACTAATAAAGCTTTTAAATAATTCATTTATTTTACATTGTTAGTCTCTTTTCTTATATTTATATATTATACTATTATTCTTACATTTTTTTTTACTTTTTTGACAAGTACCATCAAAGCTTTGCTCTGATATAACTGTCCTGGTAAATTACACCAGTGGGAGGGAAACACTTTTGAGGATAAAATATCTAAGTTATGCAGAATGAAACATGGTAAAAGGAAGAAAGCTGCAATGACGTCTGCAAAAATATCAAATGCTAGGTTTTTTTTTGACTAGTTGTTACAGTATTCTGTGGATAAACAGCTGCATTTCAGACTGAAAATATTTCTTTCTTTCTATGCAGATTTAAAGTTTTATCAGTGACTTATCTGTTAGATTTCTCCACTTTCTCTTTTTCAAGCTGAAACTTTTGGTCCAAAGTTAGTTTCATCTTTGAGTGAGATCTGTTGTTTCTGTGTGTGCGTATCCCAGGCAGATTTAGTCCTGTGCAGATGTCCAGAGGTTGTTGATGAGGTTATGGTCAGTGTATTAGCGTGGAGCTTGATGGGGAATACTCTACACCTCGTCTCTGTGCCCACACAGCCACTGATATGAGGATCATTATGCATCAAATGGCTGTAAATGGCCCTCAGATTGCTCGTCTTATCTGGATGAGCGGCGACCCTCAGGCGCTGTGTAATCCTAGTGTGTGTGTGTGTGTTTTACTGTAGTTTGTGTGAAAACCTGTATGTGCACAGTTTCCATCTATTGTTTTCTATGTTTTTGTGTCCTTTGCGGTTGTTTCCTCAATGCATTATGTCCAGGATATTGTATGTTTGCATGTTTGTGCACGTGTGAGCTAATGCTTGTTTACCACACACCGCCCTGCATGTCTTACCTCCCCTCACCAGCATTAGCTCATGCTAAAGATAGAGAGCAGAGATAACAGGCCCTATCACTTGACACAAGCTGAAGAGTGTGTTTGGAGGAAGAAATCTATCCCTCCTTCCACTCCTCTGTCCCACTCTTCCTTCCATCCATCCCCATGTTAAACCAATTAACAGTAATTACTGGGCCACCCCAGGCGCAGCTTCTTTCTGCTGGCTCCGCTGTTTTGTCCTCATCACCACGCCAACACAAAGGGAGGCTCCGAGGTGCACGGGGAAGCAAGTCATTACTGTTTATAGCGAAGGGAGGTTGATTTCCCTTGATGGGCTGTGATGAGGCCTGTTTGGTTGTACAGCTGACTTAACAAATCACTCTACTTCTTGTTGTTGAATGTTACTGTGATACACTCATATCACAGCTTCCGGTTGAAAACAGCTTTGTGATCTGATACAGTGGTTCGTTTTTTTCAGCTAAGGACCGCCCCCAAACATCATGTCTTATGAGCATAAGAGCCCTTTCCTAAGGTTCCTGTTTTTCATGTTTCTGTTAGGGTTCTGTTATGGTTCCTGAGTTTTTGTGTGTTTCTTGGTTTATTAGATCCTGATTATGGTTTGGGTTTCTGGGTTTTTGGCATGTTTAGTTCTGTTTTCCTGTTTTCCCTCATGTGCTCTGGTTTCTGTTCCTAGCTTGTTACTCCACCTGGTTTGATTCCTCATTCACGTCACCTGCGCCTAATTACTCCCTCTGTCTATAAATCCCGATGGTTTTCAGTTTTGCCTTGTCAGATCCTTGTGTGTGTGTGGTTCAGGCACCTGTACTGTGTGTTTCCGGCTCCTGAGTTCGAGTTAATAAACTCATTTACCTGCACCGACCTGTCTCCTGCTTTGACTGCCTTCAAGTGGGTCCGCACCTCCGACAACACACGCGTAACAGTTTCACAGGTAACGGCATATTTGACGGGTTCAATGATCTCCTGAGGTCTAGTTCTGCCTCAGCTCTACTTCTCATGGCATTATGTACAGGCCAGGCTTTGAGAAACATGGGAACTGCCTGTTTATCTATGTAGATTTTAGCTGGCGGTCCATTAAATCTGCCCAGCTCCTCTTTGAACACTACCTCGTTCTCTTGTCCTCTAAGGACACCACTCTGATCTGGTGGACTTCAGGCTCTGCTCTCCACTGTAAACCTAACATTTTTATACAGCTGCAGCCAACTAGCCCCTGATTCTACAACCACAGATAGTATTTTTGTTTCATTGTTCTTCTGACCTTTAACCTTGGCTGCAGCTAGAACATCCACTTTTCAACCTGTACATGTTCTGAGCTTTTTCTACATTGCTGTAGCTCTGGTATCTCTTCCTCACAGAGAGACTTGTATTCTGTCTCATTTATTACCGTTACACCACAACCCGAGTCCACCTCAAACTGCATCTGCCTCTCATTTACTGTCAAGGTCTCAGTGAAAAGTTCCTCTGTTGGAATATGAATACCCTCAAGCTTGTACGTGGTGAACATGGCTACATCTGTATCATTGTTCTGCACATCATCTTCCTCTTGACGGACATAGTGCCACCGGAGGTTTCCCTTTCTTACTTGTGAACTGCACACCGCCTCCTTTCTTTTTGGCTGTCCCTGCTGAGGTTTTGATCTGAAACTTTCTGAATGTGACCAGTTTTACTAAACTTATGACATGTTTCATTCATGAACTTACAACCTTCTGCTTTATAGTGCTCACGACCACATCTATTTGCTGATATTCTGTGCACAGCCTGCAGCCATCTTGTCTCTGGGTAAACCGAGTCTAAGGACTGTACGTCTTTTACGTACGTCCTGGTTTGTAGTCTAAATAGCTTAAGCCAGCTTAATGCCTTGTCGAAGGTAAGGTCCGGTTCCAACAGTAACCGTCTCTGTATGCAGTCATCTCCAATACCGCACACCAGTCTGTCCTGCAGAATTTCCGATAACTTGTCATCATAGTTGCAGTCCTGCGCCAGTTTCTGTAGCACCGTCACATATGCCATTATGGATTCAACGGGTTTCCTCCCTCTGGAGTTGAACTTGTAACAGTGGACGATCTCCACCGGGTTTGGGGTTGCAGTGATCCTTCAGCAGTTTCACCAGTTCATCAAAAGTTGTATCCCCTGGTTTCGCAGGCCTGACCAGGTTTCTCATCAGGCTATATGTCTGCATGCCCACCAAGCTAAGCAGTATAGCCTTTTGACGAGTGACATCGATTATCTCATTACCCATTATTCACTCATTCCCCATTGCAGGAACTTGTAACCACGTAATCTGCCTTATGCATCCAAACTTGCCTACAAGGCATCTCCAGTATTTTACCCTCCTCGCAAATTTTGTAGTAACTTGGCCGACACTGCTGTCACTTAGAATATCTTCATTGCTCTCAGGACCAGAACAGCCATGACCTCGCTTATTCATTCGTTTTATTTCTTCTTCAGCTTATTGATCTGTAACGTAAATACATGAACAGCACCCCTAGCAGCAACCTGTAAACCACATTTCCACATTACTACACCCTTCACACCAACCTGTAGCTGTAGCATTGACATGTTGCAGCTCCTCCATCTCTAGCTGCGATAGCAGCTGCTGTTTGCTTGTTGAAACATTTTTAAATAGGTTCAGCTATTCTCTCTCTTGTTCAGAGTGATATCGTTCCGTAAATGTTACTGCAGAAGTCCAGAATTTTACATTATTGTTTTAACGGAAATGTCTGTGCAGTTAACGATAAACTGTCCCGGTAATTTGTGGCCAGGACATTCTCTGTTTTTCTTCAAGTGCAGATACGAACTAGATAAGTGAAAAACATCTGGTCACACATCCTATGATGAACCGGGTCCACACACACACGCACGCACGCACGCACGCACACACACACACACAACCAAAGTGAAAAGTGCCTTCCTCCTCTTACATCAGCCAGATCTTGTTACCATGACGGTCCTCCTGGAAAAACTGGTGAATGGACTCCCCCTCTCCCCCCAACCCCACCTGACATCAATGATAGTAGCTGTCATAAGAATTGGGGGGGGTCCACCAATATAAAAATCCCCAATACAAAAGGACCTTAAATTATTCAGGAGGGGGGTGTTTTCTCTCCTCATGTGATGGGGGGGGGGGTTTCATGTGATGATATCATGGTCCCTGAGACGCAGTAGGGTGTGGGGGCATGATTTTATGTTTGTGTGTTTGCAGTGAAGTGTGTATTTTAGTGTCTGGATGGTATTTTTTCCCATCTGTCGACTAGCCCATCAGCCCTTTCTGTCTTTCTTCTCTTCTCTGTTTTCTGTCTCACACACAGATCACCAGTCTCAGGTCTCAGGTTGAGGTTCAGCTCCCAGCTGCAGGTGGCTCAGAGGTCTTATGGCTGCAGGGCTGGATGGGGGGGTGGGCACTGACCTGTGAAAACCTTCAGCTCCACTGCCTTCTCCACTCTCTGGCTAATTCAATAAAGGCCATTCAGTCTGCAGCCAACATCTGTGTGTGCTCACACATCACCTCCTGGAGTCACCCGAGCAATGATTTACACTCAGTTAGACTTGAGTTTGGGCTTGAGCATGCAGCCATTTAGCCACCCCACCTCACCCCACCACCAAGCTGCTGAGGGACTTCTCTTTCAGGGCTTAACTGTGGCCTTGAATGTCAGTCATTTCTGTTTGCTGAAACATTTCAGAATCGAGCTGCGGGAGCTCAAAATATTCTCTATTAAAAACAAAGATGTTTAACATCATCTTCATGGAGTGGAGGATGCTATTCTTTAAAATAGTCTGTGCTGTTTCTGGATCCTGTTCAAATCTGGCTTCTTCTTTGCATGATGGAGCTTTAACCTGTATTTGTGGATTTCAGGGTGAACTGTGTTCACAGTGATTTCTTGAAGTCTTCCTGAGTCCATGCAGTGGTTTCCAGTAGAGAATCATCTCAGCTTTTAATGCAGAAGATCACCAGCATCCAGCCTTGTCCCATCCATACAGAGATTCCTCCCAATTCTCTGAATCTTATGATGGGACTCTACACTGTGGATCTTCAAAGTCTGAGGAACATTTTTCTGAAATTGTTCCACAGCTTTTTGAGCCAGCTTGTCTCAGATTGGTGAACATCTGTCCATCTTTCCATCTGAGAGACTCTGCCTCTCTGAAATGCTCTTTTTAAACCCAGCCATATGATTAACTGGGTATATAAGATTTGCAGTTTGTTTTTATCTACATTTTACATAGCATCCCAACTTCTTTGCAGCTGAGGTTGAACAATAAAAACGTTTTGCATTTAAAACTACTAATGACATCAGGAAAATGTAAATATTTAAAAGTCACATGACCTCTGTTTTACAAGCAATGTAACTTCAATCATAAGCATAATGTTGCCCATCTTCCTGCCTCCTATTTACCTTCTCTCATCTGTGATGTGGCAGAAAAGATAGCAAAGGGTAAGAAAAAGCATGTCTTTGTCTGGGGATGGAGGGAATTGACAGGGTAGGGGTGTGTGTGGAGGTGAAAGGAGGCATCAAGTTTCCTCCCACCCCCTTCATCCCTGATGCTGTCTCCTGGTTTTATCAGTCCTCAGCTCCTCACCTCTAAATTAAATTTGTCCTGAGATGGGGTGAACAGTCGGGGGTAGGGGGTAGATGGATGGATGGTGTGGTATGGAGGGAGGAGTTGGGGCCTCTGAAGGGCTGAGCTGGCTGTGAGGATGACAAGCCAGATGCAATCAGGGATTGGGCCATTCAGGGTTTGAACAAGCTTGTGTATGTGTGTTTATGTGTGTGTGTAAGGTGAAAGGAGAGGCCTATCATATAGAGATAAACACAGTATAGCATCAGTGGTACCCTCAGGCCAGACCAAGTGCACACTTCCTGTCTGTTCTCCATCCACTTAGAGGGAATTGGTTCCTCTTTCCTGAGGAAGCTGACACATCAGAGGAACGTGTTGCTCTGCAGTTTCCTGACAGACAGAGACTGAAAGCAAAAACATCCTCTCCAAAAATCTCAAGACACAGCTGTCAAGCTTTCTGAATGCCCTCGCTGGTGGAAAAAGATCCTCCGTTCATCTGTTTTACATCTGCGTTCAGACGTTAAACTCGCTGACATGCCCCTTCACATAGAATTTAAAAATATATCAGACTGATCATTTTTTTAAATAAATGTATAAGAACTTTTTTTTTATAAATCTGCTTATATTTTTATAAATACACTCAAATAAAATAAATACAAAATTCAGATGTTATGAATGTAACATTTAATAAAGTTAATAATATATATTTAACATGTTAAATGTATTAGTTTTATAAATAAAATTAATATATTTTATACATTTGTATATTTCATATAAAAATATAAATATAATTTATATATTCAATATATCAAATAAAAATAAAATATGTAAATAAATAAAATAACAAAATGATATAAATGTGTAACTGAGTCAAAATGTTGAAGCTTTGCTTATTTTTCTCCATAAACTTCAGGCTGTTCATGATGTTTCCTAAAAGGATCATTAAATGTAAAAATCTTAATAATGAACTTGGACCTATTTGTACTGAAACAAAGGGGCAATGTGGAGTTTTTCATTATTTATAGGTTAGTGTGCTTTTATTTTACTGGTCCAGCCGACTGGAGACCAGATTGTGCTGCATGGGAAATCCCCTGTTTAGGACGTACTGGGCTGAAAAATGATTCTACAGGACGACAATGTTAAAAAAAGTTTGAGAACCACTGTACTAGACTATAGTGGATGAAATGCATGGAAGTTTAAATAATGTATTCAAAAATAGTTTATTACACACTTCTTTTTTTAAATAAATTCCTACACGAAAATAATAATCCACTTTTTAACATCAGTAAATCTCAACTTCATTATTAATGTGATAAAATAAAATATATCTGACAAAGCAGGATGAAAATTTCAGGACTTCTTCTAAACTCTGAGGAAAAATATCTGATTGTGTTTGGCTCTTTTAACAGATAAAACACAGGATTGGAATATCTGCACTTCTAGTCTTAAAATAATAATAAAAGGTTGTAAAAAGATCAGTTCCCACACATGAATAAATGTTTTATCTGAATCTGTTTCAGCTTGTCTGATTTCGACTAGAAGTGGCACTAATCAAGAAAAAGGATTCACTTTGCAGCTGAATATGTTGAATTAAATCATCTTCTTTAGAAAAGGCTTCAGATTCTACTTCAGATCAGAAAACCAGTGTGTGAATTTTGTCCTGTTTGCTTTTCTTTGTTTACTTAAATAAGTGGAAAAGGTCGATTCCCCATCGGGCCCGCTGTGAAAAATACCCACACTGTTTGAACTCAGCATCTGACAGCTACAAGCACCGCTTCTCCAATTTCTGAGGTTGTTGTGCAAAATATAAAAGAGGACAAGAAGCTTTTGTGGGACGTGAATCCTTCTGCAGAAAAATTGGTTTTAATTGAGAAAGCATCAATGAGCCCTTTGCCTGTTTCATCGCAGCAGGCTGCTGTTGAGATAAAAGGGAATATAACTGGCTTTGAGATGTGCTGCTTTGGTACAGAGTTGGTAGTGTTACTGCTACTGTGTTGGAAATTCTGTATAAAAGCACCAATGAGGGATAAATTATAAACTCCAGGTGTCTTGGTGCTGCAGCAGGTTCAACAGAGCACAAGAGTCTGCAAAAGTTTATGATTCATTCTTCCTCCAAGAGCATTTTTACTCCACTTCAAGTCTCGGCCACCACCCCTCACAGCCAGAACTGCTAGTGTTGTGCTGGTTCGGGCTTCTCATGAACTAATTTAAAGTTCATGTCAGTTGTTTTAGGTTAGAAGTGAGAATGAAAGACTGAACTTGAGAAACCTGTAACTAACCCAGACAGACTGGGGCAAGGCCGGATTATGAAAGCAAAGTGGAGAGCATGCTGCAGCAGAATAACAGCAGAGAGGCATGGAGGGGGATGAGGAACATCACTGGTTATTCCAAGAAGAATGGCCAGGTCACGGATGTTAGACTGCAGCTCCACTGTCTCCAGGGGGGTGTCCCTCCTCCCCGGTAGTTCTACAACCAGTCTGACGGATCCTGCTGCTTCAGTCACATCGTCTTACACCCAAGGGCAGCCACCACTGTCCTTCACAACTGAGGTGAGGGCTGAGCTGAGGTTAGAGCTGGGCGATAGCGCCTCAAATCAATATCATGATTAATTGAATGTGTTACCTCGATTACAATTAATTAGCCGTTATTTTTAGCCCTCATAGCTAACTGAAAGTTTTTGTTACAAATATTTTCATAATAGAAGAGAAGAGCAGATAGTGATTTTATAATAATTACTGTGTGCTTCCTTTCAATAACATCAGTTAGTGGTTCTAAATGTCGCTTTCAATTAATTTTTGATTATTTGCCCAGCCCCAGCCTAGGAGACTATGGACAGGGAATAGAGCAGGCCCGGATGTTGTGGAGCACTTGGTGCATCTGTTTTAATTAGCTGCTCATAATTTATGTATGTAATTTATGTTTTTTAATGTGTTTCATGTCTCATGTCTTAAATGTGACTGATGATTGTACATGTCTGCCGCAAACCAAATGGCCCACTCGAAGGACAAATTAATAAAGTGAAATGTGTCCTGAGCCCCTTGACTGGATTGTCAATGAAAGTCAAAGTCCCGGTGAAGTGGACATCTTGTCTGGTGCACATCCAGTATAATGTGATTATGAAGTGCAATCCAGCACTTCATACTGAGAGAAGGTTGGTAGGGATGGGAGAGGATCGTTGCCTGACCTCCTGGATAACCGACTATCTAAACGAGACGCCTCACAATGTCAGACTTGGGGACTGTGCCTCTGAGACCTACAGGAGCAGCACTGGTGCACCGCAAAGGACAGTGCTTGCACCATTTTTGGTCGCACTCTACAGGCAGACTTTAAGTATGACCCGGAGTCCTGCTACATAAAAAATATTCAGATTATATTGTTAGGGTTCTGTTATGGTTCCTGGGTTTTTGTGTGTTTCTTGGTTTATTAGATTCTGATTATGGTTTGGGTTTCTGGGTTTTTGTCATGTCTAGTTCTGTTTTCCTGTTTTCCCTCATGTGCTCTGGTTTCTGTTCCTAGCTTGTTTCTCCACCTGGTTTGATTCCTCATTCACGTCACCTGTGGCTAATTACTCCCTCTGTCTATAAATCCCGATGGTTTTCAGTTTTGCCTTGTCAGATCCTTGTGTGTGTGTGTGGTTCATGCACCTGTACTGTGTGTTTCCAGCTCCTAAGTTCAAGATAACAAACTCATTTACCTGCACCGACCTGTCTCCTGCTTTGGCTGCTTTGGCTGCAAGTGGGTCCGCATCCCCGACAACACATGTGTAACAGATATGGCTATTAACCTGTATCAAAAAGGGGAAGGAGCTGGAGTACAGGGACCTTGTGGACTCTTTTAGAGACTGGTATAAGTGCTTTCCCCAGCTGAACACAGTTAAGACAAAGGAGATGGTCCTGGATGTCAGGAGAGAGGGGTTACTCCATCATCCAATCTCCATGCAGGGTGAGGATGGTTTTTATCAGAAGGTTGTGGCCGGTGCTCTCTTTTATGCTGCTGTGTGCTGGGGTTGCAGCTTTACAGACAAAAACTCTCTGAGGCTGGACAGACTAGTAAAAATGGGGCCTCAGTGCTGGGCAGGAGACTGGAATCCACTGAGAACTGTAGTGGAGAGGGTTGTGCTTAGTAAACCGAAGGCTATAATGGACAATGGCAGACACCTTCTACAGATTCCAGAAGCAGCAAAGGAGCAGCAGCGTCCTCCTCTCGATACCTTGCAGAACAGAGCGTCTCAGGAGATCTTTTGTCCCCATGGCTAGTAGACATTTTAATAATATCTCCTGAAGTTCACTCACTCACACACACACACACATATCCATCCATCCAAACTGGACAGATGCTTCATCTCCACATGTCTCTTCCTAACCCTAAGTGCAGACAGACAAACCTGTATAGAAATGTTTTTAACTGTTGGAATCCTCTGCAGACAGGATGTTATATTCCCGTAGGTGCTCATAAGCACCTGAAGCATGTGATGAGCAGGCTGTCTGCAGCTTCTCTCCTTTCACCTCCTTTTCAGAGCAGGTCTGCGCTGACTAGGCCTGTCACGATAACAAATTTAGCTGTACGATAAATTTTCTCAGAAATTATCGCGATAAACGATAATATTGCGCAAAGCGCTAATGTGTCATTTTGAGACCATTCTCAACTAATATAATGACATATGCCATAATAATGCAAGTACACCTTTTCAAAGATCAATAAACCAAATAAATAAAAGCGCCTTTTTCACATATGCCGGGACGCCCAAAAGTGATGTGGCCCACTGGGAATCCTCCCAAACCTCTCGATTAGCCGGCATTGCTCTTAATGTGTATTTTGTCAAATACGCTAGTATATAGGCTGACTCTATTTGCGTAATGTGCCTGCGGATTACAGGGGTTATTACGGTAGACCAGGAAGTGGGGGCTTTGTACTGACGTTGTAAGCTAGAATGTGTGTGTTCTGCTTACATGTGGGGAGCAGCGAAACAATAAAAGAGGAGATGCTTGCATCTATTATTTACATATTTCAGCATGAGAATCGGAGGTTTAGCGCGAGAGCGTGAGAAGCCACTTAAATGCGCAAGTCTCACGGCCATTGCGTGTTGGCAGCCCTGCAAAACAAATGCGGCTTACCGGCTCGTGCTGCAACATGCTGCAGTCAAGTATGACACCAGAGAGATCACTCCGCAACAAACCAGAGCGTTGAGTCGAAATACTCCATAGTGAAACCTATTGTCATACACAGTTTATGGTAAAGGGGGGACTAATAAAAATTATCGCGGCCGGTAAACTTATCGTGCTCTTATTTTCTTATCGTTCAATTAATTGACTTATTGCTTATCGCGACAGGCCTAGCGCTGACGTTGCAAACGAGTGTTGCCGTTCCATTAAGTTTGCTGACTCGGCATCATTGGGCATTGATGGCGGCGGTTCTTCTTCTGGTATTTGCCCAGATTTAACTTAACAAGCGGCAGAAGTGTGTTGTTTTTAGTAACCCGTGACAAATTAGCAGGACGTATTATAGCAAAATTATTTAATTAAGAATTGTTTTTTGTTTACAGAGCCCGGCTCTGCTTTGTTTCGCCATGTTTCCTTGTTCACCCACCCTGAGCTCCGCTGTGCTGCACGGGCTGAGGCGCAGCTAAATTAAATCATCGCGCCGGAAAAGTGTGATCATATGATATCATGACAGTACATCTTCTACTGGAAAAAAAATCGGCTATTATGGCAAAGTATTGTACAACTCTACTGCTGATTCTGTTGCCTTTCTATCATCTCCAAGCAGTCTCCCCATTCTCCTCTGACATCAACCGGACATCCTGGTCCAGACAACTGTCTGCTCGCTGGATGTTTTCTCTTCTTCAGACCATTTTCTGGAAACCCTAGAGATGGTTGTGGGTGAGAATCCCAGTAAATACTCAGACCAACAACCATGCCACGTTCAAAGTCACTTAAATCTCCTTTCTTCCTCATTCTGATGCTCAGTTTGAACTTCAGCATGTCTCCTTTACCACATGACTAGATGCTGCCATGTGATTGGCTGATTAGATATTTAACAGGAAGTTGTGCCTAATAAAGTGGCCGGTGTTTCTTCTCTGGTTGTTGGTGATAAATGAAACGCAAGGTCGAGAGCGTGAGGCCTGCTGCGACTGGTTGATTGAGTCATTGATGCTGGCTCTCGTTCTCCCTCAAACTCACACACAGAAAACACACACATGTTCATTGTCTATCTACTAAGTGACAATACTTCCTTTCAGACGTCTTCATCGGCCTGACGTTGACTAATTGAATTCATTAACTGTCCAGCTGCGGCGGCTCATTGTGCTGCCAGTTATTTACAGGTCCATTTAGAGAGCAACAATACAGAGGAAATGTCAGGTTATAGCTGGAATGACATTATGTGAAAACACAGCATGTGTGGCTTTCCGTCTGTGTGTGCGTGTTAAATACACACATGCACTGTTTAATATCCGTAAATGATTTAGTGCACAGCCCAAAATGAGTGGAGGAGAGGCCCCATTCTCGAGACGATGACAAAGAAATGAATCATAACCTACTTAACATTTGGTGTGTGTGTTTAAGTGTGTGTGTGTGTGTCACGTAGGGTGAACCAGCCTATAGAAGGAGGAGAACTCCAGGGAGAGCTTTCATTCCAAGCCAAATACAATCCTACATCAAGCTTGGTTTCAAAAGTCATCCCCAAAGCCCACTTAAGAAAATATTAACGCCCCACATTTCTGATGCAGGGAGTTTAGGGAGTTTAGGAACTCTGGGAACGGCTTTCACATCCCGTCCTCCTGTTTCTCCACAGAGAAACTATTTAGACATGTCATGAAATATGCTTTTCTCATCTGCTCGTTAGTCTGCTGTGATTTATTAATTTCATTTCAGAGATGTTGGGTCTTGAATAAGCCATTTGGGTGAAGTATTATTCGTGTTTCCAGTCGCGTCCCTGTGTGCGCCGCAGCACGGGTCACTTGGCTTCACTTTAATTTTACATTCAGACCAATAGCAGCGCTTGTTATCGTGGTCCAAACTGAGTCAACTAAAGGTCAGTGTTTCAGAGGTTTAGATGCTGAAGGAACTTTAGTTAGACTGATTTTATTCATTAAGCCATTTCTAGATCTATTTGGTTCACCTTGTTTTTTTTTTTTTTTTTGTTTTTTTTTTACGTAAACCTGCCTGTCTAAGCTACAGCTTTTAATCCCAGTCAGCATGCAGACATGATGTTTCCAGGACAGCCTCAGCTGTCAGATTATGAGGATAAAATGATGTAAAATCAATGTATGAATAGATTTAGCAGCATAAAGGCCGACCAGAAGAAGAAAGCAGAATTTATTACTAACAGAACTTAGTAGATTTAAAACTCAGATCTTGGAACTTTCTGCTCACTGGTTGATCTTTGGCTGCTCCTGATTGGACCTTGCTGTCTATTTAAGCTCTCTGATTGGTGGAAAGTTTGACAGGAAGTGACTTCATCAACATAGTAGTGATAGTGATCTTTTTATGATGGAAATGTGATAAATAATGTTATCATGGATCATTGTGGATTTACCAGATAGAGTCTCTGAATAAAACTACATTTAGTGGCTGGATTGTAAACCTTCTGCATGGGATAGAAATGCTTGGAAAACTTCCGTAGATCAGCTAAAGTGTAAAATATCCATCACAGTTTACCCCACAGAGATACACACTACTGGTAGAAGCGATATCGTTCTGGCATCTAGTGGAATTTTATGGGTAAAACTTCAGATTTTAATTAGTTTCTGTTATTTTATGTGCGTGTTCCTTGTTTGTCATCGTGTGTGACTCCTGACAAAACGTCTAGTGTTCGGCTGTGTGTCCTGACGCCGTCACAGCCTGAAGCTTAATTTAGACTTCCCAGCGTTGCGGCCCTGTTCAGGGTTCGTCACGCTTGTTAGCCACAGGATGGCAGTGAATGGGGCCCAGGTGTGTGAATGGGCTCCATCCACTCCACAGTCATGGCTTTTATTACCAGATACACACAGAGTGTGTGTTTAAACCTGAGCCCTAAAGAAAGACTAAATAGAGTGATTTCTTCATGTTTTCACCAAATTTTCTCTGTGAACCACATGTAGAGGGTGTCATATAGTTAACATGTTGAGGAAGGCTTGTTTAGGAAATGAGTAGAAATCTAAGAGCAACTGGAGACAAAGGTTGAAACAGAGAAAATAACCTTTTTTGTCCATGAATTCAAGATATTTGTTTTGGTGCCCAGAGATTTGTTACCCTGCCCCAAAAATGAACAAGTTTAACCAGACTTGAAGTTAAGGATAACACATCAGGTCCAAAGGTGCTTACATCTTGTTGCTGTAAAACCTCTTCCTCAACATCTTCAACAGAAGCCACATGCATACAAAACTTTGCAGAGGCTGGGTGTAATTGAATAAGCTGCTTACGTGTCGAACATTTGCCTCAAGCAGTAATTTAGATGATGAAGTCAGACTGATTTAGACAGTTGTTGCCATCTGTTATTAAGATTACAAAGGAGGTGTGACGGTGGTAATGATTATCACGTTAAGGAAAACAAAAGTGTCTTGTGTCGGACAAGAACTGGGAAGATGGATGGAGAAAAATCTGTTCTTTCATAGGAAATTATTTCAGTGTGACATGAAGCAGCTGATTTATTTTACCTACGAGTGATTGACATGAAATTAATGCAGGAGGTTCAATTCAGGTATGCTTGGTTCTGCTTCTGCACATCAGTTCAAAACAAATACATTTTTAAGCCTGGTACACACATAACGATATTTGGGCTGTTTTTGTCCCGACTTTGCCTCTTCTTGACCTCGGACAGCAAACGCCTGATCATCGTGAGATTTCCTGTCCAATCATCATTTGGTCTGTGTTGTGTTACGAGCCGATTTGTCCTGATAATCCGCTCCGAAACGGGTCGTAGCCGACAATTAGGAGCATTGAACATGTTTAATGTTTCAGTGCCGATTTCTGAGGAAAGCCGACAACTCATGCATTGTGATTGCATGGGTGGTGACGTGGGACGGAATGTAGCCAATCAGAGAGCAAGCTGGCTGGGGAGCAAGAAAGTAAATAAAGTCCGTGTTCACGCCGTCTCCAGTCCATTTTTTTTTCAGTTCTGGCTTTTACTGTTAACACTGCTCCTAAGACCACCATCTTTCCCTCATTCTATATATCCCCTTTCAGGCTGTGTGTTGTGTTTTCTAATTGTTACTATGGTTCTTCTTCTACGTTTTTTGCTGGTTGTTACTATGGTTCTTCTTCTACGTTTTTTGCTGGTTGTTGCTATGGTTCTTCTTCTACGTTTCAACGTTTGTCCGGCTCGGAGGACTAGATTGTAGATGAGTTGCTGGACAGCATTGTTATGTGTATGTTGTTCTGTGATTACGTTTTCAGAGCACACCACACACAGTACGATCAAAACTGATTTTTTTATCTTCACGTGTGAGGTCTCGACCAGATAAAAAAATCTCACAAGATTAAAAAAATCGTTATGTGTGTACCAGACACTGGGTATTTTATGCAACAAGACAACCAAAATTTCTTTAAGTACAACTAATATTACACCCACCATCCTCTTCATCATGTCCACCTTCTAGTACCGGGTCGGACTTCTTTAATTCTTTGGTGGAAATCTTCCTCAGAGGAAATAGCATCACACAGTGGCTGCAGGTTTGTCGGCTGCATCCATGATGAGAATCTCCCGTTCCACCACATCCCAAAGCTGCTCTACTACTCTGGAGACTGTAGAGGACGTTGGAGTCCAGTGAACTCATTGTCATGTTCTAGAAAGTAGGTGGAGATGATCTGAGCTTTGTGACATGGTGCATTATCCTGCTGGAAGTAGCATCAGAAGATGCTACACTGTGGTCATAAACGGATGGACATGGTCAGCAACAATACTCAGGTAGGCTGTGGTGGTTAAACCAGGCCACGTTGGTACTGGGGGGCCAAAAAGTCCATCTGCTTCAAGATTAGATGTGTTCTGCATTCAGATATGATATTCATACTTTGGATGGAACCAGAGGTTTTTGGAGTTCCTGGAGTCTTTATATCTTATTAAATGGAGTCAGTGGTAAAACTCTGAATATAGTGGAATTTTTTTCACATGAGGGTGTGATCTGCTTTCCCCACGAAGAACTTCGTGCCCTAAATATCTCTAGAAAACAATGAAGAAACTGCCTGTGTTTTTAGTGAAGCTTTACAAACAAGGAGGAGCGAAAATGAGAGACCTTCTCAGAGTGTTTGAGTGCTTTTTTAAATAAATAAATAAAAAAAACAAACAAACAAAAAAAAAAAAAACATTATGCTAAAATCAACTGTTTGAGCAGGCGGCTCATGCAGATGGCGCTGGTTCGATTCCCAGCCTTTGTTGCAGGTCACCCCCTCTGCCTCTTAACTCCTTTCCTGTCCAGCTACTGACTCATAAAGGCCTCTGGATCTTAAATATTAACATCTGTAAGAGAAAGATAAGAAGTTGTATACATCAACTGACTGATTAGAGATTCCCTGGAAAACATGAGGTTACAGAGTAAAACAGAATCCAGGGGCAACAAAAGGAAAACAAACAATTTGGGAAAAAACAAAATGGATTTTATTAAGTCCTCGATTATCTCCAACCAGTCTGCCGAGCCTCCTCTGACATCAACCAGATATTTCAGTCCAGACAACTGCTGCTCTCTGGATATTTGTGAATCACGTGTTTCACATAGTTTCTATGTTGTCGTGAAAATACCAAGAAATTAACATGTTTTCCAACTTGAGCCACAATTTATGCAGAACATCAGTTTAAGTTTTTCTTTTGATATTTTTTTCATTTCCTTTCTATTAGCTGGACCTCGATTCTATCATCCTTTATCTCTCACATCACTTATTAGTTTCATCCCATATTTCTCATTGCATAAGGCTCCAGTGTGTTTGTCATCATCATGATATAAGAGATAAATCTTCAACTTTTTCAGCAAGTAGCATTTTTGGCTTTTTTTTCTCTCCTTGTACACAAACACACTCACTAGACATCATGGTGCATTAAATAATTTCAGCTGCTGAAGAGTAATACTGTCTTCACACACACACACACACACACACACACACAAGCATTTCCACCAAGCAATTATGCAAACCACCAAATCACAGGTAAACAGTGAAACCTCTCTCAGTAATAAATAGCTGGTTGCTGGAGAAGCTGACGTATAAATACCTATCACACCACTCGACAGTCTCTGAGATGGTGCCCTGGTCGGCTAAATTGAGCCCTGAGTGGCATTCATCAGAGTTCATTGTCATTCGTCCCTCTGCATCTCTCCCTAGAGGTAATTGACTGCAGGATAATGCCACCCAATCAGTCCGCAGAGTGGGGCTGTGGATTGATCAGCTCCCCGGTGATATTGTTATTCTCAGCTGGACAAGGACTGATGATCAGACAGGATGAGATGGAGGAAGATGAGCAGTGAAATATTACAGCTCATTTCTATAAAAGACACTTTGAGCCTTTTTAGTCTTGCTTGACATATTTCGAGCTGAAGAAGCGACGCCCGAGGTTATTAGAATTCATACTGTTGATGAAGATGATGAATGCATCCTTACTGGTGATGGTGCTTAGCAGAGACTATCAGCCAAAGAGACAGAGTTGCACAAAACTTTATTGGTACGTTTGAAGATGCCGTGTTGTAAATGTGTGTTTTTCTAGTATGGTTTCCTGAAAATGTTTTATCAGATTAATCACAGCTTAGAAATTAATTAATGATTAATCACCATTTACAGCTATGCCTGAAATATGCTAGTTTTTATGGTATCAACAGAAGGAGCCATTTGTTAAACTAGAAGGCCCAACACATGCTTACCCCTCTGTTCTGTCGAACAGGGAAGTGTCTTAGACTGATCTGGAGCTTCGTGGCTGATCTGCAGCTTTGAGGCTAATGACCCATCACTTTGAATCAGACGTGTTGCAGCAGGAAAACATCCAATACCTGCAAGTTGCTGGTCCCTGGAATAAAGTCTGCTCAGGCTTCCATCTCAGCAGTGTCCAGTATTTTCAGCATCTCCTGAATGTCTCTTAGGTCACTATGTAGCCTGAATGCAGTGATCAGCTGATGCTGAAGAAACATGGCTTCGTCCAGCAGACCCAACTGTGCTTCCCACCTGAACAACCATAAAGTCCTCAGGTGTTTGCACAAAGTCAACAAACTAATGACAATTCCATCTACTTAACTTGGGAGACGAGAATCTCCTGATATAATTCAGAAGTGGATCCAATACGCCTCTATGTCTCTACACTTCTTGTCTCCCTAAAATCAGATCCCAGATACTCTCAGATTCTTGTTTGTACTGTGTTTGTCTGCTTAGCAAACATGCATGCGCCTACATTTAAAACTCACACACTCCAGCCATTTGTGTGCACATGTGATCCCATGTGACATAGAATTCTTCTCATATGTGACGTGGCAATAAAAATCTGATGGGCTCGACACACTGGAGGCAACGTTGCTCCTTCTCCATTCATTTTCTATGGAACCTGCGCAACTAGGCGAAAATTGCTGCCCTCCTCCACCCAAGCGAAAGGCGACATTCGTGCATGTGAAATGTTGAGCTTGTTAATGCACACGGGGCTTGCAACGCAACACAAGAAAATAGAAAAATGTAAAATTTTTGTCGCTGTTGCCTGGCACTACAGCCAACCAGCGAGGGGCTTCGTGGACCGACCAATGAGAGCAGGCTAGACAGCGCAGTCTGCAAACACTTTGAACATAGAAGAATAGATCATTTTAGCTTAATAAAAGGCAGCCGCGTGGCGCCAGAGTGAATTAGTCCGAACGTAGGTCCTGGATTTATCTGGATCATCCTTGAGGTCCATCAAATGATGATATTTACAATGCTGTTCCCTATTTCTATCTAATTTCTTAGAGAAAAGCGATCTTAGAGCACGATGCACGGCCTGCTGTTTGTTGCGTCCCGTGTGTTCAGTTTCATGAAGGTTGCGATGAGTTTTGCCTCTCGTTGTCGTTGGTCGCCTACCATGTGTCGAGCCCATGAGTCCATCTGCAGGAGTTTGTCTTATTTTTCTCTCACTGCAGTCAGAGGGGTCTGTCTGATAAACCTGAAGGTTTTCTGGGTGAACAGCACAAACTAGTGCTAGATGGTGTGACCAAAATATTATGTCCCAGTATTTAACAGCATTTTTTTTGTCCATCCATGACTGGGTGTTTGGGATGGGCCTTTTAACCCACTGTGATCAACAGACGTATTGACGCGTCCATGTTGCATATCCGACTTAAGATGACGCACCAGCTACGCAGTCTCCATTCTTGCTTCTGTCGACAGGGTGGACTCTAGTTTTTAAATTGTGTTACAACTGAGTTATAATCAAAAGTGTACAGCATACTTTTTCCGTGTATATTATGTCGCATTTGATGCAAGAAGAATTGGTGAAAACGGGCAGAAATTGCTTGCAAGCAACAAAATAAAAGCCTCAATAAACAACCCCTTTCTTATTGCCGTAAAAATGCGCCACATCAACCAATCAGAAAATTTTATGACAACATGACACATTCGGTTGCTGAGGAAGAAGAGAAGTTGTGGGAGTGACCAAAATCCACCAAGAGCAGATTGAAGTGCTGCCTCCTGGTGGACAGGAGGTATAACACACCGTAGTCTAACCTGTGATGTCCTCTCGGTCTTTTAGTGCAGTGGTTTCCAAGTTTGTTTTTTTTTCCTGAGGACCCCCTTCATCCAACTAGCAAAAAGCTGTGGGTCCCCCCGCCCACCTCGTGTTGAAACCATGCTTGGTTTTATGCTTCTGTTGCTTCTCACCAGAAATGACGTATCCTGGCTGAATTTTGATAAAACCAAAGATAAGCTAATTACCAACATGTAGCCTTACTTTTATTTTTATTTTCTAAATCATTTCTAAATCATTTCTAAATGAATCACCTACGCTGTAGCATTTCTCAGACATGTCTCATAAATTAAATGCTGCTAAGTGTTCTCAGGCTCTCAAAACTCCGGTTCCATGTGAATAAAACAGCCAGATAAAAAAAAAAAAACTTAAGCATATACACCTCAAGTCATCTCTGTGTGGACATGGACTTCATTTATACCTCAAAGCCTCGGGGACCCTTTGTGCTCTCTGGGGGACCCCCTTGGGGGTTCAGGAACCACAGGTTTGAAACCACTGTTCTAGTGGACAGGAAATGGTTTTTGTGGAACAAATAATTTATGGGACATCTTCTAGTGAAAATAGAATGTTTTATAAATGGTTGTAGAAAAACCTCCTGAAGCATTTGCTGCATTTTGATGTAAATACTGGTACATAAGCTATTTATGTTTGCATTCTAAGTTTTAAGAATGATTTATTAAACATGTTTATGGCTTCAGATTGAGCTCTCCGTACTACATACAGCTGCTAATAACTGTTCGTTGGTTTGAACAGGAGAGGAGTTGAGAGGAAATTGAGAGGAAATGATCATAGGAATAAAATGCCATTTTTTAAAAAATAATATGAACAAAACTTACTGTATAGTACAAATGAAGTGGCAGGTGTTTGCACAGGAGCAGTATTATGGAATTATCTGGGACGTAATCTTTTTAGGTCCCAAGACAAAGAAAAACTTTGTCTTGGGATTTCAAAGTGTTTAAACAAGAAAAGAAGTTTGTAGAGGATGAACCCCCCTCCCCCTTCTCCTGCCCCGTCAGATGCTTCTCAGCTCGATGGTTGGATGGTTTCAACCAGTTCTGCCAGAGAAAAAGAGAAAGAAAATGTCAGAGAGCATTTCTTTGATGAAAGTGTGGGTGACACTGAGCTCATTGCTTAGTCAAACACGGCGTCGCCGCGCACAGCCCAACCAGTAATAGAGGCCAATGAAATCTTCTCACTGGGAGCGTGGGACCACATCGTCGGTAACTGAGCCGAAACGCTCTCATTCTGCTGCTGTCATCCTCAGAAAATACAGCGACTTCAGGCCCTGCGAGGGCCTCTGCTCCGGCTCTGCTGGCCTCGAATTTATGCCGTTATGCTGTGAAACTCAAACGGATGTGACATCCAATTGCACCTGGAATGAACACAAACTGTGATTTTATAGAGATGTACGCTCCTTGTCTTTTTGTCCGACCTGTGCTCAGGGGGGACGTTCATCCTCTGCATTGGCTACTGGGCGGCATCTGTCATTGTCTGCCTTTGTTTCTCAAACTGACAGTTAAGGCCCATTTATGCTCCCTTGTGTACGTAAATAGCGACGTCCGTTTTAAACATCATACGTCTCCATCCTCATATGTCCATGCATCTTTTCCATGGTTGTTAAGTCAGTTTATCCACTAGTGGGCATTGCTAATTTTAAGGTTCATTCCCATGAGCCAACGTCAGTTTCAGACACCAGTTCGCGGCGGTAATGGATCGCTATAAAGTTGTTTCCAACCGGCTAACACACCCTAAACACTTGCATATATCCTTTTATTAAAAGCTTGCACAATTTCTACAGTTGTTGTGCCCATCCTCATTCTTCTTCGGCTGTTTTCTTCCCTTCTTGGTCCTCTTCTTCTGCGATTTCTGACGGTGTTGCTCCGTCTTCTGCATCAAGCGACGGATAGCTGAGCTCCCTGAAAATGGACCAAATTACGTGTGAAACTAACGCAGGAGACAGACGAAACTGTCTGTCCTATGCGTATCCGTCATCTGTGTCGAGCATAAATGAGCCTTAAGACGGCTGCAGGGGAAGAGAAGAAGAATTATGTGTTGAAATGAGCTTGGCTTCTTTGTAGGAATAATATTTTTTTCTTTTCTTTCTTTTGCTGAGGAAGATGCTGCTTGGAAATGTCTCAGATTGCTCCTCAAAGGACTTTACCACCTCTCTGCTGATTGCTCAGTATGATTGCAGATTGCATCTGAACATACACATGATTTTGTCATTTGGTCAAGCAGCAACAAAAAAAAAACAGAAGAAAAAGCTAGAACTGTCTTGTTAAGAGCAGCTCAGGTGCAGATGAACTGCCTTTTACTCCCAGCTGCTCTAAAATAAAGATGAACGCTTGTCAAATCATCTTATTTCACACAAGTTGTTCTTGTCTTGGTTTGATGAGCTACTATGGCCTCATCAAATATCATCATCCAGACATAAAAACCACATCGTGTGTGTTTAAATGTGTGCAGCGTGATGCTAAAAGGATTTACAAGCTGTTCAATGTGAATAATTCTTTGCACATCAAATTGTCACTTCAGTCTGTGTGTATACCTCACAAAGATCGCCCCGTTCACCAGCGTGACTGCAACAGAGCAAATGAAACTTTCTTTTCTTGGCTGAATTAAAAAGGAAGATGAAGGTAAACAAAACAACAATGTTTATGTCAGAACTCTTCCTCCTTCTTCTCTTCCTCCTCCTCCTCCCCTGCCATGAAACTGGGTGTCCTGGGGGGTTTGTGGAGCCGAGGAAAACCCTCTTTTCTGGAACCTTATCTGTTGTGCAGCTTGCCCTCATGCAAACATGCCACAAAGGCCCTGAGACACAGAAATTAACATAATTTTCATTTGCCATGCATATTTCTCCATTTCTTTCTTCTTTTAAACATCTATGTATAATTCAGCTGGAATCTGGATCCGAAGTTCACCTTGAGAATCATGCTGGTCTCTCAGGGAAATGGTGCACAATCAGCTCAAAAGTTTAAACTCTGGTCTTACAGACTGAAATCAGCAGGAAAACCATAAACTACAAGATGTTTTGTCTGTTTAAAACACTCAGTAAATTATTTAAATATGTGTGTGTGGGGAGCCGGAGTTTGGGATGAAAGGTAAAACATCAGTGCTTTCTACCTTCGCTCTGGGTCTCATCTGTATTGCTGCTTCATCACAATGCAGGTTTTACCTCTTACATCTCCCCTCCTCTCCCAGCGAGTGATGCTGGGTTGCCTGGATACTTGTTTTCTCCTCTATGAATGAGGAAAGAGTGGGGGTGGGGGGGTAGAAGGGGGGAAGAAGGAGGCTAAAAGCAATAACCAAAGGGCTACAGAGCCAATGAAGGAAGACGGCTGTTTGGAAAACCTGGGAAGGACGGGTAAACAGACAGAGCTGGGGGGGCTGAGTCCATCACTCTCTCTCTGTTTCCCATTGTTTAATAGTCCCGACTTGGACAACAACAGTTAAAGACAAAGGTCTGAATATTTATTTAGTTGTTGATCTCTGTCCAAGACAGTAATACGTGGATCTACAGATGAAGGGCTCTAATCATCCCGTACACACACACACACACACACACACAGACTGGTTTCCGTGGGGAATGGGGACCAACTTTCTCATCATCACTTGTGGGGACCACCCCTTCTGGTGGTTTTACAGACTAACAAAAAATCTGGTATACTATTTGAAGTGGTATCATCCTATACACAGCTTCAAATGACTGAATTTCAAAAGTAAGTTCATCAACCTGTTTGGATGATGCTTAATGGGGACTCATTTACTTTCTAATAAACATGGCAAATGGGGACCAGATTTACATAATATTAGCATATTTTACACGTCAAAACTTACCAAGTGGGGACCTTCAATTTCTTGAGATATTTAGTCAGCCATAACCATATACTGTACTCATTTACCCTGTCAAATAACTGTTTATATTTATTTACTACTTGTCTTTTTTTTTTTCTTTCTTTAACTCCTGTACTGTCTGTTTATCCTGTGTTTATGTCTGTAAACATTTCTATTTGTTTGCTGTACTTCTGCTGCTGCAGCATTGCAGTTTCCCTAATGTGGGACAAATAAAGTTTTCTATTATATTGTAGATTAAAATTAAATCATCAATAACTTGTACAGACATATGCAACAGACATGTAAAAATAGATTCTATGGAAATCATTGCAGAATACCTTTTATTGACCTGCAAACAATAAGCTATTCAATCACCAAATGATGAAAGAAATAAACTTATACCCCCCCCCCCAAAAAAAAGAAGTTTTCCAGGTTCTTTATATAATATTGAACAGGTGAACATGCACTGAAAGTGCTTACAGTCTGTTTTTTCCTGAACATTTTTTTAAAGTGGTTTCTTTCAATTAACTGCAAAGCAGCTTTTTTTTCAACAACTTTTTTTTTTGTAATGTACTCAGTTATAAACACCATCTTTAACATAAAATGAAACTTTACAGCTGACTGCAGTTATTTTGCTGGCATTTAACTGAAGATGCTTAAAAAAAAAAAAAAAAAAAAAAGGATTGCCAGATTTCTAAAATGGATTTGGTGTTTCTCTTTAAAAGATTCTTTTCAGTGTACTGGAGGTATTGAACAGTCTTTGTAAACAAATATAAAAAGCATAACTAAATATAAAAAGCATGACTACAGACAATTGAAAAAATGTCCTTCCTTAACTCTAAATTAGCAGTGTTGCAGCTTCTTTTTGTTTGTTGTTATGCGGTTGTGAATGTAGAATTTGACATTCATCCATGTTCTGTTTTTCAAAGCAACTGGTTCAGCCTTTAAACATTTTTCACAATCGTACTTTCCTGGTACAGTGAAAGATTTGATGAAAGTCTTCAGGTGTCTTTCCACAGCCTGTACTTCTTCTGGGGTCCAAGGAGATCTCTTCACTGGTGCTTTTCCTAAATATGATCAGATAAGCAAAATAAAAATGCAAACAAAGATTTTATCTAAAGAGTTAAATGTGCATTGCCCCTGCAATGTGCAGGTGAACTGTCCAGGTTTTAATCCACCCTGGAGACTGCTGGACGTAAGCCCCAGGTGGCTCTGTACAGGCTGATCTGTAATTTCAAACTATTTTATATTTAAACAACAAGCAGACAAAACTCTACAGTATAGGCTTACCTCTGGAGGAAGCCCTTTTGGTGCTGACTTGCAATGGGATCTCCTCCTGATCATCATCTGATGAGGATGAGGGTGGCGGTTTAGGTTTCTTGGATGGTGGTGGTATTGTTGCCTTGTCCCGATCTTGAAGGATTTGCACTGCTGATGGTTCTATAAAAGTTAGAGCAACATGTTTTTAATAGTAACATTAACAGTAAATGCAACAACTTATATATAGTGTTGTACTTACGAAAAACAGCAAACTAAAGATTTGTTAAAGGAAAACTCAATTTTATAAATGTATTCTAATTCTTAGAGTTAGCGCATTGTTAGAGTCATCCTCTTTCCAAAAGTCATAATTAGTCACAAAGATCTGTACGCTCAAACCAGGTTATGCATGAAGTATAAGAAAGCCAAATATAATGGCAAAAAGTTAATATAAGGCAACCTCTGTACTGGTAGTATAGTAACTTTTCAAAATTCCTACCAATAGCAGAGGAGTTTCCCTCCACAGCACTGTTGTTGTGGTCTTCATTATCGTCATTTTCGTTGTCATCATCCTCCTCATCCAAGTTGAGAATATTTTCTGTTTAGGTCACAAAAAACAGTTTGACCTTTCGCAAACCCCACCCCCAAAACAGTCATTGTCCAATCACACATAATTAGCATCTCCTGACTGTAAGCTAGGTCCAAAATCGCACAAGATAATAAAGCGATGCGCCTATGTATAATACAAACCAGACGAAAAGACATACCTTCTGGGTCTATCTGAATTTCATCCAAGTTCTTCCCATGAAACTCTGCCAGTCTTCCATTTTCCAGGGCCATCAACACTTTGCTAATCTTTGCAAGCTGTAGGGTCTTCTCTGGAAGCCTGTAGAACTCTCTATGAATTCTAATATCATGACCCAGGAAATTAGCCAGTTGGTCCATTTCTGTGTCAGTCATGTTCAAGACAGTTGAAAGTGTTGCAGCATGTTTTCGTAATTTGGTAGATGTCAGTGACCTTGAAGACTTGGCCCCACATGCTTTTGCAAAGGTACGGAGGCAGTCTGAACCTCTGAAATGTGTCATGGCTTCTGTTCTAGCAAACAAATACAAGTTGTCTTTTGGAACTCCACAGGCTTCCCTCAGTTTTACAAGGAGTTCTAAAGAAGACAACATTTTAGGTGTTAGAAGAATCGGAACTGGCCGTCCTCGTTTTCCTCTGGTGACAATCCTTGAGAAGTGCTGGCAGAGTTTTTTTTCTACTTCAGTGAGTGCCCAGTCAACATCTTGGTGTTGGTGAGAAGTATCTCGTGATAAAAAAACCTCCAAAGGCATGCTTGCAACTTCTCCTTCTCTGCGACGATTGAACAGAATGATCTGGGCAAGTGATGCCTTGGTCAACTCGGTCCAGGCTTTTGTGGAGGGGCTTTCAGATAGAGAACTGCAACATTCATCTTGAATCTGATTCAGATGTGCATGCAGTTTCTGAACGTCTTGGGTAAAAGGCATGAGAGTAGGTACGTTCCATTTAGCCTCTCTGATGTTTCTTAGGGCAGTAGCAGAGATTAGTTCATTCCATTTCTCTTGATGGACAGTTTGAAACTCAGTGGCCTTTCTCACAAGTTCTGAGTTGTTCAACATCAAACCCTGTGCTTTTAAGAGTTTACTAACTTTAACAAGAGAATTTCCAAGTTTGTTAGCTAGCGAAGGAATCTTGTACTTGTTTGTTTTACTATCAAAACCACATGTAAGCTGAACTGCTTCCACCATTTCCATGTAGTTCTTTGGATCGATAAGATCTTCCATTTTTTTCAAGCTTGTATATTTCCTGGCATTGTACATCAACCTTCCCATTTCCCTCATTTTCTCGCGAACACACTGTTGATTTCTTGGAGAAGTGCCTCCCTTGTTCAACAGATGTTGCCCCAACTCAACAATCACAGAGTCATCCTTGATGATATCTGTAATTGGATCAGGAGTCATTGCGCTGATTGTTTTCCACAAATCTTTACTAATGTTGGACGGGACAGCGCCAACATAAGTGCATAAGGATTGCACACGATTTTTGCCTGGTTTTAAACGGGCTGATTCCGGTCTGAGTGCACATCTGCGCATGTGCCGCCATAGTACTTTTCTAGTGAAAAGACCTTGGCAATATGCACAGTGCATAAATTCTTTACCCTTCATTTCTTCCTTTGGTCGCTTGAATGGTACCAGCACTCCATCTCCTGACTCCATTACAGAAGCATTGTGGGCAAAATTTCCTTTGTTTCGGATGAAGTTGAGATGTTTTTTTCGCTCCTTGGAACCCTTTGGAAAGCTTAGTGCTTTAGCCACATCAATTTTATCTTCATGTGAACGTTGTAGATGTCTTGCCATCTTAGCATATGGTTGGCAGCAGTACAAACAATAATGTCTTTTGTCATAGACTCTTTTTCCTTCATTTTTTTTGCTTGTACCAACAACTATGCCTTCCGTAGAGCTTGTTTTGTCATAAGAATCATTGTGTGAGATAACCTTGTGATTATCAGATGTACTGTCACACTCCATAAGAGTTTCTGAAGGTAAAAATTGTGCAGGCCAATCTTTATGGGAATCAGTGGGTTGCGTATTTAATTCCCCACTGCCAATATCACTTTCATCAGATGAATCTGGAACATACTCTTCACCACTACCCGATGCAGAGTCAAAAAGGTCACCAGAATCTTCAAGATCCACATATTTTATCTAAACAGAACAAAAAATAAATAAACAAATAAATAAAAAAATTATTTTACCATATGTTCTCTGGACAATAGTTAGTTTAAAGAAGAACACTTACAGCAACACTTTTAGTACGCCGCAATCTGGGTATTGTTTCATTTTCATCTGGAAACTGTGTGAAACTCTGAAACAAAGACAGGCAATATTGTTTCAGTAAATATAAAAAAAATTTAAACTATGGAAATTCTGAGATAAAAACAACAATGAGTCAGTATTATTGGAATTAAAAAATTGATACTCAGCAGGTAGTAAGGGCTATTTTTTAATCTTGAATTTAGTTTTTTTTAAAAAGGTATAATTTAATAATGTTTTAATTTGATCAAACATGGGAAAAATGTGGTCAATGGTACAAAAACCATGTAAAGAGTTGGTGAAATATTAAAATCTGTGGGTAAGTAAAGAGCAGCAAGCTACAAAAGCCACATATGGACAACCAAGTGCTTCATCCACGGCTAATATTCAAAACAACACAGTAAACACAGATTTGGTTACCAAATCTGTCTCTGAGAAACACAGTGCATAAGAGAGATTAGAATAGAAAAATAAAAAAAATGTTTGTGTGGAACTGTATCATAATAAATTACCTGTTTAGAAGGTCTTTCATCCTCAGGGCCACCGTTGGGCCGCTGTGAGCCTGAATGAGGTAGCGGAAGACTGGAATCCATTTGTGTCTGTTCCACACTTGCTGTGGTGGATGGCTGGAAGAGTTAACAAAGGGTTGTTGGTACACAAACATGGACAACCAAGTGCTTCATCCACGGCTAATATTCAAAACAACACAGTAAACATTTATAATCAAATCCAATCATCATGAAAAGAAATAATGAAGAAAAGCCCTAAAATACATTAAAAACCATATCACAGAAAAATATCCAAAACATCCAAATTGCTCAGGTATTCCACCTGTTTTGGTGTTTAGCACCAATCAGACATGAGTCATGGGGACCTAACACACACTCAGTTACATGTCCTTATGGGGACTGACTTTGCTCCAGCTCTTAACACACTAGTTTACACTGGTTAATGTGTGCTGTGGGGATGCCGTAAGTGTCCCCAAAGAACACCCAATAAGCACATTTAGAACTGTAGCCTTGCATTAAATTTTACCCAGATGAAGCGTTGCAGCTGCTTTTCTACATACAGGACACTGATTGCTGCTGTTTACGACATCAGGCCATCAAATGCCAATCAGACCTACACCATGTCAACACATCACAGAGTTAGGTCACATCTGACCCTTCCCTAGTTTTCAAATCCTGCTCAACTGCACCTAAAACCTGCCACAGGGACATTGTAGCTGTCCAAAAACACAGATTTGGTTACCAAATCTGTCTCTGAGAAACACAGTGCATAAGAGAGATTAGAATAGAAAAATAAAAAAAATGTTGTGTGGAACTGTATCATAATAAATTACCTGTTTAGAAGGTCTTTCATCCTCAGGGCCACCGTTGGGCCGCTGTGAGCCTGAATGAGGTAGCGGAAGACTGGAATCCATTTGTGTCTGTTCCACACTTGCTGTGGTGGATGGCTGGAAGAGTTAACAAAGGGTTGTTGGTACACAAACATGGACAACCAAGTGCTTCATCCACGGCTAATATTCAAAACAACACAGTAAACATTTATAATCAAATCCAATCATCATGAAAAGAAATAATGAAGAAAAGCCCTAAAATACATTAAAAACCATATCACAGAAAAATATCCAAAACATCCAAATTGCTCAGGTATTCCACCTGTTTTGGTGTTTAGCACCAATCAGACATGAGTCATGGGGACCTAACACACACTCAGTTACATGTCCTTATGGGGACTGACTTTGCTCCAGCTCTTAACACACTAGTTTACACTGGTTAATGTGTGCTGTGGGGATGCCGTAAGTGTCCCCAAAGAACACCCAATAAGCACATTTAGAACTGTAGCCTTTCATTAAATTTTACCCAGATGAAGCGTTGCAGCTGCTTTTCTACATACAGGACACTGATTGCTGCTGTTTACGACATCAGGCCATCAAATGCCAATCAGACCTACACCATGTCAACACATCACAGAGTTAGGTCACATCTGACCCTTCCCTAGTTTTCAAATTCTGCTCAACTGCACCTAAAACCTGCCACAGGGACATTGTAGCTGTCCAAAAACACAGATTTGGTTACCAAATCTGTCTCTGAGAAACACAGTGCATAAGAGAGATTAGAATAGAAAAATAAAAAAAATGTTTGTGTGGAACTGTATCATAATAAATTACCTGTTTAGAAGGTCTTTCATCCTCAGGGCCACCGTTGGGCCGCTGTGAGCCTGAATGAGGTAGCGGAAGACTGGAATCCATTTGTGTCTGTTCCACACTTGCTGTGGTGGATGGCTGGAAGAGTTAACAAAGGGTTGTTGGTACACAAACATGGACAACCAAGTGCTTCATCCACGGCTAATATTCAAAACAACACAGTAAACATTTATAATCAAATCCAATCATCATGAAAAGAAATAATGAAGAAAAGCCCTAAAATACATTAAAAACCATATCACAGAAAAATATCCAAAACATCCAAATTGCTCAGGTATTCCACCTGTTTTGGTGTTTAGCACCAATCAGACATGAGTCATGGGGACCTAACACACACTCAGTTACATGTCCTTATGGGGACTGACTTTGCTCCAGCTCTTAACACACTAGTTTACACTGGTTAATGTGTGCTGTGGGGATGCCGTAAGTGTCCCCAAAGAACACCCAATAAGCACATTTAGAACTGTAGCCTTGCATTAAATTTTACCCAGATGAAGCGTTGCAGCTGCTTTTCTACATACAGGACACTGATTGCTGCTGTTTACGACATCAGGCCATCAAATGCCAATCAGACCTACACCATGTCAACACATCACAGAGTTAGGTCACATCTGACCCTTCCCTAGTTTTCAAATCCTGCTCAACTGCACCTAAAACCTGCCACAGGGACATTGTAGCTGTCCAAAAACACAGATTTGGTTACCAAATCTGTCTCTGAGAAACACAGTGCATAAGAGAGATTAGAATAGAAAAATAAAAAAAATGCTTGTGTGGAACTGTATCATAATAAATTACCTGTTTAGAAGGTCTTTCATCCTCAGGGCCACCGTTGGGCCGCTGTGAGCCTGAATGAGGTAGCGGAAGACTGGAATCCATTTGTGTCTGTTCCACACTTGCTGTGGTGGATGGCTGGAAGAGTTAACAAAGGGTTGTTGGTACACAAACATGGACAACCAAGTGCTTCATCCACGGCTAATATTCAAAACAACACAGTAAACATTTATAATCAAATCCAATCATCATGAAAAGAAATAGTGTAGAAAAGCCCTAAAATACATTAAAAACCATATCACAGAAAAATATCCAAAACATCCAAATTGCTCAGGTATTGCAAACTGTTTTGGTGTTTAGCACCAATCAGACATGAGTCATGGGGAGCTAACACACACTCAGTTACATGTCCTTATGGGGACTGACTTTGCTCCAGCTCTTAACACACTAGTTTACACTGGTTAATGTGTGCTGTGGGGATGCCGTAAGTGTCCCCAAAGAACACCCAATAAGCACATTTAGAACTGTAGCCTTGCTGTAGGAGCCATTTTAAGCACTTGTATTTGTTTGGGCACTAGGTGGCAGCATTGGGTAATCTATGGCACTGCTTATTTAAGTGGGAACCTTTCTGCAGGTGACAGGTGTTGCTGGTGGGAAGGTGAACACAGTTTTTGACCGTTCACTGTTCATTGATTGTTCACTCAATTCTTACACCTAATGTTGGACAGAAAATGAAAGACGTTGCTGTATGGATAAGCCACAATCTTGCATTGGGAAAGAGCGGTGAGCCCCGCAATTTGTGTACTTATTGAGCACTTTTAGTAATAAAAGAACAAAACAAACAAAAGATGGTTTGGACTTGGATTTTGTGCACGAGTATGACAGCGACGATGACGCGTCAGGAAAATTCCGATTAGCAATACCTCAGGCGCTTTAAGCAATAGGCTTAGCACCTTTACACTAAGTCAAAAACTGTGGATATCGAGGATGCCGAAAGTTGGATTACCCGCAACAGCGTCTGCGAGGAAGGAACGCCACGTCGTGGGATGGATTATCCGCCAACAAGGAGCTACGGCTTGGATCTGACATCAGCTGGATTACATTGTGGAATCAAGAGGGTGGATCATGCTACATTGGAGGTCCGGATTCCAGGAGCATAAAAAGACGACGTCCGTCAATCACAGGAGACACGGTGGTTGGATTAAGAAACCTGCACAACATCAGCTTGGCATAGCTGCGGATTTCTAAAGGATTGCAAGGAAAGCCGTACACACGTAAGACACTTATCAGGTATGTGTGGCGCTACACTAAACACTAAAAGGACTTCATAATGATTTGGAAGTACACACGCACAAACTCCACTGCATGGTAACTGATGCAGGATAGACTTTTGGAAGTACTTCAACATCTATAATAAACTTTTGACTGAAAATGGAGATACACGAAACTGTTGACAGGTCCACTGATGGCGGTGCCCCGTCAGCTGATCTCCTGGATGATGTCGACGTGCGGCAGAAGCGCGTGGTTAAGCTAACTGCTAAAGCATTTGCTGAAAGAGTTGAACGCTTACAGGGTGACAGAAAATTCAAATTACAAAAGGCGGGTAATTTGAAAAAACATATTCAAGAGCTTATGGTGGACAATCAAAATAAAACAATGGTTGTTTGTGCTCTTAATGACTTTGTGCGAATATGTACTGGGGTAAAATTTATTCATGATTCTGTGATGGAAATGTTGCCAACTGATGAACAGGAAAAACATGATCTATGGTTTAAGGCAAAAACGATGTTTCATATTGAGTTTATCTCAGAGGTACAAAAATGGGTTTCATGTGTTGAACAAAATGTGGCAACAGAGGTTAAAGACAATATATGTGATGATGGTATTAACCCAGATGATGGTATTAACCCAGATGACAGTGTTTCAAACGCTGCTGCCAAGTGCACAAGCAGGACTGGAAGCAAAATTAGTACTGCTTCTTCTGCCAGAATTGTAGCAGAAGCAGATAGGGCTGCACTTCTTGCTCGCATGGTGTCATTAAAGGAGAAACACGCCTTGGAGGAGCAGGAACTACAATTAAAAAGGAGAAAGGAGCAACTAGAAGTGGAGGCTCTGATAGCGGAGTCTGCAGCTAAACTTGCTGTCTTGCAAACCTTCGACACAAAAAGCCTCTCCAGGACATCTAAAACATCTAACACTATGAATTCGTACCTGGAAAAGGGAATACTACAACAAACACCTGGAATGAGGAAGGATTCAACTGCAAAGGAGCCAGACTCTGCATGTCGGAGTAAGACACAAAGACAATTCTCTCTACCTGCCAATAGCTTACCCTTATATGGCGCACCTACACAGGATGGTCAGCAGAATGCAACTAAACTAAAAGAGAGGAAATTGGAGACTTCAGTGGCGGCCATGAAATCTTCTTGGACCCAGATGGATCAACAGCAACATAGGGATATCATCAAAGTGATGCAAACTCAAAATGAAATAACATCTGCACTAGTAAAACAAAATCAATTGGCATCATTACCGGCAAGAGAAATCCCTTTCTTCGATGGAGACCCTCTGCAATACTTAACCTTCTTAAAAGCATTTGAACAGGGAGTGGAGGAGAAAACCAGTAAACAGGACTGCCTGTACTACTTGGAACAATTGACCCGAGGTCAGCCACGAGAGCTTGTGCGTAGTTGTATGCACATGACACCTGAATTCGGCTATGACAAGGCAAAGCAACTTCTTCAGAGGAACTTTGGCAACAAATACAGGATTGCTGTGGCATATATGGAGAAAGCCTTACTTTGGACTGAAATAAAAACTGAAGATGTTCACAATTTACAAGCTTATGCACTCTTCTTACGCAGCTGCTGTAACGTTATGGAAGATTTGGAGTATATGCAAGAACTAGACATGCCAAGTAATATAAGGAGTATTATGGCAAAATTACCATACAAACTTAGGGAACAATGGAGAACTACAGCATATGACATCATGGAACGAACACAAAACAGAGCTTCGTTCAAAGACTTGGTGAAGTTTATCGAAAGACACGTCAGAATCTTATCAGACCCGATATATGGAGACATTCAACACGTTTCATCTGGAATAAATAGCCTAAAGAATACTTCCAAACCAAAACCATATTCAGGACCTGGAAAAGGAGGAAAAAGCTTTGCTACAACTATTGCACCTGTGGAAACAATAGAAAGCATCAGCAGCTCAAGATCTACTCCACAATCAACAGCTTGTTTATTCTGCACACAGAATCATTTATTGGAACAGTGTCAACAGTTCACAGAACAGAAACACAGAGACAAGATGGATTTTCTGAAGAACAAGAACCTTTGCTTCGGCTGTTTGTATACAGGACATATTAGTCGGAAATGTGAGAAGCGCTTGATCTGCAGGATCTGTGGTAAAAGTCATCCAACCGCACTTCACGTTGATCAGAAAGCATCTGCAAATCAAGATGAAGAGCATGGTAAAGAATCTAGAGCAGCGCAGCTAACTGCAACTCCTGCAACTTGTGGTCATACAGGTGCCGGAAACTACCGCTGCTTACTGCCAATTCTGCCCGTCAAGGTTAAGGCATCTAAAGGAGACGAGGTAATTCATACATATGCATTCCTAGATCCTGGCAGTTCAGCTACATTTTGCACAGAATACCTCATGAGAAAGCTTAACCTGGCTGGAAGGAAAACCCAATTTCTTTTGCACACCATGGGACAGGAAAACGTGGTACCGACATTTGCAGTTTCAGGATTGGAAGTATCTGCAATAAATCATAACACTTTCTATGAACTTCCAGAAACACTCACCCAAAAGAAGATGCCAGTAAATCATGATAACATTGTGACAAAAAAGGATTTGGACAAGTGGCCATATCTGTCAAAGGTCAAAAATCCCACTATTAAAGCTTCAGTGGACTTGCTAATTGGGAGCAATGCACATAAGCTGATGGAACCCTGGGAGATTATTAACAGCCATGGAAAAGGACCATATGCTATTAGGACGACGCTTGGATGGGTCGTTAATGGTCCATTACAGAGTGACAGATGCAGCTTGAAGGAAGAGCGCATCACAGCTACAGTTAACAGAATTTCTGTATGCAGATTGGAGAGGATGCTAAGCGAGCAGAATAACCATGACTTCGCAGAAAGGGCGACCGAAGAAAAGGGGCTGTCACAAGAGGATGAAAGGTTTCTGGAATCTATTGGAGGATCTGTGATACCAAAGGATCATCATTACAGCCCGAAATTACCCTTCAAGAAGGACAATGTGTCACTGCCTAATAACTTTTACATAGCGAAGCAAAGCCTACTAGGTCAACAATGGATCAAAAGGTTAAGGGAACTGAGCGCCTTATCCAAGTTTAAGGTTGAGAGGCATGTTATACCACAAGGATTTGGAAACATTCTGCACGCACAGCTTCATCACTTCTCAGACGCTAGCCAGCTGGGATATGGGACAGCTACATATCTCAGATTAAAAAACAAGAAAGGAGACATCCCTGTCGCATTCTTGGTGGGAAAGGCCAGAGTAACACCATTAAAGCCTGTGACCATACCCCGACTGGAATTAACTGCAGCAGTCCAAGCAGTACGTGTCGATCTGATGCTAAAATGGGAGTTGAGGATCGCACTACAGGAGTCTGTCTTTTGGACTGACAGCACAACAGTAACCAAGTACAACAAGAATGAGGATAAACGTTTCCACACGTTCGTAGCAAACAGGATAGCAGCTGTAAAAGAAGCAACCAGTATTCATCAGTGGCGATGTGTCAACTCTAAGGATAACCTTGCTGACGATGCATCAAGAGGCACGGGAGCCACAGGCTTCCATAACGACTGCAGGTGGATAAAGGGTCCAAGATTCCTGCATAAGTCAGAGGAGAACTGGCCAGCCAATATAGCTGACGCTCCATTGGAAGCCGATGACTTGGAGGTGAAAAGAGAAGTTGTGGTGAATGTGGTCACCACAGAAAGTTTGTCTAATGCTACAGATTATCTTATCTCCTACTTTTCCGACTGGAGGAAGCTAAAAGCAGCTGTGGCACGGTTTCTTAAGATTAAGAGCCTACTTTTGAGCATGGCTCGTCAGAGGAAAGCCTACAAAGCCCCCAATAGAACCAAACAGGATATTGTTTTACCAGGACGAGCCCTATCAGTGGAGGACTTAAGAGATTCCGAACATGCCATTGTACGGTACTGTCAGCAGAAAAGATTTAAGAAGGAAATTGTTGATTTGTCTTCTGCAAAAGGCTGTGCAAGCAGGCAGAGTACGCTCTTGAAGCTGAACCCAAGTGTACAGGACGGGCTGTTTGAGGAAAGCGACTCATACATCAGAAAAGGATGGAGGCAAGTTCAGTACATCTCTGATCTCTTCTGGAAACGTTGGGTTCGTGAGTATCTGCCTTTGCTGCAAGAAAGGCAGAAATGGAGTCATACGAAAAAATCATCTAAAACCTGGAGACATTGTGATTATAACGGACCCATCTGCCCCATGGGGATCATGGCCCCTTGGAAGAGTGATCAAGGCACATGCTGACAAAGACGGGCTGGTACGCTCAGTGCGTCTACAAACAAAGACAAGCATTGTCGAGAGACCTGTCACTAAGCTCTGTTTATTACACGAGTCCGATAATGAGTAAACCATTTGTGGTCTAGATACTTGGACATTATGATTATCACTTGTATTCATGTTAATGATTATGAGCTCCTTATTTTTTTTTTTTTCATTTTGAATTGTCATGTCTATATGCCATTAACAATTAGGGGCCGGTGTGGTGGAGCCATTTTAAGCACTTGTATTTGTTTGGGCACTAGGTGGCAGCATTGGGTAATCTATGGCACTGCTTATTTAAGTGGGAACCTCTCTGCAGGTGACAGGTGTTGCTGGTGGGAAGGTGAACACAGTTTTTGACCGTTCACTGTTCATTGATTGTTCACTCAATTCTTACACCTAATGTTGGACAGAAAATGAAAGACGTTGCTGTATGGATAAGCCACAATAGTGCATTGGGAAAGAGCGGTGAGCCCCGCAATTTGTGGACTTATTGAGCACTTTTAGTAATAAAAGAACAAAACAAACAAAAGATGGTTTGGACTTGGATTTTGTGCACGAGTATGACAGCAACGACGACACATCAGGAAAGTTCCGATTAGCATTTCCCTAAGGCGCTTTAAGCAATAGGCTTAGCACCTTTACACTTGCATTAAATTTTACCCAGATGAAGCGTTGCAGCTGCTTTTCTACATACAGGACACTGATTGCTGCTGTTTACGACATCAGGCCATCAAATGCCAATCAGACCTACACCATGTCAACACATCACACAGTTAGGTCACATCTGACCCTTCCCTAGTTTTCAAATCCTGCTCAACTGCACCTAAAACCTGCCACAGGGACATTGTAGCTGTCCAAAAACACAGATTTGGTTACCAAATCTGTCTCTGAGAAACACAGTGCATAAGAGAGATTAGAATAGAAAAATAAAAAAAATGTTGTGTGGAACTGTATCATAATAAATTACCTGTTTAGAAGGTCTTTCATCCTCAGGGCCACCGTTGGGCCGCTGTGAGCCTGAATGAGGTAGCGGAAGACTGGAATCCAATTGTGTCTGTTCCACACTTGCTGTGGTGGATGGCTGGAAGAGTTAACAAAGGGTTGTTGGTACACAAACATGGACAACCAAGTGCTTCATCCACGGCTAATATTCAAAACAACACAGTAAACATTTATAATCAAATCCAATCATCATGAAAAGAAATAGTGGAGAAAAGCCCTAAAATACATTAAAAACCATATCACAGAAAAATATCCAAAACATCCAAATTGCTCAGGTATTCCACCTGTTTTGGTGTTTAGCACCAATCAGACATGAGTCATGGGGACCTAACACACACTCAGTTACATGTCCTTATGGGGACTGACTTTGCTCCAGCTCTTAACACACTAGTTTACACTGGTTAATGTGTGCTGTGGGGACGCCGTAAGTGTCCACAAAGAACACCCAATAAGCACATTTAGAACTGTAGCCTTTCATTAAATTTTACCCAGATGAAGCGTTGCAGCTGCTTTTCTACATACAGGACACTGATTGCTGCTGTTTACGACATCAGGCCATCAAATGCCAATCAGACCTACACCATGTTAACACATCACACAGTTAGGACACATCTGACCCTTCCCTAGTTTTCAAATCCTGCTCAACTGCACCTAAAACCCGCCACAGGGACATTGTAGCTGTCCAAAAACACAGATTTGGTTACCAAATCTGTCTCTGAGAAACACAGTGCATAAGAGAGATTAGAATAGAAAAATAAAAAAAATGTTGTGTGGAACTGTATCATAATAAATTACCTGTTTAGAAGGTCTTTCATCCTCAGGGCAACCGTTGGGCCGCTGTGAGCCTGAATGAGGTAGCGGAAGACTGGGATCCATTTGTGTCTGTTCCACACTTGCTGTGGTGGATGGCTGGAAGAGTTAACAAAGGGTTGTTGGTACACAAACATGGACAACCAAGTGCTTCATCCACGGCTAATATTCAAAACAACACAGTAAACATTTATAATCAAATCCAATCATCATGAAAAGAAATAGTGGAGAAAAGCCCTAAAATACATTAAAAACCATATCACAGAAAAATATAGAAAACATCCAAATTGCTCAGGTATTGCAAACTGTTTTGGTGTTTAGCACCAATCAGACATGAGTCATGGGGACCTAACACACACTCAGTTACATGTCCTTATGGGGACTGACTTTGCTCCAGCTCTTAACACACTAGTTTACACTGGTTAATGTGTGCTGTGGGGATGCCGTAAGTGTCCCCAAAGAACACCCAATAAGCACATTTAGAACTGTAGCCTTGCTGTAGGAGCCATTTTAAGCACTTGTATTTGTTTGGGCACTAGGTGGCAGCATTGGGTAATCTATGGCACTGCTTATTTAAGTGGGAACCTTTCTGCAGGTGACAGGTGTTGCTGGTGGGAAGGTGAACACAGTTTTTGACCGTTCACTGTTCATTGATTGTTCACTCAATTCTTACACCTAATGTTGGACAGAAAATGAAAGACGTTGCTCTATGGATAAGCCACAATCGTGCATTGGGAAAGAGCGGTGAGCCCCGCAATTTGTGGACTTATTGAGCACTTTTAGTAATAAAAGAACAAAACAAAGATGGTTTGGACTTGGATTCTGTGCACGAGTATGACAGCGACGACGACGCGTCAGGAAAGTTCCGATTAGCATTTCCCTAAGGCGCTTTAAGCAATAGGCTTAGCACCTTTACACTTGCATTAAATTTTACCCAGATGAAGCGTTGCAGCTGCTTTTCTACATACAGGACACTGATTGCTGCTGTTTACGACATCAGGCCATCAAATGCCAATCAGACCTACACCATGTCAACACATCACACAGTTAGGACACATCTGACCCTTCCCTAGTTTTCAAATCCTGCTCAACTGCACCTAAAACCCGCCACAGGGACATTGTAGCTGTCCAAAAACACAGATTTGGTTACCAAATCTGTCTCTGAGAAACACAGTGCATAAGAGAGATTAGAATAGAAAAATAAAAAAAATGTTGTGTGGAACTGTATCATAATAAATTACCTGTTTAGAAGGTCTTTCATCCTCAGGGCCACCGTTGGGCCGCTGTGAGCCTGAATGAGGTAGCGGAAGACTGGAATCCATTTGTGTCTGTTCCACACTTGCTGTGGTGGATGGCTGGAAGAGTTAACAAAGGGTTGTTGGTACACAAACATGGACAACCAAGTGCTTCATCCACGGCTAATATTCAAAACAACACAGTAAACATTTATAATCAAATCCAATCATCATGAAAAGAAATAGTGGAGAAAAGCCCTAAAATACATTAAAAACCATATCACAGAAAAATATAGAAAACATCCAAATTGCTCAGGTATTGCAAACTGTTTTGGTGTTTAGCACCAATCAGACATGAGTCATGGGGACCTAACATACACTCAGTTACATGTCCTTATGGGGACTGACTTTGCTCCAGCTCTTAACACACTAGTTTACACTGGTTAATGTGTGCTGTGGGGATGCCGTAAGTGTCCCCAAAGAACACCCAATAAGCACATTTAGAACTGTAGCCTTGCTGTAGGAGCCATTTTAAGCACTTGTATTTGTTTGGGCACTAGGTGGCAGCATTGGGTAATCTATGGCACTGCTTATTTAAGTGGGAACCTTTCTGCAGGTGACAGGTGTTGCTGGTGGGAAGGTGAACACAGTTTTTGACCGTTCACTGTTCATTGATTGTTCACTCAATTCTTACACCTAATGTTGGACAGAAAATGAAAGACGTTGCTCTATGGATAAGCCACAATCGTGCATTGGGAAAGAGCGGTGAGCCCCGCAATTTGTGGACTTATTGAGCACTTTTAGTAATAAAAGAACAAAACAAAGATGGTTTGGACTTGGATTCTGTGCACGAGTATGACAGCGACGACGACGCGTCAGGAAAGTTCCGATTAGCATTTCCCTAAGGCGCTTTAAGCAATAGGCTTAGCACCTTTACACTTGCATTAAATTTTACCCAGATGAAGCGTTGCAGCTGCTTTTCTACATACAGGACACTGATTGCTGCTGTTTGCGACATCAGGCCATCAAATGCCAATCAGACCTACACCATGTCAACACATCACACAGTTAGGTCACATCTGACCCTTCCCTAGTTTTCAAATCCTGCTCAACTGCACCTAAAACCTGCCACAGGGACATTGTAGCTGTCCAAAAACACAGATTTGGTTACCAAATCTGTCTCTGAGAAACACAGTGCATAAGAGAGATTAGAATAGAAAAATAAAAAAAATGTTGTGTGGAACTGTATCATAATAAATTACCTGTTTAGAAGGTCTTTCATCCTCAGGGCCACCGTTGGGCCGCTGTGAGCCTGAATGAGGTAGCGGAAGACTGGAATCCATTGTGTCTGTTCCACACTTGCTGTGGTGGATGGCTGGAAGAGTTAACAAAGGGTTGTTGGTACACAAACATGGACAACCAAGTGCTTCATCCACGGCTAATATTCAAAACAACACAGTAAACATTTATAATCAAATCCAATCATCATGAAAAGAAATAATGAAGAAAAGCCCTAAAATACATCAAAAACCATATCACAGAAAAATATCCAAAACATCCAAATTGCTCAGGTATTCCACCTGTTTTGGTGTTTAGCACCAATCAGACATGAGTCATGGGGAGCTAACACACACTCAGTTACATGTCCTTATGGGGACTGACTTTGCTCCAGCTCTTAACACACTAGTTTACACTGGTTAATGTGTGCTGTGGGGATGCCGTAAGTGTCCCCAAAGAACACCCAATAAGCACATTTAGAACTGTAGCCTTGCTGTAGGAGCCATTTTAAGCACTTGTATTTGTTTGGGCACTAGGTGGCAGCATTGGGTAATCTATGGCACTGCTTATTTAAGTGGGAACCTTTCTGCAGGTGACAGGTGTTGCTGGTGGGAAGGTGAACACAGTTTTTGACCGTTCACTGTTCATTGATTGTTCACTCAATTCTTACACCTAATGTTGGACAGAAAATGAAAGACATTGCTGTATGGATAAGCCACAATCGTGCATTGGGAAAGAGCGGTGAGCCCCGCAATTTGTGTACTTATTGAGCACTTTTAGTAATAAAAGAACAAAACAAACAAAAGATGGTTTGGACTTGGATTTTGTGCACGAGTATGACAGCGACGATGACGCGTCCGGAAAATTCCGATTAGCAATACCTCAGGCGCTTTAAGCAATAGGCTTAGCACCTTTACACTAAGTCAAAAACTGTGGATATCGAGGACGCCGAAAGTTGGATTACCCGCAACAGCGTCTGCGAGGAAGGAACGCCACGTCGTGGGATGGATTATCCGCCAACAAGGAGCTACGGCTTGGATCTGACATCAGCTGGATTACATTGTGGAATCAAGAGGGTGGATCATGCTACATTGGAGGTCCGGATTCCAGGAGCATAAAAAGACGACGTCCGTCGATCACAGGAGACACGGTGGTTGGATTAAGAAACCTGCACAACATCAGCTTGGCATAGCTGCGGATTTCTAAAGGATTGCAAGGAAAGCCGTACACACGTAAGACACTTATCAGGTATGTGTGGCGCTACACTAAACACTAAAAGGACTTCATAATGATTTGGAAGTACACACGCACAAACTCCACTGCATGGTAACTGATGCAGGATAGACTTTTGGAAGTACTTCAACATCTATAATAAACTTTTGACTGAAAATGGAGATACACGAAACTGTTGACAGGTCCACTGATGGCGGTGCCCCGTCAGCTGATCTCCTGGATGATGTCGACGTGCGGCAGAAGCGCGTGGTTAAGCTAACTGCTAAAGCATTTGCTGAAAGAGTTGAACGCTTACAGGGTGACAGAAAATTCAAATTACAAAAGGCGGGTAATTTGAAAAAACATATTCAAGAGCTTATGGTGGACAATCAAAATAAAACAATGGTTGTTTGTGCTCTTAATGACTTTGTGCGAATATGTACTGGGGTAAAATTTATTCATGATTCTGTGATGGAAATGTTGCCAACTGATGAACAGGAAAAACATGATCTATGGTTTAAGGCAAAAACGATGTTTCATATTGAGTTCATCTCAGAGGTACAAAAATGGGTTTCATGTGTTGAACAAAATGTGGCAACAGAGGTTAAAGACAATATATGTGATGATGGTATTAACCCAGATGATGGTATTAACCCAGATGACAGTGTTTCAAACGCTGCTGCCAAGTGCACAAGCAGGACTGGAAGCAAAATTAGTACTGCTTCTTCTGCCAGAATTGTAGCAGAAGCAGATAGGGCTGCACTTCTTGCTCGCACGCCTTGGAGGAGCAGGAACTACAATTAAAAAGGAGAAAGGAGCAACTAGAAGTGGAGGCTCTGATAGCGGAGTCTGCAGCTAAACTTGCTGTCTTGCAAACCTTCGACACAAAAAGCCTCTCCAGGACATCTAAAACATCTAACACTATGAATTCGTACCTGGAAAAGGGAATACTACAACAAACACCTGGAATGAGGAAGGATTCAACTGCAAAGGAGCCAGACTCTGCATGTCGGAGTAAGACACAAAGACAATTCTCTCTACCTGCCAATAGCTTACCCTTATATGGCGCACCTACACAGGATGGTCAGCAGAATGCAACTAAACTAAAAGAGAGGAAATTGGAGACTTCAGTGGCGGCCATGAAATCTTCTTGGACCCAGATGGATCAACAGCAACATAGGGATATCATCAAAGTGATGCAAACTCAAAATGAAATAACATCTGCACTAGTAAAACAAAATCAATTGGCATCATTACCGGCAAGAGAAATCCCTTTCTTCGATGGAGACCCTCTGCAATACTTAACCTTCTTAAAAGCATTTGAACAGGGAGTGGAGGAGAAAACCAGTAAACAGGACTGCCTGTACTACTTGGAACAATTGACCCGAGGTCAGCCACGAGAGCTTGTGCGTAGTTGTATGCACATGACACCTGAATTCGGCTATGACAAGGCAAAGCAACTTCTTCAGAGGAACTTTGGCAACAAATACAGGATTGCTGTGGCATATATGGAGAAAGCCTTACTTTGGACTGAAATAAAAACTGAAGATGTTCACAATTTACAAGCTTATGCACTCTTCTTACGCAGCTGCTGTAACGTTATGGAAGATTTGGAGTATATGCAAGAACTAGACATGCCAAGTAATATAAGGAGTATTATGGCAAAATTACCATACAAACTTAGGGAACAATGGAGAACTACAGCATATGACATCATGGAACGAACACAAAACAGAGCTTCGTTCAAAGACTTGGTGAAGTTTATCGAAAGACACGTCAGAATCTTATCAGACCCGATATATGGAGACATTCAACACGTTTCATCTGGAATAAATAGCCTAAAGAATACTTCCAAACCAAAACCATATTCAGGACCTGGAAAAGGAGGAAAAAGCTTTGCTACAACTATTGCACCTGTGGAAACAATAGAAAGCATCAGCAGCTCAAGATCTACTCCACAATCAACAGCTTGTTTATTCTGCACACAGAATCATTTATTGGAACAGTGTCAACAGTTCACAGAACAGAAACACAGAGACAAGATGGATTTTCTGAAGAACAAGAACCTTTGCTTCGGCTGTTTGTATACAGGACATATTAGTCGGAAATGTGAGAAGCGCTTGATCTGCAATTTGTGGACTTATTGAGCACTTTTAGTAATAAAAGAACAAAACAAACAAAAGATGGTTTGGACTTGGATTTTGTGCACGAGTATGACAGCGACGACGACGCGTCAGGAAAGTTCCGATTAGCATTTCCCTAAGGCGCTTTAAGCAATAGGCTTAGCACCTTTACACTTGCATTAAATTTTACCCAGATGAAGCGTTGCAGCTGCTTTTCTACATACAGGACACTGATTGCTGCTGTTTACAACATCAGGCCATCAAATGCCAATCAGACCTACACCATGTCAACACATCACACAGTTAGGTCACATCTGACCCTTCCCTAGTTTTCAAATCCTGCTCAACTGCACCTAAAACCTGCCACAGGGACATTGTAGCTGTCCAAAAACACAGATTTGGTTACCAAATCTGTCTCTGAGAAACACAGTGCATAAGAGAGATTAGAATAGAAAAATAAAAAAAATGTTTGTGTGGAACTGTATCATAATAAATTACCTGTTTAGAAGGTCTTTCATCCTCAGGGCCACCGTTGGGCCGCTGTGAGCCTGAATGAGGTAGCGGAAGACTGGAATCCATTTGTGTCTGTTCCACACTTGCTGTGGTGGATGGCTGGAAGAGTTAACAAAGGGTTGTTGGTACACAAACATGGACAACCAAGTGCTTCATCCACGGCTAATATTCAAAACAACACAGTAAACATAACATAACATACAACTTAAGTCTGAAAGTAGATATGAATCAATTAGTTTTCACTTGTTGATATTGAATAATGTAAAATCTATAGTCCCCACTGTGTCTTTGAAATATAACAATAAAATGTAATACATTTAAAAAACATTTTTTGTCTTTTGACATTGATGAAAAGTCTGGATGTATTCTGCAAAGCTTCTCATGTTTTTCTTTAAGTTTACTGAGCATTTTACCTGTGTTCTCCATGGGCAATCTGAGCCTCCATAATCATAGGTTATTTCTTCCCCTTTTTTTATTTCATTCAAGGCAAATAAACAAAGGTGGGGTTTTCCATTTACAGTAATTTTTTTCATTCTGCAGTTTGGTTGTTTGTGGTCATCATTTATGAGTCTACCAAGGGATCCATCTTCTCTTGAGGCATCAATGCTTTAAAGAACAAAAGCAGATAAAAAGCAGAAATTATAAGAATAAACAAAAAACTTGTGCAAGTAATTCACAGTTATAATCTTTAAAAGCCCTCACCACCACGTTTTGCCTTGCCACTTAAATGCAAACATAAAGGCAGCACAATCAGGATGGTACACTCTCCGCCTCCTTTCTGCTTCATCTTCAGTGATCCTTTCTCCCCGATATTCAACTACAAACTCTTCTTTGTAAATTGAAGTTTTTGCAAAGATACCACGTCCTATAAAAGATAACAGTGTGTTCTTAAAAATAAGTTGCTAAAATGTTCATATAACTTTCGGTCCTGGATAGTTTGACTTTGTCAACTATCTGATTTAGTTTGCTACATGATATGCCATCTTACCTTTCACTGCATTGATGTACTTCACCTCTAGCTTTGATGTTTTGTCAGTTTGCGAAATAACATGATGCATTGCATCTTTAATTGGGCTGATACGTGGTGTCATCATAAACTGCAAAACATAACAAATAATCTATAAATCAAAATTTTCATAACACATGAAAACCTTAAGAGTTTCTAATCGCTAGCTTTCTTCTCTAAGAGCTGGACAGCTAACTTTATTGTAACCTCAGTAACAACAACAACAATGGTCAGACACACCTGGATTAATCAGTTCGTCCATTAATGAAAGACAGGTAACAAAGGAGCTGATTTAATTTCAGGCAGTAGTGGAGCTGTGCATAAAACCTAACCATTTCTGTTGTAAAAACCATAAAAATTTTTATCAGGCAAGAATTTGACTGAAAAACTTAAGTCAAACATTTATACCGTGTTTTTAATCGATCCGCTTCAACTAGACCAAATACAGGATGTGGACTAAAACTGCCCAACTGCATTGAAATTAGCATCATATTGTGGTTAAATAATTGGGCATGGTGAATACAGTCAAAACAAACACACATGCAGGACTTGTTGCACGTTTGGCTCATGGTCAAAGGTGGAACAACAACCAAGTGAAAGCTTTAATTGATATAAGTTCAAAAGAAAACATATTCCAGCTCCTAGAAAGTACCTACAAAATAATGCTGTTTTTAAAATAATTAGCTCTAAAATGCTTCAAAGAAGTGGCAACTGGCGACGAGATTCTGACTAGTTAGGCTTAAGTGCAGTGAAAGCCTCCTTCAGCCATCACACACTAGCATGTTATTTACAAAAAAACCTGTACTCCAACCATGCTAAGTGTGACCGCACTTCCAGACTTTCTAATACCGTGGTATACCTTGAAGCCGGTAACCAGCCTATGCTTAACTGATAACGAGTAAACATTATGAATCCCTTGTTCTTCTGTTCTTCCACGAACTTTTAAAAAAAAGGTGACTAATGGGGACATGGCCATTGCTGTCATCGAGTCCTCGGCTATCTGCGTGTGATTTAGGGCTAATGACAATAAACCACACCATCAATCTCAATCATTTTAAGTGAAATTCCCCTGCCTACTATGAAATTAATGTTTTATCACTCTACACTGCAAAATTTAAAAGCAACAGTTATCCAAAATTTTTGATAAGAGCGAGCTAGCTACCTAGCTAGCTAAACGTGTTCTCGAGGAAATCACAAAAGGCAGCCAACAATTATATGTCATCAATGCATAACTTAAATAACAAAATGTTAGTACTTACGGAGATATTTTTAGGTTGCCACAACTTTCGTCAAGTCCTGCCTCATTTAATCATCGACTGCCCTTCGAAGGCTTCGTGAGAAATTAAGCTACTGCTAACTAGTTGCTACTTCCTGCTGTTTCAAAAATAAAAGCCTGTGAAAGGAAGTAAAAGTTAGAACGAAATATAACGTGATTTTGTTCATTCTGAGACATTTCCTAGCTTTTGAAAATGGATAGCAAAGAATATTACAGTTCTTTTAAAATCAGATTTAATGGTGGTGTTTCTATTCAACTGAATTCAGAAAATAAATTAAAAAAAAAAAAGAACCCACCGAGGTCTGCATCTCAAAGCTGGAGCAGTTAGCATTAAAATGTTTTTTCTTTACATATGTTTAACTACAACATTGTTCTAAGAGCATAATATTGGACAGATATCCTGTGAAAAATTCTAAAATTCCAATTTTTACTTTAAAATTCTGTGTTCTCTGTGTTTACTCTGCAAATGTTCTGTTCCACATCAGATCAGCAACTTATAAAAGGTTTACTTTTTTTCAAATAGATTTAAAACAGTACTGAAGTATTATTGAATGGGCTGTAGCTCGGTGGATAGAGCTGTAGATACTAGCACGATGCACCTATCAATATAGGTGCTGTGTGAATGGGTATGAATGGGTGAATAAGACATGTAGTGTCAAAGCGCTTTGAGTGTTCACGTGAATAGAAAAGCGCTATACAAATAAAGTCCATTTACCATTTACCATGTAATGACACAGAGGAGTAGAAAAAATGTATTTATCCATTTTCACTTTCTGTGATCAACATACAACCAATAACAGCAGTAGTGATCGAGCTGGCTCTGGAATCACTCCTAGTGTGGCCAGTTTTAAATACCTGGGTGTGCTCATTGAAAACAAGTTGTCCTTTAATGGAAACACAGACATGAAGATATGCAAACTCTATGTATGCAAACTGGGTCCGGAAAGGTGTTGACCTGCTTGTTGAGGTAAGACAGTAAGAGTCTCTCAAGGACTTTCATGAATTGAGAAGTCAGAGCAACTGGTCTGAAGTCATTTGGTTCACATGGTTGAGTTTTTTTTAGGCACTGGAACAAGGCAAGATGTTTTCTACAGCACAGGAACACTTTTATGACTCAGGATGGTGTTGAAAAGGTGCTGGAGAACTGGGCAGAGTTCTTTTAGATTAGATTAGATTAGATTAGATTAGATTAGATTAGATTAGATTAGACTTTATTATCTCACAGTGGAGAAATTCACTTGTTACAGCAGCTCTTGTTATAGAATAAAGTGCAGAAAGACAGAATAAGGTGAACATGCATCACAGCAAGAAGGTGCAATATAAATTATTTACAAGAAAAAGTCTAAGAAAAGCAAAAATATGTACCATTATAAATATAAAAGATATACTGTATATATATATATATATATATACAGCAGTGGGAATGAAGGACCTGCGGTAGCGCTCCTTCCTACACTGAGGGTGTCTCAGTCTGCTGCTGAAGGAGCTGCTCAGCCCCTCCACAGTCTGGTGCAGCGGGTGAGAGGTGTTGTCCATGATGGACGTGAGCTTGGCCAACATCCTCCTCTCACCCACCTCCTCCACAGAGTCCAGCGGGCAGCCCAGGACAGAGCTGGCCCTCCTGACCAGCTTGTTCAGTCTCTTCCTGTCCCGGTCAGTGTTGCTCGCTCCCCAGCAGACAACAGCGTAGAGGACAGCAGAGGCTACCACAGAGTCATAAAATGTCCTTAGCAGAGGCCTGCATACTCCAAAGGACCTCAGTCTCCTCAGGAGGTGGAGGCGACTCTGGCCCTTCTTGTACAGGGCGTCTGTGTGGTGTGACCAGTCCAGTTTACTGTTGAGGTGAACACCCAGGTACTTGAAACTGTCCACCAGGTCAATGTCCTTCCCCTGGATGTTCACCGGTGTGTGGGGTAGTGTCCTTCTCCGGAAGTCAATCACCATCTCCATGGTCTTACTGGTGTTTAAGCACAGGTGGTTGCGCTCACACCAGTCCACAAAGTCCATGATGACTGACCGGTACTCCAGCTCGTTCCCCTCAGACACACAGCCCACAATGGCTGAGTCGTCAGAGAACTTCTGGAGATGACAGCTGCTGGTGTTGTAGGTGAAGTCTGAGGTGTAGAGGGTGAAGAGGAACGGTGAGAGCACTGTTCCCTGAGGGGCCCCCGTGCTGCAGACTACCACCTCAGACACACAGTTCTGCAGACGCACGTACTGTGGCCGGTTGGTGAGGTAGTCGATGGTCCACGCAGCTAACTTTCCATCCACTCCAGCTCCTTCCAGCTTCCCCCGCAGCAGCGCCGGCTGGATGGTGTTGAACGCACTGGAGAAGTAAAAAAACACGACTCTCACGACGCTCCCAGCGGTCTCCAGGTGAGCCAGCGCCCTGTGCAGTAGGTAGATGACAGCATCATCCACCCCGATGTTTGGCCTGTAGGCAAACTGCAGCGGGTCCATCGCGGTGCACACCACGGAGCGGAGGTGACCGAGGATGAGCCTCTCCATGGTCTTCATCAGGTGGGAGGTCAAGGCGACGGGTCTGTAATGGTTCGGTTCCTTCGCGTGTGATATCTTAGGAACCGGAACCACACAGGAGGTCTTCCACAGGACAGGGACCTTCTCCAGGCTGAGGCTCAGGTTAAAGATGTACCTGAGCACCTCACAGAGCTGGTCTGCACAGGTCCTGAGCAGCCTGGGGCTGATGCCGTCTGGTCCTGCAGCTTTCCTGTTCTTCAGCCGCCTCAGTTCTCTCCTCACCTGGGCCGATGTAAGGGAGAGGGGGGAGGTGGAGGGCAGTGGGGGGCTGGTGGTGGAGTCCATTGGTGTGGAGTGGAGATGGGGGGTAGGTGAAAGTGGAGGTGAAGATGAAGGTGGTCGGGGGAAGGGGATGGTTGACGCTGGACTGGGGATGTGTGAAGAGGAGGGAGGAGGGGCAGAGAGAGTGGGGTTAGAATCAAATCTGTTAAAAAACAGATTTAAATCATTGGCCCGGCGCTGGTCTCCATCAGCTGTCCCTCTGGCACCACTCTGTCCAAATCCAGAGATCTCCTTCAGCCCTCTCCACACGTCCCGTGTGTTCTTCTGCTCCAGCCGCTCCTCCAGCTTCTTCCTGTAGCTGTCCTTGGCTCGCCTGATCTTGTACTGGAGTTCATGCTGAACTCTCCTCTGCTCCTCTCTGTCCCCTGAAATGAAAGCCCTCTTCTTCTGGTTCAGCAGGACTTTAAGTTCAGGGCTCACCCAGGGTTTGTTGTTGGAGAAACACCGCACCCTCCGGGTTGGCACAGTGTTCTCCACACAGAAGTTGATGTAGTCCGTGATGCAGTGGGTCAGGCCATCAATGTCCTCTCCATGAGAGCTGCAGAGTGTCTCCCAGTCTGTGGTTTGGAAACAGTCTCTCAGTCTCTCATTGGCCTCATCGGTCCACACTTTCACAGACTTCTTCTGTGCCAGCTGTCTTCTCACCCTGGGTGTGTATTCAGGGAGCAGATGTACGAGGTTGTGATCAGAGCGTCCAAGCGGGGGGAGGGGGGCGGAGGTGTATGCGTCCTTCACATTAGCATACAGTAGGTCCAGCGTCTTGTTCTCCCTGGTGTGGCACTTCACGTACTGGGCGAAAGTAGGGAGAGTGGCAGAGAGCGAGGTGTGATTTAAATCCCCGCTGATGAGCAGGAGGGACTGCGGGTGGCGAGTCTGCATCCGAGTCACTGCGCTGTGGAGCAGCTCACAAGCAGCTGCTGCATCGGCCGAGGGAGGGATGTACACATTAAAAACAGTATAACGTGTGAAAACTCCCTCGGGAGGTAATACGGCCGCATGCCCACAGCGAATAACTCAATGTCCCTGGTGCAGAGCTGTTCCTTGACACAGACGTGCACCGGGTTGCACCATCTCTCGTTGACATACACCGCGAGTCCCCCGCCTTTCCTCTTACCACTCTCCGCCGCACTCCTATCCGCGCGCGAAAGTTTAAATCCATCCAGGGAAACCACAGAGTCCGGAATAAGTCTATTCAGCCACGTCTCCGTTAAACACATGAGGCTACATTCCCTGAACTCCCGCTGTAGCCGGGTCAGCGCCGTGAGCTCGTCGGTCTTGTTGGAGAGGGAACGAACGTTTCCCATAATCACGGAGGGTAAATATGGCCTGTACCTCCGTTTCCTCTCCTGGAGCTTTCTTCCTGCTCTGCAGCCTCTTCTTTTTCTCCGTATCTCCGCGGGAATCTCCGGCTTCTCCGCGTAGAGAAGAGCAGTGCCGCGCAGAGCTAACAGCTGGTCCCTGGTGTAAACAATGGAGCCGTGGCTGAAACCAAAGGTGTCCCCCGTCGAAGTTTGGAAAAGTGCCAAAAGAAGCAGAAATCCAAATAGAAAATCAATAAAAGTAGGCTTCCCATGTGCAGAATTGCACCTGGTACTGACTACTGTAAAGGAAAAAAGAAAACCACGTCTAAAAACCATAGAAAACACTAAAAAAAGGAATAGAGGAGGCAGAGCTGCCGTAGCACGCAGCTGCTCGCACAGCGCCATGTTAATATGTTTTGAGCAGGTCTTGAGGACTCCGTTGAAAAACATGTTCAGCTCATTAGCTCTGTCCAGATGTCCATCCATCTGATCCCCGTTTACATTGAAGCCAGGGGTCTTTGTCATTCCAGACCACACATCCCTCATGTTGTTCTGCTGGAGCTGACTCTCTAACTTCTTCCTGTAGTCCTCCTTGCATTTCCTGGTTTGTGTTTTAAGTTGTTTTTGTGTTGTCTTCAATAACTTTCTGTCACCATCCCTGAATGTTTTTTTATGTTTTAGCAGCTTTTTCAGGTCTCTGGTGATCCAGGCTTGTTAGTGGGATAGCAGATCTTAACCTTTACGGTGATATGTCCAGGATAACACCAAAGCTGGTTTACAAGCACTGCAATTCTGCCTCCTTTTAGCTTTTTCTGCGGAGTTGCTTAATGCGGTCTGCACAAACCATCTTATAGCCGTGTACAAACACGTTACAGTCTGGGATGTGTTCATGCAACCATGTTTTGGTGAAGAACATAATACTGCATTCTCTGGATGATAATATTTCAAGCATGCATCTTCAGTGACCATTGCTTTTTAGTCATTACAACATTTCTGGTAACTGGTGTCCCAGGTCCACAGTACATCATTTTTTAGTAGACCTCTCAAAGTGTGCGCTTTGTCTGCAAACTTTGGTATGTAGGATAATAGATAAGACATCATCCCGAGAAATCTGTGTAGTTCGTCCTTGTTTTGAGGAGATAGCATTTTCTGAATGTCCCTAAATTTTGGCTGGGTCAGGTCTGATGCCATTGGCAGTGTATTAATTGCTGAAGAATGAGATTTGTTTTTGTTTTATGGTGCATTTGTTGCTGTTGAACTCCAAACCTGCCATAGCTGCATCAGGTTGGTTATGTTTCTGTCGTGGTCTTCCTCATTCTCTCTGTGTACAGCAATGTCATCTGCTATGCTGACCACATCTTGTAATCCTTTCAGGATTTGGTCCATCTTGGCCTGAAAGATATCTTGGGACACACTTAATCCAAATGGCAAGCATTTCCAGCAATGCCTGCCGAATGGAGTGTGGAATGTGGTCAAAAGTTGACTCTTGGTCCAGATGTACTGACCAATATCCTGCTTTTGCAACAAATTTGCAAAATATCTTTGCATTGGCAAACTTTGGCTTATGTTCCTCCATGGTTGGAATTTTGTGTGGGCATCCCTTTAAACTGTTGTTCAGTTTCTGAGGATCAAGTCATTCATAGAGTACCATCTTTTTTTAGTGCTCTACACTAGACTGGAGCACCAATCTGTGTGTTTGTCTACTTTTCATAGCACATCCTGGTCTGTAAGATTATTCAGTTCTTTTTGGAGCTTGTCTTTAATATGGATGCTGCACTGTGGTGGGTCTTGAAATGGTCTGCACCTTCTTTTAGCAGAAGTTTTGCAGTTCCACTGAAATTTCCAATTTTGTCAAACTGGTCTGGATATGTTTGTTTCAGGTTTGTAAGTAGGTATACATTTTGGTGGGTTGGGATTCTTTGTTCATGTTGCGAACTGTTTCTCAGTCTCTTTATTGTCTACTGTGTTGGCATTGACAGTTATAGAGTCTATGTTTACAGTGACAAGTTTTAGTGCCTCACTTGTGGGTAGTCCAACTATTGCTGTTCCTGGTACATCCACAACATAAAACTTGGCATTGACCCATTTTGAGTCTTTCCACTGACATGGAATGTCCATTTTTCCATAGCAATGAATCCTGTGACCGCTGTAAGCTGGCACTTTTGCATGGCTCTTTTGTAGTCTGTTCATGGCTTGATGACCTCTGCTGTACATCTGTCTGAATGTACGTAGTGGGAGGGTGTTTCCTGATGTACCTGTATCAATCTTTAGGTGAAGTGATGTCCATGACCAGGTTGGTCTGTGGTTTCACAATTAGTACTGTGTACACCTCTTCTCTTGGTGATTTGGTCTTGATGCTGTGCTTACATATCACTTACTGTAACTAAATAAACCTGTCTCTGGTACGCATCTCCTTCACTAGATTCAGTGTTTTTTATGGCATCAATATTGGGTTTGCTTGGTTTTTTGTGGTCATTTTTGTATGGCTGGTGCTGGTGGTTGTTTTTGTGATATTTACCCTTTGACTGTCGGGACATACTTCTCTAATGCTGACTGGGGTGTTTCTGTTTCAGTTGTTGACTCCCCTTTCAGCAGCATTTTGCCTAGTGTCCTTACCACAGATGTAACGCTCATCATTAAATGATGGCATTGACCAGTTTATGGTCTGTACCACATTTTTGACACTTACGCTTCTGTTTATGTCATCCACTCTCTCACATCTACCAGCTTTGGTCACCTCAAGTTGGTGCAGATGAAGATTTCATGCTGTCAGCGCTTCATGCTTTCTCCCATCTGTTAGCACTTGTGGCTTACTGTAAAGTTCAATTCTGAAATATTCATGTTGTGTACTGGCTATAATATGCTCAATTAGATGTTCATTTAGCTCTTTGTCTGTAAACTGGCATTTTAGTGCAAGGGTTCTTGCTCTGGTCACAAAATCATCAATACTTTCACTTGTTTTTTGTCTGTACTGCATAAGGTGGAGTCTTTGGATCCCAAAGTTAATATCCAGCTTTAAAGTGGAAATGAAACAGTCAACCAACTTAACTTTACTAGACTGAGGCCTGGTCTTATCAATAATTATAAATGGTAAGATGGTAAATGGACAGTTCTTTTATAGCGCTTTTATCCAAAGCTCTTTACAATGCATGTCAGATTCACTCAGTCGCAGCCCGATGGGCACATCAGGAGGCAAGGAGGATTTAGTGTCTTGCCCAAGGACGCAACGACAAAGGACTGAGGGGGTGGGGTTCAATCCTCCAACCCTTCGAGCATTGGATGACCTGCTCTACCACCTGAGCCACAAAAATGTGAAAAATATAAGCATATTACAGAAAAATGTAGCAATGTTTTATGTTTTTATAGCTAGGGCGCCACAATCTTGCCAGCTGTGATGTCATCGAGTTGGTTGGTGTTGCTGCCCTGAATGAGATTCCCCTTGTTCACAAAACAGTTAAAAACACAACAAAGTGAATGATGGAGATTGGTGAGCTAAAAGAGAAGAGAAGACAAAAGGGGTATGGCAAGCTTGCAAAAAGTGTAACTGGTGATATCTGTGGATTTAGTACTGAGCCAGAATGCAAACCAAACTGGCGATGTCACAACTTCCAAGATGGCAGCGCCCTAGCTATAAAAACATAAAACATCTTTATATTTTTCTTTTATATGCTTATATTTTTCACGTTTGTTATATAATTATTGATGAGACCAGGACTAAATCTAGTAAATAAAGTTAGGATTGTAGACTGTTTCATTTCCACTTTAACTGTCCTTTAAAAAACTTCCATAGATTAGCCGGTATCTATCTATCTATCTATCTATCTATCTATCTATCTATCTATCTATCTATCTATCTATCTATCTATCTATCTATCATTATGAATGAGAATGTCTTAAAAACTTCCTGCATTGCTGAATATAAGTTAATTAAATATTTACACAAATACTTACCCCATTTGTGTTTTTTATGGACTCTGCACAAGTTTCCATACCGTCTTCTTCCGCCTATCCAGGGTCGGGTCGTGGGGTCAGCGGCCTAAGCAGGGGAGCTCAGACTTCCCTATACCTGGCCACAGCCCACCAGTTCGTCCGGGGGGGATCCCAAGGTGTTCTTAGGCCAGCCGGGACACATAGTTCCTCCAGTGTGTCATGGGTTTTCCTCGGGGACACCTCAGCAGGGAGGAGACCAGGTGGCATCCTAACCAGGTGCCTAAGCCTCCTCATTTGGGCCCTCTCAATGCAGAGGAGCAGTACAAGTTTCATACTCCCTTAATAGATTGAATCCCTTAATCTTCAGAGTTAAGGCATGTCAACAGAGCGTCCATCCTCAGTCAGCTCATGCTGCAGTCAAGTGGTTATTTTAGCAGTTTAGATTATCTACACTTCTTGTCAAAAGTTTGGGATGAAATTCCCATTAAATCTAATGGAAAAGTGATCCCAAACTTTTTTGAGTTTTTCGATTTCCAGGCAAACTGGCTTATCACCCTTCTAAGTGCTAAATTGGACAATTAAATTGACTAGAACAGTTGTGTAATTTCATTTTTGTCCTCAGAGAGTTGGGAACAGAGAGAAGACTGGGACCTCGACTATGAAAATGATCACAAAGTGATCAGTCCTCATCTTATTACTTAAACTTAATTAAACTTGGATATATATTAAAAAAGCTCTCTCTCTCTTATATATATATATATATATATATATAGATAGATAGATAGATAGATAGATAGATAGATAGATAGATAGATAGATAGATAGATAGATAGATTGCGCTGTGGGGTATTATTTAAAAATTTGCACAAATGCTTACACCTGTTCTGTTTTATGCAGTCTGCACAAGTTTCATATGACCTTAGAAATGTAATTCCTAATAAATTTACACTTTGAACACCATTCTTGTTTTCTTTAAGCTTTTATAGAAGATAATTGAACAGAAAATATGCATATACTTTTTTTGACATTGGTTATTTTCACAAAATCAGTTATCTAAGTACTGAATTTGCAGAAGGCTCTCTTTGTGGATAAATGTCCATTTACATTTAGAGGTTTAAATTGTCTTTCAAATTGAAATGATCTTTTAGAACTGATAATTGTATGCTCTTGTTACAGTCCTTCTTTTTGGGGACCAGGAAGAAGGCGGTACCCGACCATATTTGGAAAAGTGTGTGAATCAATAATTAGTAGCAATACTGTTTGTGACCTTTAGGGGGCGGTGTCAGCACACACACCTTAACACAAAATTACAGCAAAACATTCATTGTGGGCCAATGCCTGAAACTTCACCAGCACCTTCATTTTACCTTATGCCATCATTTAAAACTAGAGTTCCTTCTGGGGACCAGCTTTTTGGTCCCCACAAGGATATTGGTCCCCATGACGTGACTGTGTAAACAGATTCATGTCCCCATAAAGATAATGAATACCAGAACACACACACACACACACACACACACACACACACACACACACACACACACACACACACACACACACGTCCAGCTACAGACCCTGTATTTGCATTGCAGCCTTTGCCCCCACCCCCTGCCCCATCCACTCTTAACTCCTTCATTTCCTCCTTCAGAATAAGCCATGTCAGTCTGTTTCCAAGACAACCACTCCATCAGCCTCGTATGGCTTTGCTGCCGCATCATCGCTGATGATGTGAACGTGTGTGATCACAACTGTTGTTGATACTCGTTGAAGATATTTAATTGAATGATAATATACCTATTATTATTAACATATCTAACCTCTTAATAAAAAATAAAATTATGAAAGATAAAGAATTTCAATTTGAGAAAGTGAGTATAAAGACAGTAGAAAATATAGTTAAAAACTTGTTAAATAAACCTCCAGGCAATGATAACCTTGATAGTAAGCTACTAAAAATGGTCGCAGAGGAAGTTGTGCCACCTGTGTGTCATATTATAAACATGTGTTTTTCCAGCTGTCTGTGTCCACTACAACGGAAGCGTGCCAAGAAAATTCCACTACCAAAAAACAAGAAACTGTCGTTTTCAGGAGCAAACAGCCATCCAATCAGCCTCTTACTGGTACTAAGTAAAATTATGGAATGTGTCATATTTGAACAAATTAGAAACTACTTTTCTTTGAATGATTTAATAACAGACTTTTAACATGCAACATAGCAAGAGTCACTCCAAAACATCAGCTCTGACAGATGGCTGGCTAAGGGAGACAGATAAAAAGAAAGTAGTTGGTGCTGTTGTGTTGGATTTTTCTGCCGCATTTGATTTAATTGACCACAATTTATTGTTGGATAAAGTTGAATGTCATGGGTTTGAGGTGTCTGCATTGTCCTTTCTTAGGCACTATCTAACACTATCTTTCCTTTAATGTGTCTTGTGGAGTACCACAGGGGAGTTGTTTGGGACCGTTATTGTTTACTATTTTTACTAATGACCTACCACTTGTTCTGAGACAAACACAGAATTTTATGCTGATGACTCAACCTTTTATAGATCTGCGCTGACTATCGATGAGGTAAATTCAGTTTTTAAAGAAGATTTTAAAGCAGATGTAAACTGGGTAAAACACAACAAACTTAATTTGAATGTATAAAACCAACTGTATGGTAATTGGTTCTCATCAAAACATCAGTAAAAGCCCTCAGTGGAGATGGAGAAGGTACATATTTATCAACCAACCGAGACCAAGCTGCAGGGAGTCGTCATAGATGACAAACTTTCATGGAAACTGCATATAAATAAAACTGTGAATAAAATGGGAAGTGGGATCTCTGTCATTAGAAGATACAGGGAATATTTGTCACTAAAATCAGTGAAATTAATAATACAAGCTTAAGGATTCCCTTTTATTTATTTATTTTTTCTATGCTACATCTTTATGATAGCTTATAACTGTTGAAAATGTTCTACATTTTATGTGTCGAACCCCAGGAAGAATAGCTGCTGTTTTGCTGCAGCTAATGGGGATCCAATTAAAACAATAAACAATAAACAATTAAATTCGGCTTTTTTTTTATACAGCACACATTCACAACAGTCATCTCAAGACACTTAAAGATGCAATCCAGTTCAATTCAGTCAAGCAGCAGAACTCTGATCCAGGGATTCCTGCTTAGGAAGAAGGAGAGAAACAAAACGTCAGATATTTCTACACGGAGAGTAAAGAGAGCCGAGAAGAGCCCAGTGCATGATAGGACGTCCTCCAGCACCTTTAACCTACAACCTGAGGTCCCCACTTGGGCGTCTTTGAGAACAGATGGTGCTAATTTGGGCCAAAATTTCCACTTTGGAGACCCCTCCTGCATGTCTGTACTAAAATCTGTAATATTGTTCGGCTTCACTTCAGCCTTTGCAGAGATAATGTTCATAAATTATTATGATTTAGAGCTACAGATGCTTGATCCCACATAGATAACCATCTTGAAATTGTGTTTTTATGCGAGCCTAAAACATTTTTCATAATTAACACATTAACAAATCTCCCTTTACTATGACACCATTTTTTTTTCAAACAGACCTTGTGGATGCAGGATTGTGGATATACTCATTATATTAAGGGCATGCTTGGTCACTAAGAGCTTTATATGTGAAAAGAATTTTAAATACTATCATGGATTTCACATTAAGCCTACAGATATGATCTGGTGATGATTCTCATCATACTGAAGATGATGAGATGTCAAACATTTAGCCAACCATCTTTTTTAGTAATGGGTATAAAACTATGGAATGCTAATGCTAATGCATGCAGGTAAAATAGGGTGTTAGCATGCTTTTTTTTCAATACCGCGGTTTGATAATGTAAATAACGTAAATATCAGTATCAGCAGATGTCCAATTCCAGATATTATATTTGGTCGGAACCCCAAACAAAGAAGATCGGTGCATCTTGTAAAAATATCTTTTATTGGAAATGAAGGTTTTCCTTCACCTGTATGAGCCTCGGTTTGAATCGGCCTGTTTGAGATGATGCTACCTTACTATTCACACACTCAGCCTCCTTTACCTGCTCTTCCTCTATTTCATCTCCCTGTAACTGATGGATGTTGTGTATCAGCCCTCATCCAGCCTTATGAAAGCTTTTAATGGGAGCGCCATCTTTCTTTCCCCTCCTTCACACCTGTAGCCTTCAATGGCTCCTTTGAAACATCACTGTATGTGAGTGTTTGAACCAAAAGGGGGGCGGCAGGGACCGTCTGCAGAGTGTGCTAATAGGCTGTACGGCCCGATGTTGCCGTATCACACGGTCACTGCTTCCATCTTCTTCTGATGGGGGCTGAAGCGGCTTCCTCAGAGAGAAATAACTCTCCAGTATTGTTAGCTGAAGAAAGTGGAAGACTCCCTACACAACTAGCATTCCAATATGTATTACTACAGCACGTTAAATCAGCTCCTCGTGTAAAATACTGAAGTTTAGTGAAGATTTCCCTTTCTGCTCTGTGAAGTTTGTGCATTTTTGTTTGCAGAATCTGATTTAAAAGGATTTCTTTGGGTTTATTTGTCTCAGCTAGAAATGCACATTTTTACACTTTTAGTCACACTGGAAGCCTTTCCAGATCCTTGTGGAGCAGAAGTAGGACACATGGAAAGCCTTTTTCCTTTCCTCAGCCTTGTTCAGAACACCTTTCGTCTGTTAATTATGTAAACTGTGTCAAGCTTTCTTCCCTGAGATGTTTAAAACTCAACAGAGATGAAGAGATGCTCTACCACTCTACCACTTTATCTAGTTCCCCTCCCTTCTTTTCCCTTTCTCTCCTTTTCTTTTCTTTCCGACCCTGAACCCAACCCCTTTTAGTGGAACCAAGACTAACAGACACGATGTTCTATATTCTTCAGGTAAATGATCATTTCAAATTTTTCATTGGCATCATCTAAAATTAATCATATGTTGACTTAATTTAAAAGTTATTTATAATAATGATAATAAAGAAAATAAAGGACTATCATGCACTCCCCTCACTTCCCCCTCTCTAAGTCATCTCCATCCCCTCCTCCAATCATACCCACCCCACCGCCACCTCTCAATATCACAGCCCTAATACTTCCACTTCAACTGCAAATATTTGAGTATGCTGTCAAATCCTTAATTACACAACCAGTCTGCAGGATATTACCGTCCATCTCAGGGCTATTAGATGATGACACACAGCCCCCTCCCACACAGAAATATCAGATTAATATTTCTGATTATGTTAGAAAGATTTCTTACACATTTCTGTTCTTTATTCACTAAAAATGAAGGCTTGCCTCATAAAATTGTTGTTGCAGTTGGATTTCTATCATAAAAAGAAATAATTAAACATTTTACCTTTTTTTTTAATGAAAACTTGAATGCCGGGTCCTGACTTTTTGCTTTGTTTGGCTGTTTTCAGACATGAATAGAGATCAACTGCTTATTTTCCTTGAAAGAGGGAGAAGTCTGAGGGTGGAAAACAGGGACATGTCTGTAGTCTGCATGTCATCAGGCTAATTAGGCAGAGCCAGGCTTTCTAAATGCATAGCTAATGAGCACCTTCTCCATCTCTGCCGGGATCACCCGCCACATCTAATGGTCACATAAATTCTCATTTATAGGTCATAATCTGTCATTTATGTACACGAGCTACTCCAATTAGAGACTTGGGCCCTTCAGACTGATGCCTCTCTCGGGGATTCACAGCTCTGGTTCTCTGGCACTCACTAAACCCCATTAATGACAAACCCTGACCTGGCGTCTTAGCTGACCCTGGAAGGCCGGGGATAAGCTGGATCATTAAAGACGCCAGAACTGGGTCTGTTGGTGGTAACGGAAAGAGGCTTTAAAATGTCGGACGCCACCGTTTGCCATTCTTTTTTTTTTTTTTTTACCATTACTGGTCAAACAATTTATAAACTGTGTGTGGAGCAAATTAGAATTGTAAATAGATCACAAACCAGGACGACATTCTGCTTCGCTCTAATTAGAAGAAAAAAAAGTAAAGTGCCAATGAATGAGGACATTTAACTCCATCCCACTGGACTCAGCTAAAGGCCAAACCGCCTCCTGCATATTGTCCCAACATGCAGGAGACTCAGCAACCATCATGCCTTGAAAGTTAAGCTGTTGGATGTTTACCACATTCACTGCGTGCATGGAAAAATTTCTCCTTACACAAATTCCTACTCTTATGAAACCATCCTGAGCTTTTGTAGGTTTTAGTCTCTTGCCCAGTGATACTGAAGGGAGGAACTAAACCAACAACCTCTCACCCTCACTTCTTCCTGAGCCACATTCGTGTCCAGTCTGTCCTCTGTGAATAAGACTGTCCTCATCATCCTTATTTATATGCATTAAAACAAACATGAAAGGACACAAAAATAAAAAAAAATAAGATCTTATGTTGATAATAATAAACTAGTTGCCAGTAAGAGTTAATTTTAATAGAATGAAAATTAAATATAAAATACTTTATTAATGTCCTGAGGGGAAATTATAATGTTGTAAGAGGGTTTTTTATTTTTTCATATTATTCCAGAGAGCGGTGGCTGTATCTGTTTTGCTGCTACGTGAAGAAACCTCTGTCTGAACCACTGTGTTGTGTAGAGGATGTGAAGAACTGTCCATCAGGTCCAGCAGGCTTGTGCAGCACTTTACTCTGGACAGTCAGCTCCACAAGCTCCAGATGAGGTCCCAGAACAGAACCAGAACTTCTGGATCTTAATTCTTAAAGGATAATATGGATGAAAACTTAGTTTGATGTGCAGATCTTCGCCGAGACAGGTCTAAGTTTTAGAGAACTGCAGGACCTCTTCTTTTTAGCTTTCTGCTAGCTTTGTTTTCTCAGTCATAAAGCAGATTACATAAACATGAGAGTCCGGGACACGCACCTGCAGCCATGTTTCAGTGAAATGCGTATTACTGCATTCTCTGTATTCCTTCTGTGTCCATGTTAGCACTTTGAGCTCATTCATTATGTTAGCTAAGAACATCCCATTTTCCATCCCTGCCTTGCTCCTGCCCTGCATCCTCTTTGTTTCCTCTTCAACTCGTTGGGGATTCAATGTTATTTTGCTCATTAATTTGGTTTCGGAGAACTTAATCTGTTGATTCTGCTGGTAAACAACTTTCCGTTACCATGGATACTTGGAAAGAGTCCAACGTGAAACATGTTGAGCAGCACAGCCTCTGAACCAGTAAGAAAAAAATCTCTTTAGGAAAATATGTTGACAGTTTGCATCAAATACTTCTGGCCTTTAGTTTTTCTGTTTCTTTACATCTAGTCTTTCAGAGAAGAACGTCGAGCTGATCGTGCTGCTGTTGATTTAGATGCTCTCAGTTCCAGCCTCTTCCGGTGAAATTTTATCTGTCTGTAGCTCTATTTTTCCTTCGTCCACTGTTCAATGTCTTCAGAGAAGGCTCTCAGAAGAACCTCAGAGAGCTTTATTTCTGAAAGTGAAAGTTAGGAGGGCTTCCCAGCCTTGTCATCGCTTGTCAAATGGTCAGTTCACATGGTTAACTCTGGAAAAAAACCATGTTTGATGGCACTACTGAAGACAGGAAGGATAAGAAAAGTATGCCAGGGAAACTGTTCATGACCCAGCTTGCAGGCTGCATTGTTATAAGCTGTAATTACAGATTAGAGAATTATTCCCACCTCCTGAGCGGTGTTTCTCGATAAATCATTTACTGGAAGTTTGCATAGCGGTATGGTCTAAACTATAGCTGTAAGGCAGCCAGAAGAGGTCAGAGTCAGAATGGAGGTGTTTTGAATCTGTGGGAAAAACTAAAAATAAACGATCTGTTGTCTTTCTAAGATGTGAGCCAAACATATTAGTCACTTATTCTAAATGAAAGACTGTAAAATTTAAATGTCTCTAACCTGGAAGTGTGTAACTTGTGGAATTAACCCTTAAAAGCTCTGTGGGGTAAACAGTGATGGATATTTTACCCTTTAGGTGACCTACGGAAGTTTTCCAGGCATTTTTATCCCGTCCAGGAGGTTTACAATCCAGCCTCTAAATGTAGTTTTATTCAGAGACTCTACCTGGTAAATCCACAATGATCCATGATAACAGCGTTATTTACCACATTTCATCATAAAAAGATCACTATCACTACTATGTTGCTAAGAGACCTCTATTTAGACCTGGACATGATGATGAAGCCACTTCCTGTCAAACTTTCCACCAATCAGAGAGCTTAGATTGACGGTAACGTCCAATCAGGAGCAGCCAAAGATCAACCAGTAAGCAGAAAGTTCTGTGTGTGTCTGAGAAGAAGAAAAATAAAGCTCCACGGTGGCGCCACAAATCAGCTGAGCTGGAGTTGGTTTAGTGAGGATAGCAGGTAAATAGTAGCAGGAATAACTGGAAATGAGGAAAAAGTGGAAACATGGAAATAGTTTCTGTTATGCGTTTGTTTCAATGCCAATATTTTTTCTTGAAACTTTAGAGTCAAGACTTGTTGCTGTGTTTTCTCGCTGCAGTGATGGAGTCATGGAGGCTTCGATGTGGCCCTTGTTCTGTTTATATTGTTGTTGACATTCATTTGTGGGTTGATGCTGCAGTCTCTGCTGGTTAGTGGTTAGCTCTGAATAATGCATATTAAGTAATGAGCTGCCCGAATGGATCAGAGGACAGTCAGTTAGGCCATGCATAAAGCAATCAATTATTCGATCAATACCCCTCATTAGTCCATCATATAGTTGAGCTGCATGCATGCGGGTCCTGATGGAATGAATAATTCACAGCCAACTAAGGGAAATGGGAATTCTGGCCCAGTTCAAGGCTGTCACGTTCTTGTTGGATGGAAAGAGGAAACGGACACAAACGTGGCTTTAAAAGCTGTTATGAAATTTTAAAATGACTTTTTCTGATCACTGCGTATAAACCATCTTAGCAAATATCACCGTTTTTCATTCATTACTGGAAAGTTTTATACTACTCCAGCTCTACAATGTAAATAAACATCAACTCATATTTTATTCCCAGTAGAAGATAAACAACATCTCAGCTGATGAAATAGAGACATTTTATCATGTGAAGGAAAATATGAGCTTATTCAACAATAACATGACATCAGACATCGGTCCCAACTTTCTATAAATCAGTGTAGTAAATTAATGTAGACTGGAAAGAAAATCTTGATTTTATCAAAATGTGAATAAACGCAAGTTTTTAAATCAGTAAAACAGTTTTTTTTTTTCATATTTCTATTTTATATGAGTCTTATAGGGAAGTCTGGGAAGGTTTTTGTTGACAGTTTTACTCTTTTTATTAGACAAGTTGAAGCATTGAAGACCACGGCGCCCGTTTTTCCTCCAGCTTTTACAGCAGAACAGTGAACAACTGTGTTTTATCAACGGAATCTGTGGTAATCAAAATTTAAAAGACAATTACAAGAAATTGCACCGATCATTCAGACATCTTCAGTAAGGTGGTTGCAGACACGACCTGCCGAGACTTGGCCGTAAGTTTGAGACTCATCAAACTGTTGTGGAGTATCAGCCTGGAGGGAAAATCATTTCATCTACATCACAGGTTTAGCAGAATCTGCTGCATACAGGGAAAAATGAATAAATAAACCCAACTGTTCAGACTCGCCCACAACTCAGAAGATTTCCACAAAATACCAGAGATGTTCAGCAATGAGATGTCGGGGGGGTAAAGCCAGATGAAGAGGTAAAATAAAGATGAGAGAATTTAAATGGAGAGATGGATCATACTGTCAGCTGCTGCCGGAGGAGGAGATGAGACGTCCTGTCCACAACCATTTTCCTCTCTGGTCTGTTCAAACTTTGTCTTTCTGGTTTTTTTCAGGTTCTGGTTCTGGTTCTCTTTCCTTTCACACTGTTTTGTTGTAAGTAAACAAGTCATTTTTATCTATATAGCATCACAACAGGAGAAGAGTCCAGGAGCTGAACTGGCCGGCCTGCTGTCCAGACCTTTCACCAATACAAAACATCTGGATTCAAAATCAGCTCATATTTTCTATGAAATGGTAAAATGTCTCAGTTTAATCATCTGATATGTTGTTTATGTTTTATAGGGAATAAAATATGAGTTGCTGGGATTTGGAAATCAGTGATTTCTGTTATTATTTACATTTCAGTCCCAAGGTTTTATATATTGAGGCTGTATTCCTGAAGAATGATCCCCCTTTTCTGTTTCTGTTTTCATTTCTATTTAGATATATCTTGTGTTTATTCTCGGTTTTAGATAAACTTGAATGTAGTTTGAGGGATTTTTCACAGCTCGGTTGTGTGCAGGATGCAGTCGACTGAACAGATGTTGCTTGGTGACTTTCCAAATTCTTAGTGTGGAAAATTGCTGTAAATCTGGAAGATTAGACGACAGAATGGAAAAAAATGTTTCCCGCATGTGAAAGTTCACTTTATCTTCAAAGTCTTTTGCAAAGATTCGTGCTGCGCCAGCTACTGTAAGATTTCCAAAACACGTTTTCAGATCTCGGTCGGCGGTCGAGGTTCAGATGGGAAGCGTTTTGTTCTGGTTCTGGTGTTAATGAGAGCTGCAACGTGCGCCGAACACAAACTTAGCTGAAGGGGGCAACGGTGGGAACCGGAGCTAGGCGCCAGGCCCTAACTGCCGATAATCTGGAGGGGCGGAGCTTTTAAACATCAGAGCGGTTTTTCCATAACCCCCTTTTTTCCCACGGGAGCGTTAAAGAAAAATAAAAAAAAACACCATGAAGAAATGTTATTTATTTTTCCTACTTCCGTCAAATTAGCATTTTTCAAAGCATGGAACAAAGGTTCTGAATGTGGTTGATAACCACGTTGTCCATTTCCAGCCCAAACAACAACAACCTTCCTCGCAGTCGCTTTGCTAACCAAGTCAGTGTCTTAAATCCCCTTCCTGTCTTAAGTGTCCATGTTTCCTTCCTCTAATTGCATCCAGCCGTTTGGAATCAGACCTGAATGGCTGTGTAGGTGTTAATTGGTTTGAAGGACTGCTAACAGGAGCCAAACAGGAGGGAGGGGAATTAGGATGGTGCATGTTGCACATAAATATCCCGGTGTGACCTGGGTGCTGTAAAGCCTTGCAGAGAGGTGTTCTGGCTTATGTTGTCACTGTTGCACCTGTGAAGTGATACCATGCAGTGACCTGCACAATCTCACAGGCTGTGTTTCTCTTTTTATTTACATTAAATTTAAGCTCAGTCCTAATAAGGCTTGTTTTTTTGACCGAAAGCTAGAAGAATAAGAGATGGCTGCTTATTAGATTTTTCCAATATCTGTGTCCCAATAAAATGTGTTCACTCTGAACTCAAGGACTCGTTGATGGGTACCAGAGAGGCACAATTTATCCATAAACACTAAAACATGGAGAGCCATCTGGTGTTGGTCCACCATTATGCTTTCTTATGGATGCCCAGCAGCAGTGAGGCTTTTCATTTTTTTTCCCTGCAGTTGAAGCAAGACATTTTGAAACAACATGCACTCAGCGGCCACTTTATTAGGTCCACTGTCTGAATTGTAGCCGCTGTTTCCTGTTCTTGCTGACAGGAGCGACATCCAGTGTGGTCGTCTGCTGCTGTAGCCCATCTGCCTCAAAGCAAATAAAAAATAAACGCATAGGAATTTAACTTGGTTATTTGTTAAAGATGATTACTTTCTTCATAGTATTTCTTAGAAACATACTTTTAACTAAGACCCTTTTTAAACTCTATCAGAACTTAAGAATAGCTTAAAATGCCAGTGAAAGAGCTTAGTGTTACATGTGTTGTTTCTAGGTTGTTTTTAATGTATTTTTTCTATTTATTTCTACTGATGGTGAAACTGCTGCACTTCTTTCCTGAAGGTGGGGATGATGTCTTGTCCGTTGCTCGGACTGAATTGCCCTTTGGGGATAAATAAAGTGTTCTGAATCTCAATTTAAAGTGTAATTATATGACGAGACGAGTTAATAATTAACTTTACCTGCTGCAAAAAGCCATTTTATTAAAAGAACAGTTTTATTTAGAGGACTGTTTGAAGGGAATTCACTTCCAATAAATATTTAATCTACTAAAATTAAATTTAATTTTAAATGTATTCCCAAACAGTACTTTTAAATGATGGTTTATTATGATAATTGGCTGTGAAAATGCTAGTTAAATGCTAGTGACAGAGCTTAGTGTGGAATTGCCCCTCCATGTTCGATCTGCCCCCACAGTGGAGGCTTTACGTCTCATGGTTTGTGTGTCTTTTTATTTATTTTATCTTTTCACTTGTTTTTATTGTTTTAATAAGAGCTGGTGAAGCTAAACAGAGAAACACTTGGTTATTGTTTTTCTTTTATTCATCATTTTGATGTGCAGCACTTTAGGGACCTGTTTTTGTTTTTAAAATGAAGTGGATTGATTTAGCTCTGTTATTAATATCATTATATCAGTTTTGGCAACATCACTATTTTTGTAAGTTAGAGAACTGATGCTTGTACCATGGTTACCATGTATGCTGCCTAGAATATTTCCAAGGCTGCTGCAGTTTTTATTGTGATAAAAAAAAATAATATGTGTGTGTTTATATATATATATATATATATATTTCAACCAGCTGTGGCTAGCAGTGGCCCTGCTCAGTACTACTAAGAATATGATACCATCGACTTTTATTTACTGCTTTTTCCAAAACCAGAGCATTCTGGTGTGAAGGTGTGAAGGTAGTTGAAGGAAAAGAATGAAATAAATAAAACATGGATTTTCATGGATAGAGATGTTCATTCTTTCTTCATCCTTCCTCAGCACTGAGGGTGTTTCTGGCCTGTTCAGTGTAAAGGCCAAGCCAATACCAGCTGGAGATCAAGCGTCTGTTATACTGTACACAGCTGCAAATCCCCTCAGCCCAGCTTAAAGACTCCTTTGGAAAGTGGAGCATGCATCAGGAGCCAAAATGTCAGTTCCTCTAGCAGGTGGACAGCTGATCTGCATAGAAAATAGGCCTTGGCAGACGGGGAAGGCAACAGTGTCTCGAGGTGCAACAAAAAGCCTCCCAGGAGCATAAGCTCCCCCCTTCAGAAGATGTGTAAGCTGCAGCTTTGAAGGCAAAGAATCAGCAGATTTTTCAGCTGGAAACAGCAGCCTCTGACACCTGGTGACACTTCTTACAGGAAGTACCATCCAGACTTTTTCTGGAGGCAACATGGTGCTTCAGGAAAAAATCCTCTTGACGATGTAAGGCTGGTAACTACAAACTAAAGGAACCAGTTTGCCCAGTTACCTGTGCTGGTTTGTTCTATGTTTAGTAAGAAAAAAAAAGGGTTTAACTGGGATGAACTTATGGCTGTGTCAGAAGTTGAAAAAAAATTTTTTTTTTATTAAAATATCTTTCAGATTTATGAGTTTATGGAGCATTTTTTTTAGTCTAGGATGCTAAAAAGTTACCTTTACTTCCACTTAACTTCACCCGGTCTTCATTTGACTGTTAGCTCCTCATTTGGTTCTTTCAGTGCATAATCCCCCTATGTTTCTTCTGTTCATGGCCAGATCCTCATCGTTGTTTCCCTGTTTTTCTTTGTCTTCCTAGTCCCAATTTCTCCTTGTGTTTTGTAGCACGTCTTATCATTTTTGTTAATCTTTGTATTTGTATTCTGCTATAGCAGCACTTTCTGTGATTTTACAGTAAACCCCCAATTCCTGTGGCCACAGGCCTGGTTCTGTATTTGGACTCCGCCTCCACACCCACTACTGTACCCTCACAAGATTATTCTGATGCTGCTGCTGGTGTAATGGTGTGGGGGATGACCTTGGCCCAATTTGGGCCCCTTAGACTCAACATGGCCTGGTTTAACTGCCACAGCCTACCTGAGTATTGTTGCAGACCATGTCCATCCCTTTATGACCACAGTGGAGCATCTTCTGATCCTACTTCCAGCAGGATAATGCACCATGTCACAAAGCTCAGATCATCTCCACCTGCTTTTTAGAACATGGCCATGAGTCCACTGGCCTCCACAGTCACCAGATTTCAGTCCAGTAGAGCAGCTTTGGGATGTGGTGGAACAGGAGATTCACATCAGCCGACAAACCTGCAGCAACTGCTGACAAAGAGATAAAGTCAGAGACGAAATGCAGCTGAAACCCCATCTTTTTAAACTTGTTCTTGCTGTTGTTTTCTTCTTTCTTAAATCTCCGTGAAACACTTTGTGATTTTCAGCTTGATATGTGCTATAAAGATAACTAAATAAAAACAGAAATCACTGATTTCCAAATCCCAGCAACTCATATTTTATTCCCTATAAAACATAAACAACATATCAGATGATTAAACTGAGACATTTTACCATTTCATAGAAAATATGAGCTGATTTTGAATCCAGATGTTTTGTATTGGTGAAAGGTCTGGACAGCAGGCCGGCCAGTTCAGCTCCTGGACTCTTCTCCTGTTGTGATGCTATATAGATAAAATGACTTGTTTACTTACAACAAAACAGTGTGAAAGGAAAGAGAACCAGAACCAGAACCTGAAAAAAACCAGAAAGACAAAGTTTGAACAGACCAGAGAGGAAAATGGTTGTGGACAGGACGTCTCATCTCCTCCTCTGGCAGCAGCTGACAGTATGATCCATCTCTCCATTTAAATTCTCTCATCTTTATTTTACCTCTTCATCTGGCTTTACCCCCCCGACATCTCATTGCTGAACATCTCTGGTATTTTGTGGAAATCTTCTGAGTTGTGGGCGAGTCTGAACAGTTGGGTTTATTTATTCATTTTTCCCTGTATGCAGCAGATTCTGCTAAACCTGTGATGTAGATGAAATGATTTTCCCTCCAGGCTGATACTCCACAACAGTTTGATGAGTCTCAAACTTACGGCCAAGTCTCGGCAGGTCGTGTCTGCAACCACCTTACTGAAGATGTCTGAATGATCGGTGCAATTTCTTGTAATTGTCTTTTAAATTTTGATTACCACAGATTCCGTTGATAAAACACAGTTGTTCACTGTTCTGCTGTAAAAGCTGGAGGAAAAACGGCCGCCGTGGTCTTCAATGCTTCAACTTGTCTTTAAATGAAGAGTTGATTAATAAATAGAGTAAAACTGTCAACAAAAACCTTCCCACTGCCAAGATCTCACTATCAGCAATCATAAACGCCTCTTCCAAATGTTAACAAGATCAGCTCGGGTTTCCAGCAAAATGGGAAGATTTGGTTTTATTTTAATGTAAATAGTCATATAAGGCTCATATAAAATAGAAATATGAATAAAACAAAGCTGTTTTACTTATTTAAAAACTTCTGTTTATTCACATTTTGATGAAATCAAGATTTTCTTTCCAGTCTACATTAATTTACTACACAGATTTATAGAAAGTTGGGACTCTGTGTAAAATTTGAATAAATCCAGAATGTACAACATATCAGATGATAAAACTAAGACATTTTACCATTTGATGGAAAATATGAGCTGATAGTGAATCTGATGGCAGCAACACGTCTGGAAAAAGTAGTTCCAGGGTGATGTTCAGCGTTATGCAGCATCCCCTCTTCTAACAACTGTCTGGGAAGTGAGGAGACCAGTTGCTGGAGTTTTCGGAGAAGAATGTTGTCTCATTCTAGTCGATGCAGGATTCTAGCTGCAGGCTGGCCAGTTAACCAGAGATCAGAAGCATCTAACCTTGTCCCATGCATACAGAGATTCCCCCTGATTCTTTGAATCTTCTCACAATATTCTACATTGTAGATGGTGGATCTTCAAAGTCTGAGGAACATTTTCCCGAAATTGTTCCACAGTTTTAGATCCAGTTTGTCTCAGATTGGTTCCATCTGAGAGACTCTGCCTCTCTGAAATGCTCCTTTTATACCCAGTCATGTTACTGATCTGTTGCCAGTGAACCTGATTAGTTGTCAAATGATCCTCCAGGTGTTTCTGATTTGTGCCAGTTATTTTTTCAGCCTTTTGTTGCTCCTGTTCCAACTTTTTCCAGACGTGTTGCTGCAATCAGATTCACTATCAGCTCATATTTTCCATCACCTGGTAAAATGTCTCAGTTTTATCATCTGATGTGTTGTTGATCTTCTACTGGGAATAAAATGGGTTGATGAGATTTGGAAATGATAAAATTCTGTTACCTTAGCGTTTTTTGGGAATTTGGGTTTAATTTACTTTGAGTGGAAAATAAGTTTTCCCTGTTTCATGAAGGAGGTCCAACAGAAGTCAGATCCTGAACAACATCCTGATGATGCCACAGCAGCTCTCTGTCAGCGCCTCCTCCCAAATCTCAAAAGCCCTGATATACCGCACAGTCCTGGAATTAACATATGCTCTGTCAGACTGCAGGCCCAGATTTGCCCCCTCCAGTTTTCAACTTCCAAACCTGTGCAGCCCAGATCCGTGCTCTGGTTAGCCCAGCACAGCTTCTCAAGGTTGGGCCAAGGAGAACCTGCACAACATGTGACTCTTACCATCTGTTTTCCTTTGGAAGCTGACCCATATCTGACCATGCAGCCGGGTACTGGACCAGACAGACCGGCATAACAACAGGTTTCGACTTCATCGTTGTTTCTTGCACAACCAGCATGTGAGTGGTTTTTACAGCTGATGGTCTGGAGAAGTGTGAGAAATATAGCTGGCTTTGTTTTCACTAAGGATAGTCTGCATACTGATGAACTCCAGTAATAAAACCCCATAACCTCAAACAATTAGTCTTCTCTTGCCTATGTGACAGCCACAGAGCTTTGCTTTCAAACATAAATATTGTTCCAGCCTCAGCAGGAGCCCCAGTCATGGGAACCCTCTGGCCTCCGTGCCGTGTCACCCTCCCTCTCCAAGGTTGCCAAGCCAAACTAACCAGATCCCTCGCCTCTTACAAACTAACTAGCCCACGAGCCATGACATCTTCATCTATCACAGCCCTGATAAGTGCAGTCTTTAATTACACCCTCCTCTCCTCCCATGGATCTGTATCTCTTCTCTCTCTCCCCATAACAGACTCCCATCCATCCATCCCTGCTTTGCAAACCCTCCCAGCGAAGGCTATAGCATGTCACTGTCCCAATGCTCAAGACTCAGTAAGTTGATCCAACAGGAAATCAATAGCAGGGCCTAATGCTGAATAATTGAGGTTACAGAAGTTCAGCAGCACTCCCCAGACATGCACCCCCATCCCGTCGTGTAACCTCCCATTATGTACAGGGTGGGGCGTGCTATATCCTCATTTCCTACATTGAGTGTACAGATGCATTTGCTTGACTTACTGACCATTTTAACACTGGAGTACTCTGATTACCGCAGAAGTAATGCAGTCATGGATTGATTGTAATTCAGAAAGAAGGCAGAAAAATTCAGATTCATCTCATGAGGCACATTATTTAAAGAAGAAATGGCTGGTGTGAGTAGACCCTGAAGTGCAGGAAAGAGGAGATGGAAAAGCTACTTGTGTGGTACTTGGAGTGTGACATGCACTAGAGGGCACAAGCTGCCTTGCAAAGACGCCAACCTGCCTCTGGAAAGAACAAAGAGGCTGAGCTGAGAGCCTGATTAGGAGACAGAACAGACAGAAAGAGGGAATAAAGTGTTTGAGGTTTGTGAGGAAGGAATAACCAACTCTTTTTCATTTCCTGCTGTCTTTTTAATGTTTGATGCAAATTTATCCAGATAATAAATGTTGGCACTTGTGAGAATTCTGAACTGTCGCTTAGCTTTTTACAGGGCAGAGAGTTTTATATTATTCTGAGATCCTTGTGTTTTATTAGACCTAAACTCGTATAAAATATGACCTGATTCTGGTTATGGAACAACAAGAGGGGCACAAAAAACAAAAACAAAAAACAAAAATAAATAAGTAAATCTGGAAAAGAATAAGAAAATAAATGAGCAAATATATAGACAAATAAAATAAAATAAACTGGAAATATGAAGAAAATAATCATTTTAAGCACTTTCATTGATTGTTGCATTTATTTATTCATAGCCAAATTATTCAAATTTTTAACATGAATAATTACAGGATTACTAGCTGTAGATTAATTATGATGAAAAACATTCAACATGTGAACACCTAGCTTGTGGTAGGAAGAATGCTAGGTGTTACACTTGAAATTGCAGCCTCAACAACTGCGTGCTGGACGTTGAAACAGAGGTGCTCTGATGAAACTTAAACTCCTTCCTGCTCAGTCTGCAAATGACAGCATTTTCATTTATTGTTCCGTTTTAGGTTTTTTTTTTTTTTTTGTATGTAAAAATAATGGATGAATGAATGTTTTTTTAATTTTCAAAATCCCCATCTGAAGGGCCGACGAGTTATTTGGATTCATCCATCTTACTTGACGTAGATGCAATGACTTTTTCTTATTATCTTGGCGGTGGGCAGTGGGTTCTTTACCGCCACCAAATGGTGAGGAGCGTGGACCAGAATGTGAGCTGGATGACTGGGTGGTTAATGCAGGGATCTCTAACTCCGGTCCTTGTGAGCTACTGTCCTGCAGATTTTGGATTCTACCCTGATGTAACACACCTGACTCAAATCAGGCTTGTGCAGACGTGTGTTGTAGCAGGAGACATCTAAAACCTGCAGGACAGGAGCTCACGAGGACCAGAGTTGGAGATGTGTGACGTATCGGTGGGTCGTCCTGCAGCATCCTCTACATATAAGGCTGGAAAACTGTGAGAATCTTCAGAAATAAGGAGGATAAAGTGGTTTTTAGTGGATTCAGTTCACCGCTGTAACACCGAGATAATTAATTATTTATACAGATTATTCTACAAATTGATCTCTTTGTACCTTAATTTTGACAGCACTGTTTATTTATTTATTTATATATTTAAATATATATATCTTTAAATTAATAAATACAATTTTCCCCTCTTTGTTGCTCTGCTGCTTTTGTTCTTTTCCAAATATCTTTATTCATTTGTTTATTTTGCTTTTCTTGTTTCTAAAAACTTTTCTGGTTTCCTTCTTATTTTTAATTTCTCTTACTATTACTATTACTTTTCACACTTTTTGGTTTTTACTTTTGTTATTTCCTTATGAGCCCAGCGGTCACTCATCTGCATTAAAACAGAGTTTCACATCGGGGCTGAGAAGAAGCTGATGTCCTCCGTTTATGATTGACATCACGCAAGCCTCCATGTCATGTCCACAGGCTACAACAGCCAACCAGAGGCCACGTTAATGGGAAGTGCATGGCCTTGTTCTGCAGACTGTCCTCTGAAGCAGCTGTAAATGAGCTTGTTAGAGACTAATGAGTGAAATAGTCAATAGAAAAAATGAGAATATACATTTTTCATGCTTGAATTTCATGTCTAACTAGGAAAGACCTCGCCATACTTTGAGTGTCTGCACTTTCAGACATGGTGGAGGCATGCACTTGCCTTTCCAGTGATAAGTTTAAGGAGGTAATACCAGACAAAGAAACATGCAGACCTCTGCACAGCCAGACTCCGTCTCTATGAAACAATGCACTCAGCTACACCTGCAGAAACAGCAGGAACAGGAAGAAGCTGCAGAAACAAACACAGTAAAGCTCAGCAGCCTGCGTCCTCATTAGTCAGGAGGAAGTTTTCCTGCTGGTTTTATACTTTCAGGTAAACCTTTCTGTAATCCGTTATTACAAGGAGCAAAATAAATAAAGCTAAATGGACTACAGGGATTAAACAACTTTGTGACTAGAAAACTTAAAAGCAGATGTTTTCTGGTCATGAAGTAGAACATGACAAACATCATCTTCACTTCCATAATATGTCTGAACTGACTTTGAAAGGATCAATGTGCAGTGATAGAGAAAACTGAGGATGCAACACAGTGATGCGTCGCTGAATCGGATCAAATCGGTGACAAAATAATCAAATTGAATTGTGAGACCAGTGAAAATGAACAGCCCCACCGACTGATCACTTTGTCCGGCGTCCATGTAAACACGTCTGCAGGAATCTCCCATCTGATTGATTTCAATCAGGTAGAGTACATATTTGTCCATGTAAGCGTAGCTAATGCTAACGTTGTGCCTTTAGTTGGTCCTCTGCTGGTTCTCCTCCAGAGTGGATGTAGATCTATAGATCTTGTCTCTATACTTTAACCCACCTGTGTTGTTAACCTGGAAGCTGCACTTTTAACTTTGGGATTTGACTGTATTTTTAGCAAAAACAACACTGTAAAACTCTGCTGGGTGTACACACTATCATTGTATCGCCATCATAACTTATATCCAGTGAGAAGAGTCTTCAGTGTTTGTAAGTGTTAGATTTTCTTGCTAGCTAATGTATTTATTACCCATTTGTTTTATGAAAGCTGAAACAGAAAAACAAAGCTGCAAAAGTGAAATTTAAGAGAAGTACATTAAGGGAAGATTTTGATGACAGCAGCTCGACACATTGGGGTATTTGTTTTGAAGTCTGTTTTATGGGAGTTCAAAGTGTTTCTATTTGCATGTTAAGTAGTTTCTACCTCTGTTGTTGATCCATGGCCTGAGGCTCTGAGGCAGCTCACCCACGGCCGTCCCGGGTGACAGGATGAAGGCCACTCAGAAAAGACATTTAAATCCTAATTTGGCACCGTTTTCTTTTTTAATCTAAAAGGTTTATAGGAAAATATTTTCAGACATAATGTGCTTTTCTCTTGATTCTGCTGACTTAAAAGGCTTTGTTTATACTTGGGGCTAATGTGTGTCCTGGCTGATTGGATCACAGGTGGAAACCTCTACACAGGTGAGACCCTATGCAAGATGCTGCTTGGGGGTCCTGGTTTGCCCAACTACAATGGAGGTGGTAGATGTCTCCCTGCTGCAACTCACCTGATTCAAATGAAACAGGTCTCTGACAAGCTCTGCACGTTTCTGCTATGAACCCATTGATTTGAGTCAGGTGTGTTGAAACAAGGAAACATCTGAAACCTGCAGGATACTGGACCTCGAGGACCAGAGTTGGAAATAACGAACCAGTAAAATAGCAGCAAAATAACCTAACGAATAAATAACGAAAACATTTCCCCCTTTGTTATAGTATAAAGAAGTACACATATATTATTAAGATGTTTATATTTATTTAACTTTCCTTTTAGAAAATATTATGAATGAACAAAAACTTTTTGAAAAAAAACAAGTATAATTTAAAAAATATTTTGACTCAGTTACATAATATTCTTCATGTAAAAAATATGATATATATATATATATATATATATATATATATATATATATATATATATATATTTGGGCTGTCAAAAATAACACATAACAGCGTTAACTAATTTAATTAAGTGTGTTAAAATTTTTAATGCAAACACACCACAAACCATTATTCTTCACATGCTAAACAGGCTACAGTCGTAAGATCTTCTCATTTTAAAATTAAACATCTTAAGTTGAGCTACACAAGCAAAATAACAGATAAAAATGATTCCTCAAGCAATAATCCACAACTGTGCCTGGAAATCAATAATGTGCCTAATTTGTATTAATTATTTAATAAAAAAAATTGTGTTATTTAAAAAGAAAGCAATAACACAATAGACTGACCCTAATGTTTCAGTCATAAGTAACCCTAAAGCAAAGGTCAGAGTCTGTCTCTTCGCATGTGAAATGTTAATTTTAACCAGCTTTCAAGGAGCCAACACTAAACTGATTTTTGAAAATAGAAATTTTTGCTGGCTTACTAGCATTTATCTGAGGCTAGCAGAGCTAACTAGCAGGACAAAGTACGAGCAAAACTAGCTAAAAACTCTGATCTTCTGTCTGTTGTTCCTTCGATTTCTTCTTCTGTTGTCCTGCACCACTACGACAGCGCCATCTTGAGGCCATGACACTTTCCATCTTGATCGTCACAGTTTATTTCATTTTTATGTCCTACATTTGTTTTTAGGCATAAAAGAAAAAAAGAAAAGTAATTAAAATTCTCAGATGATGCTGGGCTTTTGTTTGGGGGCCCATGTGGATTTGCACAGTCTACTTAAAGCAAGACGTCTCTGGCTCTTAGAAAGCGTGGTCACACCTGCGTTACAGTTCACCTGTGACCACCTGTGATAATGCCTCTCTACATGCAGAAAAAGAGCAGCACATGGAAGACATTCACATTTCAGAGCAGCTTTCATTAGATTTTGGCATTTTAAAATGTTTTTCTGTTCTACAGTATGTGAACGTGTGAAATTTTTCACTTCTTGGTTGGATCTGGCCTCGCAACACCTGATTTCCATCCACCAGGGCTGCAGAGTATTTTAAGGCCTTTCTCCCTTTTTGTCAGCTGCAGCACTAACCCATCTCTCCCACCTGAAATGTCTAAAAAGACACTGTTTTATATTATATATAGACTTTTTTGTTTGCATTTGCAAGTGCAGCCCCTGACAGACTGTGTGGCTGTTGTTTTGCATGTGAATCCGGTTTGGGGAGGAAAGGTGTTGTTAGATGGGGTGGGTAGTGTGGTTGAAGTGGGCTGACTGATTGGATCGTAAGACCAATTCTAGGGTGTATAACACCTGAAGGTGCCCTCAACAACTTTGTTGGCATGGAAATCTATAAAGTATCCCATAAACAAATTATATGACCATACAACTGCTTTGTGTTCAGTGTGTGCTTCGGTGCAGTCAAACTGTAGGAATGTTGAGTACAATGTCCTTGAAAGGAACAAACTGAGTGCAATGAGTCCAACAGAAGAATATTCTTGCAAAGTTATTGCAGCTGACAGTGTTGTTTTTCTTAAATTTTCTCAAACTGTACTTGGGTTTCTGGCCACGTTTTGTCGTCTCTGGTTCCTTCATTTTTGTTGCAGGTCCTACGTTCATAAAGAATCTGTGAAAAACATTCCCCACATCTTCCATATTATTCATAGTCTTGTCATTTTCAATGAAGTATTCTGGGTAATTTGTATTTTTGGATTCTTTTCTCACAATGTCATTTGGAACATTCCACATAACTTTAATGTTGTTTTTATTTTTTCCAGTAAGTTATAATATTCTTTCTCACATGTCCTTATAATATTAGTTCATTAATCTTTGTATTTCTTATACTTTTCCTTTGCCTCTGAAGTTCTGTGCTTTAAGAGTTGTTTATATAATCTATTTATCTTTTTACAGGCTTTTTAAAGCCTGTTTATGTATATTCTTGTATTGTTTTATAGGACCATTTTTAGCATATAGCAAGTAAAATATTTTTAGAACTTCCTGGTATGCTTTATTAGTGTCTTTTTTTGTATATGATCTCCCAGTTCTGCGTCATTAAGTCATTTTTTATGCAATCATGGCTTCCTCTGTTTTCATTCTTCTTCTTCTTCTTCTCATTTTTATTATTATTATTATTATGTTTCTTCATCTTTCCTTTCCTTTTTCACTCTTCAGTTTCAGACAAAAAAAATATTTTGTGTGTCAGAAAATGTTTTTTTTGTCCCGTGGCTGAATAAAGCTAAATTGTACATGCTGTATGACCGGCGGTATTAATAAACATGGAAGAAAGTGTCAGGAGCGTAGTGGAAATTTTCCCTCCTGTCAGCAGTGCGTAGGTAGCGCTCACACACAGCGGCCTAATATGTGTGAATTCATTTCCCCCAACGCAGGAGGAAAACTTCAAAGGCAGACGGGAATTTAGCCTCCTGGATTTGAAAGGGATGAGTCTCTAATCTGGTTAAACTTTGCTTGCTCTGTGTATTTTCTCACTGCCTCTGCATCCACTCTAACATTCCTCCCACCTTTTTGTTTCTACCTTCTTTCAAAAAGTAAAAGAAATGATGACTTCATGTTTTAGCGAACCGGTCTTTTACTTGTCAGAGGATTCTACTTCTGCAAGCCCCTTTTCATTCCCACCACCCTCCTCCTTTGTATGTTCATTTGCTTTTGCAGGGAAGGTCGTCCTTTCAGGTCTTTGCAGCTTTTGCACCAGTCTTGCCTTGCATGGCGTCCGTGCAACAGCACCTGAAATATGCATATGTTTCTGAAGAGCTGCTGTTTGATGGTTATCTGGGATGCTAGTCGTGCTGGAGACTCATATTCTGAATATTTGATGATCTTAATGAGCAGGAAAAATACAGGACTAAGCACTTTGTTGGTTTGCATGACTCTGGGTGTCTGAGAAATAATGGACGGGAACAGTTATAAAATATTAAAAACTGTGATAACTTTAGAATTGCAGGAAGAAGGCTGTCCACTTGGATAATGCCTGAGGTAATAAAAAGTTCAAAGTAAAGGTCAGAAGCCCTCAGATGACTGAAATGAGGAAGGACATGCACTGATCAAAGATTGGCCTCATCTGATGAAATTGTCTGTAATTGATGGATTCTTAAAGGCTGCATGACTTGAGAAAGGGGATGAATGGATGGATGGACAGATGAATGGATAGATGAGTGGTGTGTGGATGAGGGATGGGGGTTCATAGCCATTACTCAACAAGTTGAGTCCTTGGAGTTTCTGGTGGAGTAAGTGGCTTTCACTGTTCCCACCTCTGCAGTACCTGTAATAACTCTGAGCCACTGGTGGCCCTGCAGTAAAATGATGATAAATGACAGAGAGGGAAGATGAAGTCTGGTCTGTCCGGGCTCGTGCTGGGGTGGTTTTATGGGCTAGAGGTGGTATTTAAGATTTACCTCCAGCTTTGTTTAATCTAACACAACTTTCGTTGATTGACCTGAGGAAACATGAAATAAACATCCTGTTTTATTGAAAAACAAATATTATGGAGGCTTTATGTGTAAATAAACTCTATTATGCAATCAATAAATCAGTCAATTTAACATAATCATGTGTTGCCACACCCACAGAAGAGAGAAAGGCAGATAAATCAGTGTACTGGGGTTTAAATCATCTCACAGTGCTAAAACACTGAGTAGGATCTGAGCAGAACTTCTCATCAGCAGCTCAGAATATGCTTGTTCTTTTACGTGTTCTTGTGTTTATCAAGGCTACCTTTTTTGCATTAGCTTGATGCATCGTGTGTGTGCGTCATCAGAATTTACATCTACATGAAAAATTTACAGCAGGATGCAGCCCGGCATAACTTTGTTCTCAGTTATTGAGCGGGTGGATTAAGTGGACACGTTTCCGATGGCTTGATTCCCGTCTGCCTTCTTCTCCACTGGGCTGTTAAAAAGTCATAGTGGCAGATATGGATTAGTGTCAGAGCGTGGCAGTGCAGGTATTACACATCTCTGTCGGCGCTGCCAGCTCCATCCCCTGACTGTTAATGACCTCTGCTGTCTTGGTTTGTTTTTTTTTTTTTCTTGAGTTCTTCGGATGGCGGCCAGCCCTGCTGCCCTGGCATCCTGAAAGCTCAGAAAGCTCTGGAAGTAAGGGGTTGTATCTGGTGCAGGGGCAGGAGAAAAGATGTTAAACAGAGGTTGTCAAAACAGTTTCTCACCCCTCCCTTAGCAACTCCTTCTCCATCTTTTCTTCTCCACCTCCCTGACAAAAGTCACAGGCAGATGTAAGGATGCCAGCATGAAAAGCATCCCTGAGATTCAGTTTTTCCGTGTTTTGTGGACTTATTTGGTTTCTCTACTCTTCCTGTTAAAGATATGGAAATGATGAAACCCAAATATAACTTGTACATCGGCAGTCTTGAATTTCCTTTCTCACTCCGCTCTCTTCCCTTTGCTTAGTTTCAACCCTTCATCATCATCTCGCCTCTCTCCAGCAGCCCTCAGGCTTCCAGGTAGATAGCGGTTGATTGGCAGCTGCTGTGACAGCCAGTGGAACAGGCTGAAAGTGGATGAGTGTCAGCCTTGCTTCAGGGGCTTAAAGCAGCGGCAGCAGCATTGTAGCTCTCTGCAGGAGAAATAAAACTTCTTCTCTCTTCAACGCTTCTCTCAACTGAAGCAGGTAGGAGCTAAATAGGTTTTTCAAATCGCTCTAGAGTTTATCCTGAAACTGGAAACTGGAACATTTCTTCAGCTCACATCCTATGATGTGGTCTCCCTCCACTCCACAGTCTCCAGCTTTGGTTTTGATTAGTGTTTCACTGCAGGTTGTCGCATCTTGTTATTCAGGGGCTCTTTAAAATTCACCTTCTGAGCCTCCTTATCAGCTCTAAATCATCAGCCTCAGGTGTTACGCCAATTTTTAATTAGCCACGCCGGTCATGTCTGTGCATCACTTAAAAACTTTTGGATCTAACTGAGGAATTTCTGTACAGCAACTCAGAGGGCAAAGAGTCGGAAAGAGTGGAAAACAGGAAGTTTTCTATGATGTCCTTTGGATGGTGAGGAACGGTGATGCTGATAGAAACATATGGAGTCAGATAACTGTCAGTAAACATGCATGTTCATTTAACATGCTGTATTTTCATCTCAAATTGTGCATGAATCAATAAAGGTGGATACTCTCATCCGAGTAAAATCATCACATATAAAATGTTTGTGTATTTTGTCTGTGAAATTTGAAAAGTTACAACCTTACTAAATTAGATAAATCTGAGGGAATAAATTTCTGATTGTTTCATCACCCGAAGCTAACAGCTGAGAGTCAGAAATTTGTCACGATCTCGTTGTGAATCGCGGGAGAGTTCGGCTCCCCTGAAAAGGCTCATCTGAGATGGTAAGGAAAAAATTGTCCACTTTTAAGTTATATATAGGGATGCACCGATCTGATACTGGTATTGAATTAGTACTGTTATTGAAGAAAATTCCAGATCAGGTATCCTGACAATGGGCTCGATTCATTTATCTATTTAGTGTAATTCTCTGCTGTGTGTTTTGAGTGATGTCATGTGCTAATGACATGCCATGTAGAGGCTCACATATGTTATTACAGTGGAGCGAAGGGATCCAACACGTTCAACCGCTACGTAAAACCTGCGCCGTGAAAGTTCAGAGAAGCTTTAAATCTGCTGACTCTGACACTGAGTGGTATGTGTGTGAAAAAGCTCGACAACTTGGGACTATCTGATGTTTTTCACCAAGCCAGTGAAGCTATTGTGTTACTCAGCAGGTTCTTAATAAATGTTTAATTTCAGGGCTTTAAGTATTCCGGCATCGTCCTGGATCTCCGGCTTGCACAGTGTTTTTACCAAAATCAGCACTTCATGCCATATTCAGTGTTTTAAAATAACACTTGTAGTAACTTTGTTTCTGGACACCAGATAATAAAAATTCTAAAAGTAAGCCTGGCAAACTCTCATAAAATTCGTAAATAAGGAGGATAAATAGTTTTCGGTGGATTATGTTCACAGCTGTGAAAAGGCACTTATAAGGCCAAAATCAGCTTCTCTCTCTGAGATAATTCAGATGTTTTTATTCACTATTAGATTACATTTACCTGTAAACTATTATGCGTTAGCAGCTAATGCTGAGACTGTGGGCTCTCACATTAGCAGCTAACGCTAAGACCGTGGGCTCTCAAATTAGCAGCTAATGCTAAGCTGTGGGCTTTCACATTGGCAGCTAATGCTGAGATTGTGGGCTCTCACATTAGCAGCTAACGCTAAGACCGTGGGCTCTCACATTAGCAGCTAATGCTATGACTGTAGGCTCTCAAATTAGCAGCTAACGCTAAGACCGTGGGCTCTCACATTAGCAGCTAACGCTAAGACCGTGGGCTCTCAAATTAGCAGCTAATGCTAAGACCGTGGGCTCTCACATTAGCAGCTAATGCTATGACTGTAGGCTCTCACATTAGCAGCTAATGCTAACACCGTAGGTTCTCACATTAGCATCTGATGCTAAGACTGTATGTTCTCACATTAGCAGCTAACGCTAAGACTGTAGGCTCTCACATTTATAAACTACTATATATACTGTAGATATAGGATTAAATGACCCCATATGAACATCTTTGAGAGGTCAAATCTGTCCCATTCCTCCCTCAGAGACACTCCAATAATGTTTGTTGATTGCTCTTCATCAAATGTAACTTCAGTCCTTCTTAAATTGTCTTCCTACTTGTACATTTTGGTCAAATGGCTTCAAAGATGGAACTTTCTGCAATATCATGAAGCAGTAAAATTATCTGAGTGAATCATATTAAAATCCAAAGCCATGCCATCTGTATCTGGCTTTCTAGTTTGACTTCAAACGTTTGCCAAAGCTGCTTTAAATAAAAACTTAACCACTGTCTTTTCTTTCACACTTCAATTTGGGATTAATTGAACTGAACCTTTGGTGAACAGATCAAGAACAGACCAAGCGAAGAGGCAAAGAAAATGAGATAAAGACTTGTACTGCCTGGAAATTAGAAGTCAGCTTATGAACTGATCATGGCATTTACTGTAGTTTGATATGTTTGCCCGTCAGCTTTCATAAAAACTTTTCATGTCTTTTTGAGTATAACAGTATGAACAAGCACTCAAGAGCCCATAAATATTCAATTCAGGATAAATACAGGCTCATTTGATTATGAAATGGGGGTGTGTGAATGGGTTTAGCTGTACATGTCTGATCCCAACACTGTGTCTGCTGAAAGGATGCAAGGCATTGAAAAGTGGACCTAATTAGAGGGATTTGAGATTTAAAATCACATTTTGCTGCAACATCAACAACAGTATTCACCACTTCTGTAAATGGGCAGCTGGCAGGCGGAGGGCTGAATGCTCGCAGAAAAATCTGAATGGGATGCCTGATTAGTTTCTCACTAATGATTGTTTGGCTTGCACACACACCACAGCGGCATGCATCTTCACAACCTCACCATTCTTACCACAACCACGTTAAATATATCATACAGCACATGCGATGCTGTATAAAATGTGAATAAAAACATACTACAATAATTTCTAAATTCCGTCAACTTATATTTTATTCCCAGTAGAAGATCAATAACATATCAGATGATGAAACTGAGACATTTTACCATGTGATGGAAAATATGGAAAATATGAGCAGATAGTGAATCTGATGGCAGCAGCATATCTGGAAAAAGTAGTTCCAGGGTGATGTTCAGCATGGTGTAGCATCCCGGCTTCTTCTAACAACTGTCTGATGCAGGATTCTAGCTGCTCTACAGTCCTGGACCTTGGTTGCAGGATTTCTGCTTCCATGATGCTCCAGATATTTAGTATTGGTGAAAGGTCTGGACTGCAGGCAGGCCAGTTCGGCAGCTGGACTCTTCTCCTGTGAATCCATGCTGTTGTGATGGATGCAGGATGTGGTTCAGCATTGTCTTACTGAAACCTGGAAGGCCTTCCCTGAAAGAGACGTTGTCTGGATGGGAGCAGATGTTGCTCTAAAACCTCCATGTACTTTCCAGCATTGATGTTGCTCACAGGACCAGCCAAACTATGAAAAACGTTGGACTTATTGTCCGGAAAATGCAGCAATTAGTTGTCAAATGCTCCTCGGGGTGTTTCTGATTTGTACCAGTGGCTTTTTCAGCCTTTTTTTGCTCCTGTTCCAACTTTAGCTGCCATCAGATTCACTGTCAGCTCATATTTTCCACCAAATGATAAAATGTCTCAGTTTCAAGATCTATGCTGTTTATGTTCTATTGAGAATAAAATATGAGTTGATGAGATTCTGTTTTGACATTTTACACAGCGCCCCAACTTGCTTGGGAATGAGAGAATTATGTTCAGACCACTTCTTAATGAATAAGGAGACCCAACTAAGACCCAGCAGTTAAAATGGACAAAAATATTTCATGCCTTCACACGTGAATTTACACATTTACCAAAGAGCTAACCTGCAAGATATTACCTCCTCAATCTCCGTTTTTTGTTGTGGTGTATCTCTTTTCTCTCTTATTGCCTTGCTGGTGTACTGAGCAGATTTGTGATAAACCCTTACAACCTGTGGAATGTAATTTTAAGATTGGGATGGAACGTGATTAGAGAGAAATGGGAGTAGCTTTCAATGATGGAGTGCATCGCAGAGATGGCACTGGCACGGAAACATATAAAAGGGAAAAAAAAACAAAAGCAGCCTGCTTTAATTGTGCCAAGCCAGCATGAGAGATGTTGCTATGAATTATGGCAACTGTAAACCACACGGGTAAACTCACCCAGGGACATAAATTCAGACGCACACACACAAACATACACACTTAAGTATCATATTCTGCATATGAATTAAATCAAACAGAAGAGCAGAGACTTCTAAACTTGTTTATATGCAGATTTCCTTCTGTTGGGGTGATGAAAAACAGCCAATATGAAAAAAGTGCTATTTTTGCCCTTGCATCAATATAATGTGGTGTACATGAAAGCTGTTTGCTTCCAGCATTGACTAAAGCTTTCCTTTTTGGTTCCTCGCTCCACTTTCATAGCTACATAAATGTGCAGGTAGCACAAAGAAAAGGAACTCATCTCAGGACTATTGTTGTGTTTTGCATGTTAAACATCATTCTGCTGCTGTATGATTGCTCTGTCTCTGAGGTTAATCTTCTTTAGAGAGGTTTAGTTACGTTCTGTTGTGAATGAAAGCCACTTAGCTCTGCTGCCTCCTCTCTGCAACCACAGGTCCGACGCCCAAAGAGAAGTCTTAACTTGTATGTGGTTAACTGCTTTTGGATGACGTGATTTTATTTATTTTACTGGTACTAGTTTACCTGATTAAATGATGTCATTAAACTTGCAACACACTTGTCTGATCCGGGTCTTGTCTCATTCACACAACCAAACAGCAGATTTCCTGAACCCGAAGCAGGAAATCTGTTACTGCCGTACAGTGATTTACTTGTTCTCCCCTCCTCTCCAGCTGGTGGCAGTGTTTGAGGAACAAGATCCGCACAACGGAGGCGATGGTACCAGCGCCAGCTCCACAGGGACACAGAGTCCTGAACCTTTTGCCAGTGAGACGGGCTCAGCATCGGCCTTCCAGCCCTACCAAGCCAACAGTGAAATTGAGGTTACTCCGTCTGCTCTGCAAACCAGTGAGTTGAATGATGTTGAAATTTGAAATCTGTTCCAGATAAGAGTTAATTATAGTGTTAAATAATGTTAAACATGAAACATATAAAGATCTTTTAGATGCTGAATTTGCCTACATTTATGTAGCTCAAGATGAAATGCTTTAAGCTTGATGATGGGATGGCTTTTGTTCGCTGCAATTTAGCAATAAAAAACAAAAAGCTAAAGTACAGCAGGATCAAAGGAAGGTTTGGAAAACTGACTCTTCCAGCAAACTTGTTAACCACACATTGTGCGTAAATGCAACCAAAACAAATGCATCCGTGAAACAAGGCAAGCATATTTGTAGAACACTATTCAAAGTGCTTTACATAAAACACTAAAAGCATTACAGCAGGATGCAGAAGAAGCATTAAAAAGTGCATAAAGAGAGAAAAAATATTCTGAAACATTGTAAAAATCATCATAAAATCACAACAGAATCATGTAAAATAACTAAATTAAATCTAAATGATTAAAGCAGATCAACAAGCTAGATAAGTTAGCAGGTATGGTGTAGATTTCATTCACAGATGCATGAGGGAAGAAGTTTTTAACCTGGAGGGTCTGCATTTGATCACCACTGGAATCTGATGTGCAATAGCTGACGTGGATCTAAGAACCCTGCTGGGTTTATATTCTCTGAGCACATCTCAGGTATTGCAGTAAAGTATCTATTCTGTGACTGACTAGAAACTAGATGTTGAACTGGTGTGACGTGTTTAGATCTTAGTCCTGGTTAACACTCTAGCACTCAGCATCTGGATGAGCTGCAGATGTTTAATGATCTTTTGGGGAAGTCTCGTTGGAAGACCATTACTGTAATGCAGGGGAACTTAACCTTTTCTTTGCCCACTTTGAGGGGAAGTCACCAGAGGCAGCCACACCACACCTCACAGCCCACAGCAGCTTCACCCTTAGTGTTGAAGAACCTGAGGTTAGGCGTACACTGAGGGCCATCAACCCGAGGAAGGCCGTGGGACCTGACGGTGTCCCAGGACGGGTGCTGAAGGACTGTGCAGATCAGCTGGCTGGAATATTAACTAGGATTTTCAACCAGTCCCTGGCTCAGGCCACAGTACCCTCATGTCTGAAATCCTCCACTATAGTCCCCCTGCCAAAGAAACTTCACATTTCCAGCCTGAATGACTACCGGCCAGTAGCACTTACACCAGAGGGGATGAAGTGTTTCGAGAAACATTCATCATTCCTGCCTCCAGGCTTTGACTCCCACCCGTTTGCCTACAGGGCGAACAGATCCACAGAAGACGCCTTGGCCACAGCCCTGCATGTTGCTCTGTCCCATCTGGAGCAGAAGGGGAGTTATGTCCGGATGCTCTTTGTGGATTATAGTTCGGCGTTTAACACCATCCTCCCCTGCAGACTGGTGGACAAATTTCTGGACTTGGGGCTTCCGGACTCCACCTGTATGTGGATAAACAGCTTTCTCCAAGGTCGCAGCCAGGGGGTCAGACTGGGTCAACATACATCTACGGCCCTCAGTCTCAGTACCGGCTCCCCACAGGGCTGTGTGCTAAGCCCCCTACTCTACAATCTCTATACCTTTGACTACATCCCCTCTCACCACAATAACATCGTAGTGAAATTTGCAGATGACACCAAAGTGGTGGGGCTCATCTCTGGAGGGGATGAGTCGATGTATAGAGACAAAGTGGAGAAGCTGTTAGTGAGGTCTAAGGAGAATAACCTGCGCTTAAACACCACAAAGACCAAGGAACTGGTTATCGACTTCAGGAGGCACAAAACGGACATCCTACCACTTCACATCTGGGGGGACTGTGTGGAGAGGGTGGAGGACTTCCGGTTCCTGGGGGTCCACATTAAGGAGGACCTCACCTGGAGCACAAACACTTTTGAGCTGCGGAAGAAGGCTCAGCAGAGACTCTAATTCCTCAGGGTACTGAGGAAGAACAATGTCAACCAGAGACTGCTGTTGTCATTCTACCGGTGCACCACAGAAAGCATTTTAACATTCTGTATAGGTGTTTGGTTCCCCAGCTGCACTGTGGCTCAAAGGACAGCGCTCCAGAGGGTCATAAACACGGCCCAGAAGATAATTGGATGCCCTCTCCCCACATTGGAAGAGCTACACAGTTCCTGTTGCCTCAGGAAAGTACAACACATTCTAAAGGACACATCACATCCCGGACACTCCCTGTTTGAGCTGTTACCATCAGGACGGAGGTACAGATCAATCAGAGCCAGAACAAACAGATTAAAAAACAGCTTTTATCCTGTGGCTATAACCACCATAAACAACCTCAAATAATTTCTTTGCAGTCTGTTACACAGTACAATAAATATTACTGCTGTCTACGTGCAAGATGTACAGGATAAGTATAAAATCGACTGCGTGGAAGATTAGTTAGTTTTTTTAACTTAGTTGTTTCTTTTTAAATTCAAATCTTTTATTCTTTTAAAATTTTATAGTTGAATGTTAAATGTATGTTGCTGCACTGCACTTTGACTCTTGGGCAGTCTTAATTTCGCTGTATATGTTACATGTTACAATGACAATAAACGTCTATTCTATTCTAATCCAGTCTACTGGAGATGAGCACATGGATGTTACATTACAGTCATTTAGCAGATGCTTTTATCCGAAGCGACTTACAGTGGTCAGGCAGTAGCGTTAGGGGTCCTGCCTAAGGATCCAACTGGAAGAATATTCGTCCCCTGGGGGAATCGAACTCTGGTCGAATACATGGCAGAAGCTCTGCCAACTGAACTATCCAGCCGCTACACAAGATGTAGAATGTGTAGACTGATAGAGGATCAAAGGGCCTGAACAAGTTGTCAGACTGGCCAAAGGGGTTGATGGTATCATTTTTATAACTATCACAAACTAAGTCTGCACAACACACATGATGGATTCCTGCACTTTATTTTATTGACTTGTCATTAAAAGGTTCATACCACAGGAAGAGTGTGATGGAAATGATAAGTGTTTTTTAAACCAGGATACTTTAAAATAGTGGTACACTGCAGTGTTCAGAGGGAAAAGTTTTCACTAACTGAGAAAAAAGCTGCTCGATTAATAACAGCAGAAGGAACTGAGACACAGTGGGTTACTCAGTCATACCTGCCAGGACAAGCTGGACGTGCACACGCCCACACATGGCACACGCAGGCAGAAAATGCCACACATGATGGTAACTCAGATGTTAGCACATATTCACTTCCAGTTAAGGGAAACCAGAAAACTGATACGGAGCTGTCGGTAACTACAAGAGAACATCTGAGACCTTCCAACCAGAACTCACAGGTGTGGACAGACATGTTACATCACGCTGGGAAGGTCCATTTAATTTGAATTGGGGTGTTGGAGCTGCAGAAAAACCTGTCCTCAAGGACTGAAACTAGACGTCCCTGCAGGGGAGGCTTACTTAAGGCCCATTTATGCTCCCTTACGCATAATTAAGGACATCCATTTAAAATGTTGTCATACGTTGCTGTCCTCATACTTCCATGCTTCTTTTACGTTGCCATTTGTTAAATCAATTCCTGCACTAGTGGGCAGTGCTGATCAGCGATCACTCCCTCGATCCAACGTCATTTTCAAACGTGCCCCACTATAACTAAGTTTGCAACCAACCAACATGCCTTAAACACTCGCATAGCCTTTCTTGTAGTCTGTCTTTATTATCATTCTTCTTTTTTTTTTTGCTGATACTTTTCTTCTTCTTCTCTGGTTTGTTTCTTTTGCTGGTCGCACGATTACCAGTGGTATCGCTCCTTCATCTGCGTCAAGCGACGGATAGCTAAACTCCCGGAAAATAGACCAAATTAGGCACCTAACCAATGCAGGAGACAGATGAAACTGTCTGTCCGTCTGCGTATCCGTCTTCTCCGTCCAGCATAAATGAAATACAGCTTTAATGAGACCGATCACAGATGACTTGTTCATACAGAGTTTGCGGATCGTCAGGTTTGGTTTAGTTTGGTTTGGTTTGATAGGAGCTAAGCACTTTTCTCCATTCCTGCAGCTCATCTGAAGAACTGACCTTTAAACTCTGGCGACTTAGACTGACACACAGCACGGTTTAAAGCTAGAAAAACATTTAGAACTGATCCTTGACTTTTAAGCTAACTTGGATAAGGGATTGCTCCTTTAACTTCCACTGGCAGGTCAGTTCTGTAGTCAAGTGTTTTTTTTTCATTTGAGGCTGCTTGGCAAGTTAAAGCCTATTTCTCTAAGCATGACTTAGAAAGTCATCCACCTGCTCATCATGTCCTATATTGATTATTGTGACTCTGTATTATGGCATTAACCAGTCATCTTAGCTAAAACACTGCCGCTCGGTTGCTTAGAGGGACGAGACGATGTGATCACATCACACCTGTTATCGCCTACTTGCATTGGCTTCCTGTTAGTTTTAGGACCCAGTACAACATTTAATTACTCGTTTCTAAAGCCTTAAATGGTTTAGCTCCCCCGTATTTGTCGGAGTTGCTACACTAGCATGCTCCAGCCTGGACTCTGAGGTCCTATTCACAGCTTTTTGAAGGTCCCGTCTGCTAGACTGAAATCCAGGGGTGACAGAGCTTTCTCGGCTGCCGCCCCTTCACGTCAGAGCTGCTCAGTCTATCTCTGGTTTTAAGTCTCTACTCAAAACCCTCTTCTTGGCACTGGCATTTAAACAAAATTAAGCTTGACATTTATGTGTTTTCCTTTTTATGACAGTTTTATCATTTTATTTTTAATTGATTTTTATTGTTTTATCGTGTTGTCTTTTATTTTCAACTGTGGAGTTTTCTATTTGTTTTTCTATTGTTGCACTTTGGGCAACTCCAGCAGAAAATATGCTGAATACATAAACTTGAACTTGAACTTCAATCATGCTTATTACAGTTAGATGCAAGTAAAGAATTCATCATTTCCTTGCAGCATATTTTCATATGTGTGTGCAACATGGGATTTTTTGTGTTATTTTGACTCCTTTGATGTCTCTCCTACCAAGAAATACCAACATACAGTCTATGTGAATCCATGAAGTGCATATAGCCAAGCACAGAGCACTACTTTAAAAAAGTTTGGAAGTATTAACTCACCATTATAGATTAAGATCTATATTATCTAGATTAAATATTAACCTGATCATGGTGACTTGATCAGGTTGTTATATACCTGGTCCTGAATTCTAATGCTCCTTAATTCAGGAAACGTACATTAATCGATAAATGAAATAATAACATAAGAGATTTAAAGGCTTTGCTGACCTTCTGCTGATGTTCAGAGTTGAACTTTTCCACAGCTGAAAGCATGTCATGAACTCTTTCTGACATACCAGAATTTCTGCCCACACAAAGCCATCATCAGGCTTTGCAGCCTCAGAATGCAACAAAGCCGACAAGTTGATTGCTTCCCACGCCTGTCCTGTTGACGGGTGCATCTGAAGCATGTGTTGGAGATAATGACAGTGAAGGAGATAGGTGGGAAACAGGAAACACAATGAACCTTTGTTTTTGTTTCGTGGCAGTGTTGTGAAGTTCACCATGACCAAAAAGAAAAACAACGGACAGCCCGATGTTTTCTGAACATGTTTGGACTTCGGAGACCATGTTTAATGCACACTGGATCTTCCTGTTTGCAGGTTTCTGCATGACTCGAGGAGTACCTCATACCTTGTTTATTTTAAGCGACAGCCTGACTGGCATCGTATAGACGAACAAGACAGGCGGCGATGATCCCTCCAGAGATGAAGATGAGCAAATTACTGGCAGTAATATTGCATATCAGACTTGAAAGTATTGCAGCGGCGCCCTCGGCAGCTGGGCTCTGAGGCGGGGAATTATGGCTATTTAAAATCCTCATCTTTTAGAGCCATATTGATTGTTTTTCTTCCCCTCTTACAACTCCCAGTGTCCCACACTCTACCTCTCATTTGCTTTCGGTCCTCAACCCCTCCTTTGCCAGCGTCTTGGGAGCCTGTTTTAGATTTCTATGTTATGCAGGTCAAACTGCTAATAATTGGATTGGAGATGAGATGTAAATTACAATAATGAATGTAATTTTCCTGTAATTATACAGATGCCAGAGTTGTCTCTGCCACTCCTTCGCACCATATTCTAATCTTTCAGAAGTAACAGGAAAATGTCTCAAACTTTAAATTAATGTTGATCTTAGTGATGTTCTTTATGAAAATGAATCTTCTGTTTTCCGTCGCTCACATTGAGGAGTTTACTTTACATACCTGTCACATTTGCCATTTTTCAATCACATATTTAATATTTTTCTGAATTACCTGTTAGAAATAAAATGAAACGAAAAAAAAAAAAAAAACGATCTGCAACACAATGGAAACCTTTGACGCTTATTTGAGTCTGAAATGAAGATATTAAGCTGTCATAAAAAAAGTACAGAAGTAAAGGCTGTAATCTTCCTCCTCCCCCACTTGCAGACACAGAAGCAAAGGAAATTTAGAGAAAAATAGATGCAACGTTAAGGTTTCAGGTAAGAAACTGTCCTTCATATCTTAAGCTGTGTTTCCTTTAGCACTGCTCCAAAGCTGTTAGTAAACTTACAACTAAAAACATCTTCATGGATCAGTGTCAACTACCTTTAACAGACCTTTTCACTTGATATTACACTGGTTTAGGATGGTTTGGTTTGACTTCCTCAGACTGCTTTCATGGATCACTACCTTTCCCTGACTCTTATTAATTGTCACATTTTCTTTGGATAGTTTCTGATGCTCAGTTGCATTTGCAGAGGAAACATCAGCATTTTGTTGCGCTGCAATCCACGTAGACTTTCTCAGGACCACCTTCTAGTTCCAGGATGGCCCCCTTTTCCTTCAGAACTGCCTTAACTCTTGGTTTGATTGAACAAGGTGGTGGAAACCTTCCTCAGAGGTTTTCTCCATATTGACATGACAGCATCACACAGTTGCTGCAGGTTTGTCGGCTGCATCCATGATGAGAATCTCCCGTTCCATCACACCCCAAAGCTGCTCTACTGGACTGAGATCTGGAGACTGTGGAGGCCGTTGGAGTCCAGAGAACTCATTGTCATGTTCTAGAAAGCAGGTGGAGATGATCTGAGCTTTGTGACATGATGTATTATCCTGCTGGAAGTAGCATCAGAAGATGCTCCACTGTGGTCATAAAGGGATGGACATGGTCAGCAACAAGGAGATACTGTTGATCCAAGATGGGATGGATCCACGTTTTCATGATGTTTCCACCAAATTCTGAGCCTAGCATCTGAATGTGGAGCTGAAATAGAGACTCATCAGGCCAGCAACGTTTCTCCATCTTCTATTGTCCAGTTTTGGTGAGTCTGTGTAAATTGTAGCCTCAGTTTCTCTTTTTTGAGACTATTTTCTGTAACCCTAGTTTGAACTTCAGCCAGTCGTCTTCACCAAAACTACATTACTAATCTGTTGATTTGCAGCCATGTGATTGGCTGAAAAATGAACTACCAAAGAAGAACATCTGTTTTTGCCCTGATATGGTGCAAGCTGTAGGTGAAACAGGCTAAAATGAGGAATTGCCCAGTCCTCCACTGACCTGCTCCTCAGCTAAATCTCTTAAATCTCTGGCCTTGGTCCTTGAAACTCTGTGGTGACAGGGTTGCTGGGACACTATTAAAGAGATTGGTCGTGGAGAGTGGGGGTGACACCCTCAAAGAGAAAGGTCTTCATCTAATCAATTTGGCTTAGTGGTCTGCCACTGAGGAGGCTTCCTGCCACCTGCCAAGGCCATATAAAAGTCACAGTGAAAGAAGTGATGCAGAGAGACTCGGTAACCAGAAGCAGCATTAAGGCAGGTGGATAGATCCAATACAATGACAGCACAATGTGGAGCCAACATGACCCTTTAAAGGTGAGGTTGTTTTGATGGTATTGATAGAGAGTGGATAAAAAAATAAAAAAAGCAACACTTGGTTACTCGTGGAATCTGGGAATGGAGTAATAATATATGAGGGGGGCTAAAATATGATGCTAAATTATGTAAGTTATCAGACCTTAATATATTGTATATTATAGATTTACATGGCATTTTTTAGCTGATGGCATTCAAATAATTTTAAATGAAATACCTTATTCTTTTACATTATTTTATCCATCCATCCATTCAACCATCCATTCCCATTTATTCTAATGCAGGGTTGCAGTAGGGGCTGGAACCTATCCCAGCTTCTAGACGAGAAGCAGGGTACACTCTGGACAGGTCTTATCCTCTGTTCCCTCCTCATAGCTCACCTGACCTTCCTTCATCTCCTGTGATGCAGATCCAGCTTCAGTCTGGATTATACACTCACCAGAGAGAAACTTATTCTGTTGTAATATTGTGCAGAGCTGGTTATAGTAAATAGTTCCACAGGCCTACCCTGTTAAATGGAGAGTGGGTTTTTCAGTGGTGAAGTGTCTGAGTGGTACACTCCACTCAGCTTGGCTGGGAGACTGCTGCCACTACTGTTATCGCATCTGCCAAGACTCCAATAAAGCCACAGCTAGACAGCTGAGTCACATGGAGATGTGTGGGTGTGTGAGTGCACAAATGTGTGTTTTGAGTGCTTTATTGCTTCCTGAGAGCAGTTCTGCAAGTCACTGGTGTCACAGTTAAAGCAACACAGGAGCAGTGAGGGCTCGAACTGAAAACAGAACCGAATTGACTCTCTGGGGCATAGCAACGGACTCTGACTGGGACCGGCTGTAACATCCTGACTGAGATCATGGGAAGGGAGTTGGAGTTTGTTTGCACTGACTCCAGTGTCAGCAGCAGGCTGTTCATGAGTTTTAAATCCTCTTTCAGAGCTTTACGACTGCAGCTCATTCAGTAAAAATGTGCATATTTATTCATGTATTTAACCTTTATTTATTCAGATAATCTCATTTCTAAGTTGTTGTAAAGAAAATTCATCTAAACATCTCCCAATTCATAAACACTGTGTATGATGTGTTAATGATGGTCACTGCTGGCCAAAGGCATCAACGCCTGCTAGTGGCCTGATAATCCCAAAAAGTGTTAAAGGGATGTTTAACTTCTTCCTGTCTCCAGACTCTTTGTCCTTGTGGACATCCACACAGGCTGTCCTCTTCTTTCTCCCTCCTCTCAGATATAATTGCATTTAGGTTCATCACAATGAATGCAAACACATGCATGTTTGCACTTAATAGAAACAGACAAGTCAGACTATCGTCATTTCAGTTATGGATGCTGGATAAATAATTCAGAAATAACACCCAATGCAGAGAAGAGAAGGATTCCTGAGTAATGGTGAAACTGAGGACATAAATGCATCTGCTTGGCTGCAGTTACAGTAAATCTGTCATTCCTCCGCTCTCTCCTTCTGGCTTTTATCAGCTCCACAAAGATGCGATGTGCCCCAAAGCACAGTGGAAATCCCAGAACACCTCCCTGCCACATCTCCCCACAAGCACCATTACTTTCAGAGTACTGACTGTGGCTTACAATCACAGCTCTGATCAAAACAGAAACATTTGTGCGTCCTTCATCTGCAGCCGTTCGGAGATTGTGGTCAAATTAATTGGACAATGTGCAGAAACTTCTCAGCCGACTTTCTGTTGAAGCAGAGACGCTGTAGAAACCACATGTTGGTGGATCAGACTGAAACCGAAGGTCTGGAATGTTTGGATGTCCGGACGTGAGCAGGATTGTTTTCACTAGATAACAAGTTTCAATATTTTTTAAAGAAGGCTGATAAAGAGGGTCTTTATTTGTTAGAGTTGAGGAAAGTTATTGTCAGGAAGTACCACTTACGTAACTATAGAAACAGCCACCAGTGATCATTTTGACCTCTACATTTAAACTTCAGCTAATTCCCTTCATAATTATAATATAATATAAATAATATAAAAACACATATTTACAAACTACAAAGTAACAATTGTAAAATAGGAGAGGCCATTCTTTGTACAAAAACACCCACAAAAATCCAAAAAACAGACACAAAAGGACAATACAAAATGCACAAACACGAAAAGCGAGTACTCATCTGAGGCTTGGATGTTAATAAGTGCATTTAAACCAGTAGAATAATAAGAAACCAAAGATAGAAGACCATCAGATAAAAAAACACACTTACAAAAAATCTGATCACAAGCTTTAACTGTAATAATTTGGCAGTTTTATATGTGCTTCTCCAAACCTCCACACAGTAGTTGATGTATGGAACCATCATGGAATATATTTTTTATTTAATATATTTTTCTAATGATTTTGGACCATTTTCTATTGTTTTAGTAACCCTTTCAGGGTAAATTAAAATCGATAATCACACCCAAGAATCTGGTGTTGTGCAGTCTTTGTATTTCAACATCAATCATCAGAATTTTGACCTAATTTCTTTATATTTTCGTTATGATTTTTGATGCTCTGGCTGCTGTGTTGTGCTGAACAAACTTACTTTGTCGAGAGGAGCTTCATGGATTTAAGACTCCTCTAGACACACAAGCTGACAATCATCGGGAGCACTTACAAAACCAGACAAGCTGGAAAAAAAACATAAATTTCAACGGCAACAAAAACATCAGCAACACAATGAAAAACCAAAACATCTTCAGTATTTAACATCATAGACATATTTCATGTTATTTATAGAAAATATAAATACTTTAGGGCTCAGCACAGAACCTTGAGGTACCCCACAGGTAACCTTCAGTAAATCTGATTTGACATCATTTATTAGAAACTAATATTTATGATGTAGAAAAGCTTTTCTATCCTTTTATCTTGAAAAACAACATGCTAATTTCTTAAGAAAAGTTGAAAAATGAACTTATCAAATGAAAATGAGCTTTGTGATCTCGAGATGGGGGCATCAAAATAAATACTCGCAGTTATGGTTGTTTTTATATACATAACGGAAGCAGTTTAAATGATCAGGTACAGATGTGTGCTTTTTTTCTGGTGTGAGATTGATTTATCCATACTTGGATTATAAAGATCTCCCTCTTTTTTAAGCCCTCTGAATACAGTAGACCTGTCACCACTGAGTCAGTGCAAGGGGAAAGAAAGAAAGGAAACACCCTGAAGCTGGTTTAGTTTTTATAAGATACTCTAGCAGAGCAGATGTAGGTTGACATGAGGGACTGAATTTCCTGCCCACTTCCTTCAGCTTGCCGGGCCAAGTTGTCTTTGTCATGTGGAATTTATTCAAGAAGCTGAGATCAAACGCACCAGTGGCTGACTGGTAGCGTCTCAGAGCCCTTCCTGTGGGTGGAGAACGGTGGTGGAGCATTTCCACTGACACATTCAAGATAGAAATGGTTTCAGTAGTTAAACCTTTGTGAATAAAAATCACCCACAGCCTTTAAAAATTAAATTGAATTTATTTAATTTAGTAAATGAAGTATTTAATTTTATTTATCTGTGATGGACTGGTGACCTGTCCAGGCCTGTTAATTGCTGGGATTGGCTCCAGCTTCCCCACGACCTTCATTGGACTAAGCAGAACAGAAAATGAATGAATGGATTAATTTTATTTTTTACACTAATACACGGTATTGAATGAATAAATAAATAATTTAATTTAATTTAATTTAATTTAATTTAATTTAATTTAGAAACAGAGATCTGTGCTGCCATTGTGTTGATTAATTAATGCTAGAAATGCAATTTCAAAAACGTTTTTATTGATATTAGACTCATTAGAGCTGAGCATCATTACCACAATTATATATCACAGTATTTTTCATGATTATACCAACTTTGCTTTATTTGACAGTATGTATTCTAGCCATACTGCAGTTTATTGGTAATAAATAGTATATTTTATGGTCATGAGAATTAAAAACATGTCCACGGTGTCTTGATCTTTGGCCTGAATCCGTCTTGCTCCACAGAACCAGATCTTTGGCTGTATGGATTAGGGATGTCATGGTCATGTCAATGGCAGTGTTAAACACTGTGATTAAATTATCAGGACTCAGGTTGGGCTGACAGCATATAGCGACAAGTTAAGCAGCGTTCACTGAATGATGTGACGTTGTTGGTTATTTCCGTTCACCTCTTTCTTCTCTATTTTGTTCTGGTCAGTTCGTCCAGCAAACACGTCTGCAACCTGAGTCTAGAGTCCTCTGTCGTTTTCAGCTTTACCCGAGGATGTAGAGAGTATGATCTATGTTTCACACGTTCTTTGTTGTTCAAAGCAAAACTTTTTCTTGTCCACGTTGGACCTTTTAAAACCAAAGTTTCTCCAGACAACAGATACATCATCATGTTCAACTTCGACTGCTAAAGGTTCACTTTCTCAACTTTCTCTGTTGTCACTGCTCAACATTTCCAACAATACAGCTGCTGGTGGTGGGTGGATTGATCCAAATATTAATATCAATACTAGTGTGATAACCACAATACTTTAATGTAAGGCTTGAAACTGTAAGAATCTTAATAAATAAAGAGAATAAAGTGGATTTTGGTGGATTCAGTTTGGTGATGCCAAATTCAGATTTTTATGGTATGACTTTGTTGTTCATGCATTAATGTGTTAAAAAAAAATAAAATGTTGACTCCACAGATAAATACTTTAGCTATTTATTTTGACAGCCCTATCAAAAGGTATCGGCATTGATGATAATAACCTTTTATTTATTTTTGGTATCAGATCGATATCAAACCTTTTTACACACGATTAACAGCTGCACTGCTGCAGGCTTAGTGGTGCAGCAGTCAATAAGGTCCCCCCTCAAACAGTCTCCTGCTGCACAAGGTCCAAAGTTTGTCTTGGAAGTAACTTCTCAATGAGTTCTTCTCTTTCGTTCATACTCTGTCTCATGGAAATGAATCAGTATGTTTTAATGTTACATAATACTGTTTAGTTAATGTTTTATTGTCAGTAAATAAGAGAATCTTGTTTGTTGACCAGTATTTCAGTTCTGTAACTTGGAGTAACTCATAGCAGGATGGAGGAAAACTCCTCTTATTCCGGATGATAAATAAGCCTGACAACTGTGTGTGAGTCTAACAGGCCTTCAGACATAAACTCATGAGCACCACCCTGGATCTGACTTCTAGATGAAAGCAAGGTGAAATAATATTAGATATGTAAGAGAAAACACTTACAACTTGAAGATAGATAAGGTATATCTCATAAGTTCTATTGCTGTCGTCAGAAAAATGTGATTTTACAGATGAAATTTGATAAATGTGGAAATAAAATGAGATGTTTGCATTAATGTAAAATAAGAAACTACAAGTATTGCTGCAATGCACATGTGAGAAAAGCTTTGAGAGCTGCAGACAGGACAGCAATGCATGGTGTTTCATACATTAACAAGCTGGCTGTGCAGGCTGGAAAGTTAAGAAAACCTGTTCATTAATGGAGGATCGGTCAAGTTTTTACATTTTTGTTACAGAAACAATGGCTTAATATGAATATCTGAAGAATTATCTTCATGTGGTTGCCGAAAAGACTTTCACTTTTGATCGAATTTGGAAGAATTTTTTCACTTTTTGACTGAAAAGTGTGAAGTTTGGGTGAAACAGTAAGACGAGCCTGTGTTCTCTACCCTTCTGTAGGAAGTCAGACCCTGCAGCAAGCTGACCACGATGAAATTGCTGCTGCAACTGCATGAAAGTTACTGGCATGTTTCATCATCCTACACACTGCAGTTCGGGGTCATGTCGTGTTTTTGCCATGAGCAACTGAAACTTCCGGCCTTGGATGAAACCATCCACTGATTCCATCTATGATTTCAAGGGAGTGTGTAAAGTTAAACTATACTTCCACTAGATGTGCATAGGCCTTTTCCTGAGATTAAATTTCCACTAATTCTCTGTGAAATCCAGCTTGGTGCCGTATGATGTAAAAACCACCAAAGAGTTATGGAAGCAGTGATTTATGGACGTCTCAGTGTAACACAAAGCCACTTGAATCTTTCATGTAATCCCAACTCTCACACCAAACTGGAGCGTTATCTGTGTGCAATATTGTCATCATCTTAATTTTCACTGTAGGTGAAAATGTCTGGACGCACTTTACCACCATGTTGCTGAGCTTTTTTATGTTCATGCTTCCCTCTCGTTGACCTCGTCCTTACATGTCTGTGGAAAGCTTGCAGGCTTTCATGAAACTGCGTGACCGATCAGAGTGATGCATATCTAAAGCAAAGACCATCTGTTTCTAAGTAACTTAGTTTCACTTTATACAAAACAGCCATAAACATTTCTCACAGAGCTCCCAAACACCGGACTGTTTTTATTTTTTTTTCTGCTTCTTTACTAAAAAACATTCTGCAAACTCGTTGCTTAAAAAACATATGTTAACCAGAGTTTCATTAACTGGAATGATTTAATTTTAGTTAAATTAAGCCCACCTTTCTTAAAGTGATGAAGTGTAAATAGTAACACTATGATAATAGTAATAATAATTGTTAATAGAAGTGAATAACATTGTGCAGCCTCTTTCCCCTCCATCATCATGTTAATCATCCTAATCATATTGATTCAACTTAAGTACATCAATTTATTCATCATTTGCCCTCCAAAGTTGATGTGACTTATTTAAGATTACTATTATTAACAGCTAGATTATAACAAACTTATATCCAGTAAATATATTAATAGCAGTGTTAAATTAATAAAGTATTTCTGATTTCTGAAGGTTTGACTCTGCATGTAAACCACTCCAACCTCATGCAAAGATTTTGTTCTTGTTCATTGGAAGTTCTCAGTGTCAGCTGCCTTCAGCCAGTCTTCCCACTAATCACCATACACTTCCTGGTCAAAATAAAAAAAGTGTCCACCTGGATTTAATGAAGCAAACCAGGTAGGAGCCTCCTATTGGATAATTCCTGCAGGATGATCCCTCTTTCAGCTGCAACAGGTTATTTAACCCTCAACTCAACTCAACTCAACTTTATTTATATAGCCCTTTAAAACAACCACAGCTGAAACAAAGTGCTGTACATAAATGGACAAAGCAACACAAAGTACAAAAATCAACCAGGAAATAAATAATATCATAAAATATAATAAAATAATTGTTCATTGTTTTAAAAACGGTTTTAAAACAATAAGCAATTTTAAAAGAACAAATATAAACAAATAAAACCAATAAGTAAAACAAACCACTGCACACTAAAACAGGAACAGTCTTACACTGGGCTGAAAGCCAAAGAATAAAAATGGGTTTTAAGATGAGTTTTAAAAATAGACAATGAAGAAGCTTGTCTAATGTGGAGAGGGAGCTCATTCCACAGTTTTGGACCAGTGACTGAAAAAGCTCGATCCCCCGTGAGCTTCCGTTTGGACCTCGGTACGTCCAGGAGCAGCAGGTCAGCTGACCTGAGGCACCGAGCAGGAGCATAGGGGTGGAGTAGCTCAGAGAGGTAAGGAGGCGCCAGACCATTTAAAGATTTAAAAACAAATAAAAGAATCTTAAAATGAACTCTGTAGTGCACTGGCAGCCAGTGAAGTGAGGCCAGAATGGGGGTTACGTGCTCCCTCTTACGTACTCCAGCTAGGAGGCGTGCAGCTGCACTTTGCACCAACTGGAGACGTGCGAGGGAGGACTGGCTAACCCCGAAATAAAGAGCATTACAATAATCCAGCCGAGATGTAATGAAGGCATGGATTACTGTTTCAAAGTGTTGTTTATTAAGAAAAGATTTGACCTTAGCAAGCTGCCTGATGTGGAAAAAGCTGGACTTCACTACAGAGCTGATTTGACTATCCAGTTTAAAATCACTGTCCATCTTAAAACCCAAGTTTGAGACTGTTGGCTTTAAAAAACCTGCCAAAGGACCCAAATCAATGGTGCAGGGTTCACAACCCTAACTGATGCAATGACCATGTGGAAAGACATATCTGTGGTTGTAGAAAATATGTTAGTCTGTTTAAGAAGGGTCAGATCATTGGCATCAAGCAGAGAAAATATCTAAGGAGATGCAGAAACTACTAAAACTGGGTTAAAAACTGAAGGATAGTGGAGAACCATCATCTTCCAGAGAGAAATGTGGTCAGAAAAACATCCTGAATGATGGTGATCGGTGATCACTTAAACGTTTGGTGGAAACAGATAGAAGAAAAACAACAATAGAACTCAGGACTATGTTTACTAGTGAAAGTAAGAACATTTCCACATGAACGATGTGAAGGAACTCAAGGGATTGGGATTGACCAGCTGTGTAGCCATAAGAAAACCACTAATCAGTGAGGCTAACTGGAGAAAAGGCTTCAGGTTGCTAGGGAGCTTAAAGACTGCACTCAATGGAAGAAGGTCACGTGGTCTGATGAGTCCAGATTTACCCTGTTCCAGAGTGATGGGAGCATCAGGGTAATAAGAGAGGCAAATGAGGGGATGCAGCCATCATGCCTAGCAACTACTGTACAAGCCTTTCGGGGGCTCTTGTCTGTCTATGATCTGGGGTTGCTGTAGGTGGTCAGGTCTAAGTTCAGGTCTAGGTTCAGCAACATGATGTGTCCAAAGAATGAGGTCAGCTGATACCTGAATATACTGAATGAGCAGGTTATTCCATCTTCCCTGATGGCACGGCCATATTCCAAGATGACAGCACCAGGATTCATAGGGCTTAGATTGTGAAAGAGTGGTTCAGGGAACAGGAGACGTTATTTTCGCACATAGATTGGCCACCACAGAGTCCAGACTTGAACCCCATGGAGAATATTTGGGATGTGCTGGAGGTCTGACTCTCCCATCTTTAGGACATGGCAAATTAATGCCACTGTGGATGGAGATAACTCTTGTGACTTTGTAGAAGCTTATCAAGAAGATGCCACAGAGAAGCTGCTGGAATCAAAGTTAAGGAGGTCAAATGAAATTCTTATTTCATTTTGGACAGTTTTTTTTTTTGCCAAGCAGTGTAGTTGCATCACTCAACTTGACTTAAATTGACAAAAAAATTAAAAAAATAATCAATTTATTCCAGTTAATTATAAAAAGATCTGCAGGAGGTTGTTGAGGCTCCAGTTTTATTCTGACTTTGTAGATGTGTTTTTCAGAAACAGCAGCTCCATGCGTCAGAGGCCGACCTGCCAGTGGAGGAAATTCATCGAGCACTCATCAGACTCCAGTTTCTGCTCATTCGGTGGCTGTGACAATTAAATCTGTGACACTTCAGGCTTTCTGGCAGATACAGAAAGAAAAGTCTTTGTGTCATGAAATGACTGAACACAGTCACCCAGTGTGGAAAATACAGAGTAGTCTGAGCTCTTATCACTTTTCTCTACAGTCACTTCAGAAACTTTTCAGATTCTTTCAACTCTTCCACATTTTGCTGTGTTTCAGAGTCATGATAAAAAGCATTTCAGTAATTCTTCTCATCAGTCTCCCCTCAAATTAAATTAAAGCGTGAAACAGTAAATTCATTTTAAATATCCTTTCTGAGCCCAGTTCTCATCTTGTTTCCTACTTTAGTTACGACTTGACTGGAGTTAGTTTTGTGTCAAACAGGAGTCACTGCACTGGTTTACAGAAACTAGGGAAACAGAAATAATTTCGACAAGCATAACAAAAATAAAGGAAATAATGAACACAGTTTGTTTAACCTTTAAAATTTAAGACGTTTTATACTACTTTGGTCCGCCTGTTTTTGTTTTTATTTTATTTATTTATTTTTATTATACAAACCAGTCTGTAGCAACTGAAGCTTTTAATCCCAGTCAGCATGCAGACATGATGTTTCCAGGACAACCTCAGCTTCAGATTATGAGGCTGAAATGATGTAAAATGAATGTGTCAACAGATATAACAGCATAAAGGCCGACCAGAAGAATAAAGCAGCATTAATTACTAACAGAACTTTGTAGAAATGACACACAGATCATAGAACTTTCTGCTCACTGGTTGATCTTTGGCTGCTCCTGATTGGACGTTACCGTCAATCTAAGCTCTCTGATTGGTGGAAAGTTTGACAGGAAGTGGCTTCATCATCATGTCCAGGTCTAAATAGAGGTCTCTTAGCAACACAGTAGTGATAGTGATCTTTTTATGATGAAAATGTGATAAATAATGCTGTTATCATGGATCATTGTGGATTTACCAAATAGAATCTCTGAATAAAACTACATTTAGTGACTGGATTGTAAAGCTCCTGGATGGGATAGAAAGGCCTGGAAAAGTTCCGTAGATAACGTACAGGGTAAGCTATCTGTCACAGTTTACCTCACAGAGCTACAGTCTACTGCTCCAGAGATGCTGGTAAAGACAATGTTTGGGGACACCAGAGATGTAGTGACGTTTTAAGGGTTAATCCTGCTTTACTGGAAACTAACATTACCAATATCACATTAGCTGTTGTCAAGCCAAACAGTCAAGCCAACAGCTGCTTTCCAAACCACAAACCACATACTGCACATTCTAGGTATTTTGCAATACACATTGAGTACTACTCTTATCTCTAGCCTCTAGTGTATGACCTCATAAGTGGTTAATTTCATGGCATGTCACAGTGTTTTTTTTAGCCAGTTTCCAGTTTAGAAACAAGAAATTAACCATTACAATACCAAAGTTTCAGCTTTGACCCCATTCCCCCACAAGCTGACTGGATTAATTCCTAATTCCTGAACTTAAACTAGCAACTCAGGATTAAATGCAACCAATCTTCTTCAAACACATGTCAGTTAATAAATCAACACCACTGAACTTTGGACAACTTTCTCACTCCAACCCTCTCTAATAATGATTAATCCAGTCTCTTCTCTGAGATCTCTCCAGCCAGTAATAAAATTAACTGCTCTGTCACTTTCTGTTTCTTCTCCTTTAGTATTGTTTTCTTGGGTTTCTTTGCTGAATCAGCCATGGTTCAAAATGGCCAGTGTGTTGATATCCAGTTGCTAGCGTGTGACACAGTACCGTAAAGCTGTTACCCGATGCTACAGGATGGAAAAAAAAGTACAGTTTTTCATCCTCAGGTCGCTGCAGGGCAACGACAGCTCCAGGAATGAACATAATGAATATCAGTGTGGCAAAACAAGTTAGAAGCTTAAACTTTTAAAGTCAGAAACTTGTGTAGTTTTGCCTAAAGGTACTAAACGTCTGCAAAGAAATCAAACAGCTTCTCTGCTCTAGGTTCAAGGTATACTTTTCATCCTTGAACCTGGGATCTTTTTATGCAAGGTCACCACAAAAAAATCACCAAAACCACACACAGAAAAATAAAACACTATTAAATACAATACAATGAACACTTTAAATGCGAGAGGACAAGTCATGACAAAGCATTTTAAATCCTGATAGAGGCTGGAAAAAAGACGGTTTATAAACAGGTTGTTGTACATCAGGGCTCTGAGTGTCTGCACCCAGATGGCAGCAACATGGACTCTGTATGCAGAGGGCGGCTCGGGTCAGACACAATGCCTTCTGCTTTGTTTAAGGCTCTCACCCAGTTTAAGCTTGCAAATCATTTAAATTTCTGCCAGCAGGCTTACACCACCTCACTATCTGTTCCAACATTTTCTTCTTAAAGATGAGTGACTCAAACCAGCAGATAAGAGAAGTTTAAACTGGTTCAGTGAAGCAAGAATAAATTAATTTCATAAATAAAATATCCTTACCAAAACTCCTGGGTTTATGATAAAAAACACATGTGTTGAGGGACCTCAGTACACACAGCATCAGTGCTGAATATAAGTTTATTGTATAAAATCATTGATAGATTTTGGAGCTTTAAATGCAGATGCTCATGTAAACCAGCTTCAGGTATTTGTAAGAAGGGTTTGCTTTGACCAGTTTGGTTGATTAAGTATTTAAAGAAAAAAACAAACTTAAACAAGCACCAGGAAGTCAATGTGTTCATCCAGCTTGTCCTCTGTGACTCTTAATATATCAATCAGTCATGTTAGTTTTGGAGTTGCACATCGTGATCCATCACAAAGTTTGGAGAAGATACGGTGGCAGGGGTGAAGCTGGAGGGAGCTTCGTTCCCATAAGGTTTTCCAACCAACCATCATGTTTTCATCCTGAACAAGAAGCAGAGAGAGAGAGAGAGAGAGAGAAAGAGAGAGACAGACTGCTTCTTCACTCCTGACAGAAAGACAATACAGACAATTTATTGGAGTAAAAAAGAAAAGGATGTCAGCTTCCTCCAGCCCTCAGAGACGAGGCTTCCACCAGCCAGCGCCGACACACTTCAACAGCAATAACTGTGTGAGAAAGAAAGAAAGGAAGAAAGAAAGAAAGCAAAAGAATTTTACAAGGCGATGGAAACCGAGGAGAGTCCAGTTCCCTTCCCAAAATCAAACCTGACTCATGTAGGTCAGCTGTACATGTGTGCTGGTTTGACTGGAACTGTGAGGAAAAACTTCCCGATAAAACCTCTGATTAATTTTTGAACTTTTGATTTACTGCAAAGGTTTTCAAATTCAAGACAATTTCTTTGCATTTCATAATGCCTTATCCATTCAACGAAAAAAAGTAAATGGGTTTAGACACCTTATTACAACCTCAGATCCATACCCCCACTTAAACCTGTCTAACAGAGACTCCTCCACACCCTCCAGGGAGGCACAAATCAACAAACCAAACAACCCTCAGTCTGCCCAGGAACAGGATCACAGCAGCACCTTCCTGGTAAACATCATTTTGTGTGTTTCTTCATTACTGCTGGTCCAAAGTAGCAGACTCTTTTGGGTAAGGAGCCATAAATCTTCCTCGGCCTGATGTGTGCCAAAGTCGGTCCTGATTAAAAGCTTGACAATGAAAATGCCATGCGGCCAGACGAGCAGAAGACAGAGCTGGTGGTTGAATTTTACAATCCAGTTTAAACTCTTAGATGTTTAAAGGCAGACCAAAGTAGGTTAAACAAAGGAGTTAAACTGTTTCTATTTCAGTTTTTAATGTACAGTATATTGACTCATTTTCTTGCCTTTAAATGTCATCAGGCTTTAAGAACATAATCTTGTGCAATTTGTGCTTGATCTTGCAAGATCTCTTCGCTTAGCAACCAACATGATCAGTTAAGGCTGAACGATATCAGGGAAAACATGCACAATGCAATGACAGCTGAAAGTTGCGATGGTGGTAGAATCAGCGATAAGTAAGATTTGATGTTTCTTTGATGTCTTCTCATATGAACCTGCACTCTCATTCACGGACGTCTGTTCAGTTTTATGGCTTTAGCTATAATAACATTAGTAGCATTGTGTTAGCTAACACAAGATTTTACTAAATCTTTTCTTTTTCTTAATAAAAATCATTCATCCATCTGTAATTTAATACTATGAGCAAAGGTCAACTGTTAATGTTAGTTTAGTGATTTGACATCAGACTCGTCTGTGCTGCAGATTTTACACGAGCTCTTGGTATGATGTTCTGTCCCTGTTTGGCCTCTTAGTTGACTTTTTAAATCTTCTTCATATTTTAGTTTAATCTCCACAATGTAGGTTCCCACAACTCCAAAGCTGCATTACTGCTTTCCAAAAAAATTTAATCCGTTTTCCTGTGTGGATCTTTCAGGTCAGTGTGTATTCAATGGAAATCCCCCTGAACACAAGGGACATCAATATGTAGTCAGTGGTTGGAGAGAGGGAGTAAAAATGGCTCAGTGCCATAACTTATTCAGACACTGAACTGACTTGAAGTATTCAAAGTAGCTCAGAAAAAAAAGCTTGTAGACTTTTCATGAAGCAATGGTCGCTTAGCATTTATATTTAAACCCAGAAACCCAAACTGCACAGAGAAAAAAATACCCACCAGACTGTCTGCACCCCTGATCACTTGGTGTTGGCTTTATGCTCATGGTGAGCATATATTTGCATGTGAATATCACCAGTAAAGACCTGACTTTATTTAATCCATATCCTCTTACCCACATGTCACAACGGGAAAATTTCTGTCTTAGATTTACTGAAATATGTTATCATCTGTAATATTTGATGCACTTTGGTTTTTATGCTGTAATTTTGCAAAGTACTTTCTTTAGACCTACACACAACGCTGCAGTCTGACTATTGTGGGAATTTATTATGAGTGCCAGTGAAAGGAATTCAGGCACATATTAACAAGTAATTTGGCAATTATTATTGGTCATTGTGTGCATTGTCGGGGTGGTACAAGAATGACTCCCGGGTCGGAATATTAATATCACAGGTAATATTAAAATATTTTATATCTAAGGTGGGAAAATATGTTTTTTGGAGGTTTAACCTATCTTTTATATTGTGGATTTCTTAAAATAACTTTTGCCCTTGATGAAATTCTTTAAATTACAAAGTGGAAATGGCACCGATTCATAGAATGATTCAGCTGCATTAGCACACATCAACATTTCTTCAGGAATGTTCTACTTTTATTTATCCTTTCAGATTTAGGGGTCAAATCCAAAGTGAATCCTGAATTATTTAGGTTTTTGCAGAAGAGATCTTCACCTTACCCCTTCACACTAGATTTGTCTTTTATGTAACTTAAATTGATTTTCTGTCGTGGTACATGCTCTTCTTAGAAGTAGAGATACAGGAACACAAGCTTCGACCAGACTTTACTTTCAGTGTTTTCTCTGTAACCTCATCAGCATACTAAAGGAATATTACCTTGAGTTGGCAGGCAGAAAGGAGGAAAGGTTCACTCTGCTTTCCACGTATAGCAAGGACGCTTTACTTCATTCCATTTGAGAGATTGGAAACTTCCAGAGCTCATACATTAGAGCTGACCCTCCCAAGTCTTTCACCACCATGCTGGAAGTTGATTTTCCTGCATTAATAGTGAGAGGGGTGGAAAATTGCAAGGTTAGTGTAGTGGGTTGAGTGTAATTTCGAGCAGATTTATGTTTATCCTGTGATACAGTGTGATGTAAGAACTTAATATAAAGCGTTAAAGATTCTGCAGCTGTAAAATGAATGTTCGAGTTTTTAGCTGTAAATCAAGTTTCCTCATCCTGTAAAAAAAATCTGCCTGAGAAATTCAAGTCTGTTTATATTTAATACAATACCTTGATGTTATGTGTTTCCTTTATGGAACTACAGATGGAAATTGTTTGTACAATGTTGCACGTTCATTAATATGCATTTTCCCATTCAAATAAACAATAAGATGAAATAGACGATCCTTCAACTCTCTTTGGATCAAACATATTAAATGATAATGTTTGTGTTTTGTCAGCAGAATGTAAACATAAACACTCCAGACTGCTCCGTCATAGTTACCGTCTCTCACAGAGCCCATAAAAAGGGGGTGTATTCCTGGTGGTGTGTTCACTGTTAAGAAGGTCACAATATGAAGATCCTCTCTCTTCCCCGTTCTCCCACAACCAATTTTCTTCTGCTTAATTTGTGATGGGATTATCCCGGCAGTCCGAAGGGTTTGTTTGGTCCCACGTTTAATAACCAGCGCTGCCACTTCAGAGCCAGCCAGCAATCGATCCGGGCAGAACTGACGGGGGGAGAGAGACCATTTGGGGAGGAGGGTTGGCTAATAAATAGAGGCCCTAATCCCGCCCCTGTAGTGAGGGATTATAGTCGGGGCACAGGGTCATAGACGTGTACACACACCAAAATTCACCACAAAGAGGTCGGACTCTCTGGGGACTATTACCTCCTATTGCTTTGTCCTTTATTTATCTTTCACACTGACCTTGTTTGAAGGTAAAACATATTAGCTTGTATGCAAAAAGTCAATATTAAAGTAATTTCATCTGATATTAGACTGGAAATCTTACTTGTTGACCCTGGGACAAACATTGGGGCTCTGGTAGTGTGAATCATCTCTTGTTAAAATTGGAAAAATCATTTATAGTTTTCTAAGTTTAATATAAAATTATGTCTAATGATTTATGTCCTAACATGTAATTTGATTTACTGATTATGTGTTTGTTTCATTTTCACACAAGTCTCAGGAATCCAACATAGTTTGACATCTCTCTTTGTGGAAAATATTTTAAATTAAATTTTGTTTGTTAAGTTGAAGCATGTGTTTGAACCAGAACAAATAGAGATTATCCCACAATAACAGGCATCTTAATGTACAAGCATCTGGAAACAATCACAGCCAATCAAACGAGAGTGATGTTGTCATAGAGTCTAAAGATTCAGAAACGTCCAGTAAGAGCTCAGCCTTGAGGTATTCTGGGAAAAACTTCAAGGCTTTCAATCCATAACAAGAGTCTCCACATGCAAACAATAAACATCAATACATACAGAAAGAAAATTCCTTGGAAACATATATGATAAGACATGGTAAAACAGGTTAAACTGGTCTTTTTTTTGTCTTGTGTCACTCTCCCTCCATGTCTAAACAGTAGATATAAATGAGCTCTGCTTTCAGTCCTGAACTGGACGTGAACCAGCCAAACGTTCATTTAATGCTGTTATTGAAGCTTCAACCTAATTTTAAAGTAAACTCACAATCACTGGTTGCCTGGCTTCTCTGTGAGTTGTGGTTTCTTCATGACTCCTAACATCCTTTCAGGAAACCCAGAGGCAGTTTCTAGAATAAATGAAACACTTGCACGGAGGAATTTGTACGATATGAAAAGCTGCTGGTGGTTTTATTGGCATGGTGTCCGTTAGAGGAATGGCTTGGAGAAGTGTGGTTTTTCCAGATACCTGCTTCTACATGAGAATTTGAATTGTGTTGGTGATTTCCTAAAGAGATGAAGTGTTTTTATTAATTCAAAGATGGCTGTCATCCACTCAAGTTCCTGGTTTTTGAGAAAGTTCCAAGACATTTCCACTTGTCATCCCACGTGCACGTAATGCAGTTATCTTATTTTTGTGGATAAACTGAATCACCAACCTTGTAACAGAAGAGGTAGTTTTTTTCAGAGTTGGGACAGATCCGATCCAGTACTGGTATCGGGCTCCAATGTTGACAGATATCAGACTGAATTCCTTGATCCATCTCACTGACCCACAGAGGGACATTGTGGGTCGGTATAATGTAGGTTTGAGACAAACAAAATATGTTGAAGAAGAATCAGTTGATAAAATATTTCCATTAGAACTCGTATATATAAAAAATTATATATGATTTAGTTTCCAGTTTAGACCTGTACCTACAAGTCTGATAGGAAATGAGCTGCCTTTATTATTTAGCAAGTCACTAATTTGTATATATTTTAGTCTGGAAACATAAAAAACAGCAAGAAGGTAACTTGGAATGTGTGTACAGCCAAGGTTTCCAGTTTTTCATCACATTTTCATCATTAAAAGATCATTATCCGTTGAAGATGGAGCCGAGGATGGCTGCTGCATCTCAGGCTCTCTTCCCTTACGTTATTTCTTTTTTCCTTATTTAGTCTCTTACTATTCTTTTTTCTTAGTTATGCAACCTGCTATAGTAAGCCCTATCATACAATATGACAAAGATAATTACTATGCATCAGGTTGGTGGTGGAAAAAACTTGTTTATTGCCACCACCACCACCATCGCCACCATCTTACAGCGGGGAATCTCCATGGCGGCGCCTACCTGTTGTTGTACCTGAGCGGCGGAGGAAAAGAGGGAGTCTGGGAGAGGGTGAGGAAACAGGGGAATCGGCCTCCTCTACCAAGTATTCTTCTGGCAAATATTCAGTCATTGGACAACAAGCTGGATGAACTCGGAGCAGGATGTCGTTACAATGAAAGATTAACACCTGTAACGTTTTTGCTTTAACGGAAACTTGGCCTGACCCCTCGATCCCAGACTAGGCCGTTGTTCCCGAAGGACTCTTCGTTTATTGCTGGACCAGACTAGACATTCAGGAAAGAGCAAGGAGGTGGTATCTGTTTCATGCTGAACAACAAGAGGTGCTCAGATGTGGGAATTATTCCTACAGGATGCACTCTGGACCTGGACCACCTCATGATCAGATGCCGGCCTTATTATCTTCCCCGTGAGTTCACATCGGTTGTCATGACAGTAGTGTATGTTTATGACCTGTGTGTTATTTCTACAAAGTTCTGTTAGTAATAAATTCTGCTTTCTACTTCTGGTCGGCCTTTATGCTGCTATATCTATTCATACATTCATTTTACATCATTTTAGCCTCATAATCTGAAGCTGAGGCTGGAAGCATCATGTCTGCAGGCTGACTGGGATTCAAAGCTTCAGCTCCTACATGCAGTTTTAAATTAGAAAAAACAAACAAACCAAAAATTGCAAAAAATGTCTTTGAGTTTTACAGGTTGATAAATACATAAAGCAACCAAAGGTGTAATTCAGCAGATTTTTAAATTCCTTTTGATTTCACTGCCTTAACTTTTCCTTTTAATCTTTTCCTCTTCCCTACCTGGACTCTGCTTTCCTTGCCACAGGCATGTCTCTCAACGTCCGTCGCAGCAGTGATCCCTCCTTGGCCGGCCTTCCTCCTGGCGGCCTTCCTCCAGGCGAGGTCTTTGTTGGTCAGGAGGAGCCGTCCAGAAAGAACCCAGTTCGCTGGTCCACAGCTGCCGGTTACCAGAAGTACGGCCATAAGCCCAACACAAGCAGCCTAGAACGAAAGGTATGGCATCGTTTTATAAGACAAAGCTAAAGCTTGACATTGTGCCTTTTCTTTATTACTCTACTGTAAATTTGTTTATACTAAATGAATTAATCTTTAGGTTTCATACTAGAATCCTGCAGAGGGGCTGGGACTGTATCCATTATAATCTGAGATATCATAAATTCTCTGGTCTCTGTTTTAAAATATTGCTGATTTCCTTCCTTATTTTTATTCCTTACTCTTCTGCCAACGAAAACCAAAGGAATAACAGTATAAAAGGAACGTATGCTGCTCTGGGTGCAGAAATCCAGCAGTAGCATGGTGGCAGTCTGATAACAGACATTCAGTTGTTAACACCTTTTTTAAAATAAAGCTAAAGAAGAAAAAAGAGAGAATGAAGGTGGGCTTGCATGAGGGAAGGAAAGCCAGCTAACTTTTAAAAATGGCAACCCTCTGATGTTACTTCTGATAAAATAGAAATTTTGGGGTTTTTGTAATTTGTTTTGTAATAAGTTCCCAAAACAATGGCACAAAATGGTTTACACACTGTAAATGATGTTACACATACACAATGATATTGGATCTGTTTCTCCTCCATAAGTCCTCACAAGAGGGATTACGCTTGAATAAAAGGACATGATTTGATCTAGAAAATGTGTTAAAAGTTCCTAATGAACTTTTATTTGTGAGAATGAGATGTGTTCCTGATCAAACCGCCAGGTTAAAACAGGGAAATGTGAAAGAGCAGGTTTACCAGTGATACGTGTGTCTGGACGTGGCGACTGATCCTGCCATAAAACCTCTTTTATCATCAAAGCTCCAACAGCGGAACAAAATAGTCTGTAGAAGAAGGTGAAAAATACTGTTTGGAGAGAAATCTTTATTAGATCTCTTATTCAAACTGTGCAACTTGGTAAGAATTGCTGATAAAACAAGGATCTTGTGTGTTTGTAGATGAAACCCAGAGAGAGCATCAATAATCAGGAGTCTCTGTAGCTGCTGTTTCATTTACTCTTTTTCTTTTTGCTCTGCTCATGTAGTGCACGATGTGTTTCCATTTTTATTAGCACTCTGCAGGGTGTTGCATTTGTTGCATGATAAGCTGAGTTTGACTTTCAAATTGAATACAGTATAACACGATTTAAAGATTATAAACAGTAACTGTGAAATCGTATTATGTTTCAGATTTATTTTACTTTGATGTTGGCGAAACTTGCAGACAAAATCCATTTCACATCCTTTCCAATTACTTCTATGGCAAAAAAGACAGGCTCAACAGAAACTTATGAGGTAGTTTTAAAGAAAATGTTGAACCTGGTGCTTGGAGAATCTACCTGTTGGAAAGCAGTGTGCAGTCTCATGATGTTCTTAGGTTTGTGTGTGATTTCAGGTAATTTCATCATCAGTTTTGTGGGGTAAAAATTCAGGAAATTCATGGTTAGATTGTGAATGTTTACGGGTTATTCTGTCTTAAATCCAAGGTGGTAAACTTTGCACCATGTAGCTTCACTATTCTCTGACAACCCCGCTGAGCACTGCCATCTGGAATGATAAAGGCTTCTGATGGAAGGAGTGTGATGGTGACTTTTTTTTCATTATTCATCATTTGCTCATTTTTTTTTTTTATCAACAACATATATAATTGTTTTTTTCTCCTAGCAGAAAACTTCCCCATATGAACAGTAAATCAGCAATACGCAGGTTATTGACAAAGAATAAGTTTAATCAGCCTGCTCTGTAAACTCATCACGTCTACCGATGACTTTACAGTACATCACATTCAGGGTTTTCAAGGGTCAACTGAAGGGATAAGGCAGTCGATATGAGCTGGTTGATCTACTGCTACCTCTACATCTGGCTCTGTCTGCATTTTATAATCTGATATGTTGAGAAGTGATTAGAGCTCACTGATTCACAGTCCTGTCTGCAGAGTTTCCTCATGGTGCTTCCTGCCACATATTCCGAAACACACATGTTGTACGAGAACATAATAATATAATAACAGAAGGCAACCAAAGCACTTTACATTGTGTATCCATTATTCATTCACACACTGATGGCAGAAGCTGCCATGCAAGGCGCTCAACTACGATCCATCAGGAGCAGCTTGGGCTTCAGTGTCTTGCTCAGTGACACCTCGACATGAGCTCGACAGGCTGAGGAGCGAACCGGCAACCCTCTGGCTACAAGATGACCGCTCTACCCACGGAGCCGCTCCGCCCCTAAACTTCTAACTCTGTTTATCCTTCTCTGTTTCACATAGATGTGATTCTGCAACCTGTTCGGTGTAGCTTCTCATCATCCTACTTCACTTTGCAGCAGCCCACCTGGGATTGTTTCCCTCCTGGTTTCCTCTGTTTCCGTTATATTCTGTTATTTCTCATCCAAAACCATCCAAACGTTTGTGTCTGTCTTGGTCTGTCACTGGTGGTTTTTGTAAGTTATCAGAACCTTAAAACTGTCATTCTGTTTGTCTGCTTTTCTTGGTGAATCACTCCACTTTAACTCATTATTGATTTGCTTACTTTTCTATTAAGATAGCTTCACCAACAACCTTGAATAGCTGAGATTCTAAAGCCAAGGCTGGTCTGTCTGGAATGTAATCTCGTGTGCTTGGGTAATAAATCGGCTCCAGTTTGCTGATGTTTGACATTACCTTGGCAGGAGCATTTTGGAAGGTGCTTTTTGTATAATGGAAGAGCTCAGCTGTGGCTGCCTTATTATAAAAAGCCTTTTATTAGCAGCTCAGCGTTCGCTGTGAGGAAAGGGCAGAGGTGAGGGAGGGCTTGAGGGAGGGAGTGAGACTTGAGTGAACAACATGGGTACTGTGTGGCATAAAGTGGATAAATTTAACCATTTCTACCACTAAGTGTCTGCTTTTTTAACTGCTGTGCATTTCAGCCACAACACTGTCTGTCAAAATCTTAAAAATGGAAGATGGATCCTCATTTCTTCATCCCTTCCTACTGCTTGCAGGCTAGAGGAGCCCATGCCTACCGGAGTCTTCCTCGTGATGCGAATGGCTGGACCGCTCAGTTCCAGAGAGAGATGACTCGATCCTCCCTGAGTGCCAATCATCCGATGGTGGACCGATGGCTTGACCGGCAAGAACAGGTATTAACGTTGCTCTTGTTTGGTTAGATGAAGAAGCAGAACTGTCATGAATGATGTGCAGGCAAATTAATATATTAAACTGTGCAGGGATGCACTGAAACATTCAGTTTATTTAACTAGAGTCCTATCAGGGAACTAAACTTGAAGTTGAAAACCTTCTTGAAAAGACTCTCTGCATCTGAGGAAAGAGACGTAACAGTAAGAAAGATCCGTGTGAATCAGAATGTGGATAGGTAGGGGATGAAGGAGGAGCCACAACGTGATGATTCACACTGAATGAGCTCCGTCATCTCCACCGGCTCGCTTACTAAGTGACTCATAGGTCAGAACTCAGACGATCAAACTTATTCATCCTCCCATGACGAGTTCCTCTAAAGAAGTGAAAGAATTTGATTTATTTGAAAGTCAGCGGTCATTAATGAACATTACTGTAAATCTACAGTATTTCCTGCACAAGCGTTCCAATCACCCTGAAATCATAATGAATTATAATGTTATTTTTTTATTTTTTATTTATGTATTTAATTAATATAATTATATTTTAAATGCTGTCAGAGCATAGGCATTTCTCTCTGTCTTGCATAATCTGTTGAAAACTTCTCTTCACACCTCTGACTTACACTCCTAGCTTGTTCTTCTTTGTATTTTCTTTTTGTTTTCATTTATACTTGCTGTTTATCCTTTTAAATAGATGTAGGACTGATTGTTTATTGCAGGTGTTATGACCTTGTTAAAAAAGTTGCTTTAGATAAAAGACTACAGGTCCCTGGACGGCTGTGTCCACTCTGCATTGGTGTTTTGCGGTTTTGGTGTGTTGCTGCAACTTCGGGGGATATATTGCACATACACTATACTGCAATAATATGCAATATAATGGACAAAAACGAACTGTTAGTGGCTTCACAGTTGGCAAAGTGGCACTGCTGGTTGGAGGGCTGAACTGATGGGTTGTTTGTGTTTTTCTGTGGTACAGATGTGCATTGAGCAAGGCCATGTTATTTTTATTTTCTATTATATTTATTTATTTTTCTTGTCCAACATGACAGTAAGAATGATGGTCTGGCTCCCGTGTCATACTGAACAAATTTGCTTTTCCAAAAGGAGACTTAATCAGGCCCCTCCTGATATTTAAGTATTTTTCTTTATTTTTAAATCAGTCTGTTGCTGAATTTACATGCTAATGTTGAACCTGACAAGCGAGAAGAAGGCAAAAGAAAGGAGAAAGTAAACAGAAATGACAGTGAAGAGAAGAAAAAGGAGACAAAGATACACCAGATAGAAAGCAGCAGGGTCATCTGTTCAATCAAAACAAAAACAAAAACAGACAAGCAGCTGCTACACCTGTAAGGAAAAAGAAAAACCACCTTCAACATCTTCAGGAAAAACAAAGCTGACAATCATCGAGAGCACCTATGAAATGACAAAGAAGCTGGAAAAAATCATAAACATCAGCAAAAACCAAGACACACTCCATCAACAGGAGTCCCCATGGGGAAGGACAAATACCTTTGCCAAGTGCAAACAACACATGTAGACTGCTGTATATATATATGTGTATGTGTGTGTGTATATAAATATATATATATATATATATATATATATATATGTGTGTGTGTGTGTGAGAGACAAATAGCAGCAAATACCAGAATAATGAATCCAGTTACGACTGCCCACTCCTCAGCTTCAAACAGATCAAAGTGACGGACATTAAACTTTGCACTTTGTGTTCAGTGTGTTTCATGAAGTAGCAGATTATACTGTTGCAGACGTGTTGCAGGCGTGTTTCCTCCCTTTGCACCTCCTCACTCTTTTGACACTTTATGATTGACTCAGGCTGAGACTGGTCCCTCCACTCCCCGCTCTGTCAAAGGAAAAAAAAACATGCTTCCTTTAAAAGTTATTAAAAGTGACAGAGTCTCTCAGCAGGGGGATCAGAAATGACCTTGGGAAGTGTTGAACATGCTGAGCTTGATGAGCAGAAGATTTCCCCAGTTTGTGTGTCAGTCTCTACCCGTCGCTATTGGCTACCGGCTCCAGCTTGGTGCCGGAGATGATGTTTCACGAGCCAAAACCAAGGAAAGACCTGCATATGTGGAGGCAGTGCAAATAAACCTGATAGTAAAAATAAAAAATAAAAAAAAAACTGTTGCTTTACATTAACAGAACCAGACACATTAAAGTGTCCACACACAAAATCTGCAATTAAACCGTCATAAATCAATTTTTTTTCTTGCTTTTTTCATAGAGCATTTAAACAACTGTAATCCTGCTTAAAAATACCAAACATTCAATCATTTGTAGGATTTTAACCCTTTGTTAGTTATTACATTGCAAAAAGAAGAAGAAAAAAACACACACACACAAAAGTTGAATTATTTTCCATATAAAATTAGAGGAATGGGTCTTTGCACACTTGCATGTATCAAAGATTAGCATTTGTATTTTTATGTAGTCAGAAACTCCCTCTGTAGGCAAAAATATTCATGCACAAAACCCACAACTAAACCATCATACATCAGTATTTTCTTCTGCTTCACTTGAACACCTTCAGACCTGCTCTAAACTACAAAAACATTAAGTCATTTTAAGACATTTATCCCTTTAAATGCCAGTTTAATTGTTTGAACTGTTAATCATTTGTTAGAAAACATAGAAAACATTCAATTTTCTCCATTAAATAAATATTCCAGGTTTTTCATTTCGGTTAGAGTCTTGGACATGTCAAAGATTATATGGCCAGAGGGTACTAAATTCATCAACAGAGTATAAAAGACACGTAATAGAAAAACACACTGCTTTTAAGAAAAATGCCAAAAAAAAAAAAAAAAAAAAGTTATTGCAACAATTCGTGCCACTAGCCACAACACAGCTGAAATGATCACCAAGTTATAAAAAAGATTGAGATATTTATGTGAATGTTCAGGTCAGTTGTGTTTGTGTGGGTCTCGTCTCATAATTCTCTGGCCAAAGTCAAGCATAGTAAGGTTGTTTTAGTATTTTCCTCTTACATTTTCCCCCAGATAAACATTTGTAACAGCACAGTTGTTGAAATCAGTCAAGTATGCATAACAAATGGCTTTCCACTAAAACGTCCCTTGGTCCATTGACTGATTCTCTCGGTTAAGCTGTATTTTTGCTACAAGGTGCAGTGAGGAAGTAGATCGATGCTTCAGCCATGTTTCTATAATAAACACGAAGCAGCCTGGAGATGTTTAGGCTGCCTTAAATCAGTGTAATGGTAACAGTCTGTTAAGCTTGTTTTAAACTGTTTCTATTTTATATCAAATATTTGTTGCATCATTATTTATGAATTGATCCAGCAAGTAAAATGAAATATGGATTAGTAAGTAGTACATTGTGTCAATGATAAATGGGCAAATAGACATTTAAACAGTAATCATTTGTAAAATATGTTGGAATTATTTACATGTGCTTTATTCTCAAAACCAAAATGTATAATTTTGATTTCATGAATGTTAAGAACCAGTTTAGTTGTTAGTTCTTACTTTTAAGTGTCCGAGGACAGCTTTTACTATTGAATGAAACTGTTAATGAGAAACAATCATGAGGCTTCACCACGAAATCTTAGAAACAACTGAAGAGTTTGTAATGTCACACAAAGGGACGATGAAGGTATAAATTCAGACAGAATGCATTTGTTTAATTTTACCTAAAAACAAGAGTTATTGTGCTGGAATTCAACTGTATCTGCAGCTGATATAAGTAACTGCAAACATCTGAAACCATTTAATTAACAAAAAAATGCCACAAAAAACAGCTCAGAAGCATAAATTTGTTCACAAGTCTAAATCCTCTTAAATCCAAGTTCAGGGTTTCATGTTAATACTCATCACCAGATATATAAATAAAAAGCATGAGATTATTATTTTAGAGCAGCAGAGTTATTAAATATTTCATGAATAACAGCAGGAATAACGCCGCGAGGGTCGCCGCAGCCGCACGGTGGCTAATTCTTCGTGCTACCTGGCTGTTTGGAATCTGGCAGCTGCAGGACTAATATGAGTCAGGAAATACAAATCCGCTCATTAGAGGTGAAAGTTTGTGTTTCAAAGTGTCACCGTGTTTCAGTCATAGCTGATTTCCCTCCTACATGTGACCATTTGATATCTTGTCTTCTTTGTCTGTTTGATGGGCATGCAGCACAGCAGCATAGGGTGGTAAGATTAAAATACTCAGCGTGGGATAATTAAAAAGAACTGAGACTGATGCTGGCAGAGATAATAAGCATACACACAGACACTGACACAGATAAATGCCAAGGTTTTAGGAAAAACACACCAATTAGCAGCTCTTTGTTTATTTTGGATTATTTGTCTGGTTTTCTTTGTTATGCTTCACGAATACAGCTAGAAGCAAAGAGAAAGAAAACTTATTGCTATCTTTCACTGCAACCACTGACACACTCTTTACTTTGTGTGTGTATATACGAGTGGGCGTTTGCGTCATCCTCCAGCATCACCATCTCTTAAATTACCTTGCATGCTTCTCACTGTATTATCACGTAAGTTAAGTTTTCACCACTTTTTCTAACATCAAATCTTTTAGCTTAATGGCTAATGTGTGTGAAGCTGCTCTGTTGCATCATTTGGTTCCCTCTTAAAGTGCTTTTCTGCTCCATTTATATTTATGCAGGGCTTCGCAGCCCAAGCCATGAATTAGGGATGTAAAAGTCAGGCTGACTGAAGAAGGTGCAGGGAAAATTGAACACAAAACAGCAGAAATAGTACAGTCTGTGACCCAGAGGTAAAAAAAACTTATGACGGGGTTTGGAGCAAGAGCCAAGTTTACTTTCCCTACAAGCCCGATTCCAGAAAATCTGGGACACAAATTGTTGTGCAACTTTTACCAGTTTGTCTCAGATTGGTGAACCTCCATTTTTCCATCTGAGAGACTCTTCCTTTCTGAAATGCTCCTTTCATACCCAGCCATGTTACTGACCTGTTGCCAGTTAACCTGAGTAGTTGTCAAATGCTCTTCCAGTTGTTGGCCACCTGCCTTTTAAAGATGTTCTCCAGCCAATGAGATTCCACCTCACAGATTTTTGAAGCTTCACATACTACCCTCAGGGGGAGGTTTTTGATGCTAAGATTCTCATACCAGCAGATGATGGAGCACAGTCAGAGCAGGTATCCTGCATGCAGAAATGCTAAATAAAGCATTGTGTGCTATCTGAATCTTGCTACAATGCTCCTGTGTTTTTCTCTATTCTGCAGTTCAGAAAGGGTATTTTTTAAATTCAGTTGTTAAAATCTGTCATGCAGCTTCAAATTCATAAATCTGTGTTTCCACATTTGGAAAATGACTTCAGACACCTTCCTTCAGATGTCTAAGGGGATTTCATGAAGCTACATAGCAGTAATCTAATCTAGTTCTATGCTAACACTAGGTTAGCTTTGAGCTAAAATAGGGAAACCAGGTCATGTTCAGTTTTCAGTGAGTTTATGTATGTACTACACACCAACTCAGTTTATCAAGATTTCTTTTAGTAACTAAAATGATCTTTAAAGAAGCTCTGTATCTATTTTACTTAGCGCTTACTAAACTAGCGCTATGTGATCCACTTTAATGTAAACAGGAGGCTAACAAGGCTTCAAGCTGGTTTTAAACCCAGTCTGGTTTTGCATAGGAAGATATCTTTGACTTTTTAGTGAAGAGGAATGACACAGATCAGGTGGAGACAGACCCCAGACCCAGTATCAGCGGCCCCACAGCTCCCAACATGGAGCAGCCACATCAGGATCCAGTCTACCAGCACCATCACTAGAGATTAGACCAGAACTGATCCCCCTACAACCACATCAAGCTCCAAAAACTGAACCCAAATCCACCACTTTACTTTTTATGGACTTTTTCCTACTTGATAGTGATCCAGATTATTAATGTAAAGATTTTTTTATTTCTCATGTCTGATAGTTATAACAGTAGTGTTATACAGAGGAACAAAATAATTTCCTTTATTACTAGATCACACCTTGGTAAAGTCTTTTGCTTTTCTTTTTTTTAACCACTAAATTATTTTACTTCAGTGTCTGATGGTTTCATCTGAGACTTCAGATCCCCTAGCTACAAAGTGCCTTATTTCCCATCCACACACACACACACACACACACCCTGCTAAATGCGGCGTGGAGCAAAGCATGCCTTATCAGCCCATATACACCAAGGCCTTATGAGTTATTCTTCATATAAACAGCTGACATTAATGCTGGCCTACTATCCCACTGATGAATGTTAATGGGCATTCCCGCTCAACATCACACATGCACATACATGCTTACTAACACACACACACACACACACGCACACACACATCAGACATTTTGATCTGGTTGAGTGGCTCTCAAGGGATGAGGGAGGCCATTATCCGGAGCTGAACCAGAGTCTGGAATGACACCAGCTGTCAATCATAGAGGGATTTAACCAAATCAATGACGAACACAGAGATTAACCGATATGTTTGTGCTGTGTTAGTAAAGTTCATCGCTTGGAAATTTCAGAGCTACACAGAGAGCAATATTTCACAAAAGAAATGATAGATGCTGTTATTAGTGTTACATTTACAAAATATTACTTCTCAAACGTATTATTCATGTATTTTTTAATTATTTGTTGGCTCTCATCGGAAAATTGTCTCAAAAATAAGCTGTCAGAACAAAGTGAAAGAAAAACACACCAGCCAAGAACACTAACGGTTACATAACAGCATCAGAACATGCTGCATGGAAATGGCTTTGATCAGCCGTCTCTGATCAAACCTCCGGCGTCGGAGCGCCTCCCTCTCTTTGTTGTCTAAATGAGGCGTCTTGTCTGGCGAGTCTTAACGGAAACCTATCATGGCGAGGAGTCCGGTTTAATAACCGAGCCGACATGTTGAAAGGAGATGAGTTGGTTGGGCTCGGAGCTGGAGGTAAGACGGTGAGGAGCAGCGTTAATGTACTCCTTACCTTTTATAGTTTCACATCAAAGATTTCTCACCACTGCCACTTGAATGGCACTCCTGAACCAATTAAATTTGATTTTGTTCTCCTGTTCTTGTCTCTGAAGTCAGAAACCAAATGTTGTTCGTGGCTAAATAATTAAGTCAAGCTTATGAATAAATTGAAAGAGTTCTCAGATGTGAGTCGCTTATGGAAGATTGCCAGGGGGTCTCATCTGAGTCAATGTCAAGTTAAAGCAACCTCATCTTTGTGTGGATTTTTTCAAATCTCCTGTAAGGTTTACCTTATGAAATGCAGAATGCCGACGTCCACTGAGGTGCACAACCAAATAGGGAAAAAACATTCAACTCCAATCTTGGTAGAGCTCACATCACATTACTTTTATATCCAGCATAGCCTCATTTCTCTTTTCCTACCATGTATATAAAGGCTATGGCCACGACCATTCAGTTACAAACACAGGAGTTTATTTACATAAAAACATTCACTACAAGCTAGCTCTAACCACTGTCCCACAAAATACAAAATTACATCCACCTTAACCATTTACTTCAGCCATCAAAACAACTTGTACTGACAAAGCAAACCCACATACTGAACACCTGCTTAGTGGGGGGTGTCTGCATCTCCCTCACATCAGACAAAATTACAAATGTTTTAAAAGTTGTAAAATCCCTGAGCAAGTTAGTTAGCATGTTAGCATGTTGTTGGTGAGTGAACTCAGTACATTTTCTCCATTAGCTTGCTGGTGAAGCCCACAGAGTCTGCAAGCCCTGCGGCGAGCTGCAGGGGATGGTAGAGCAGCTGAGCATGGAGATGCATCAGGGTTGAGAACCCTCCAAACCCTTCTCACCTGACATATTATTATTATTATTTTTTTTCTCCTCATCCCTTCTGTCTTTGTCTTTTGTATTTGGTGTGCATCTCTCCCAGTATGCTGTGTTAAACCTCGGACAATGTTTAATGAAAAGGAAGGGGGTTGTTGAGTGCAGAGCACTGGGAAAAAAGAAGGAAAAACAACCCAGATTCCAGAGCAGTGCCATCAGTTCGGCCGTGGTGTCCCATGTTCAGTGTCAGACAGAACCCTGCATTTATCCAGGACTTGCATTCAAAAACATCAGGAGGTCAGCTGCAATGAGAACAACCATGTTAGTTCAGATTGTAGAAAAACAGTCCTGTGTTTGCACATATGCACAAAGTAATCACCATGTTTTCACTAATTACTGCCCAGTGGGAGATGCAGCTCTGTATTCAACTTTGACCTTAAACTTTGCTTTTCGCCCCAGTTTATTTAAATATTATTCTTGTCCCCCTACTCTCCCTTTCTGCAAAATTATTTGACTTTTCTACAACATGGCAAACTGATTTTTCCTTAAGAATAGCTTAACCTTTAAAAATGTACTTATTATATTTGACAAATACAGTTTCTGTATTTCATCACCATATGGTAAAAACTTTGCTGAAAACCATATTGCCATATACAATCTGTTACTTATCTTTTGTGCCCTGATGGGTATATTTTGGACAAAAATAAACCTGACATATTACATGGTAATAGACTGTACATGTATGCAATTTATTTATTTATTTACCTGCTATCCTCACTAAACCAACTCCAGCTCAGCTGCTTTTTGGCGCCACCGTGCATCAGAAACGTCTTCTTGGCTTCCTTCCAGCCATAGAGGAGCTTTATTTTTCTTCTTTTCAGACAAACATAGAACTTTCTGCTCACTGGTTGATCTTTGGCTGCTCCTGATTGGACATTACCGTCAATCTAAGCTCTCTGATTGGTGGAAAGTTTGACAGGAAGTGGCTTCGTCATCATGTCCAGGTCTAAGTAGAGGTCTCTTAGCAACATAGTAGTGACAGTGATCTTTTTATGATGAAATGTGATAAATAATGCTGTTACCATGGATCATTGTGGATTTACCAGTCTCTGAATTAAACTACATTTAGTGGCTGGATTGTAAACCTTCTGGACGGGATAGAAATGCCTGAAAAACTTCCGTAGATAGACACGTCTTTTACACAGTCTCTGTGTTGTCATATACTTGCTGGTCGGTGCTTCTCAGTTTGCCTTGTGGGTGTTCCTGATTATTCTCTCCTTTGATTTCTTACAGAGAGAATAAGATCTTTTTGTTTTTTATCTTTTGCATCTTTCTCCCCCTTTGTCTTCTGCTGACTCCTTCTTCTTTTGTTCCCCAGTCAGGACCAGCATTAATATATCAGTCAGCAAAAAACAAATAAAGAAATAAAAAATACTACTTAGGTATCAAAACGAGTCTTATACTCACAAAGCTCCTCTTGGCAAAGGAAATTTGTTCTTCAGCCAGACTATCTTACTGCTGTCATGATGCAGGACATTTTCATCTTCATTATTTCCTTAATGGGTTAATTTTCTGGTTTTACCTTTTGTGTGCTGAGTAAATGGGAGCAGAGGAACTGATCCAGCTGAGGACCAAAGAACTTTTCAGTGCTGAGCCTCACAATGACGGCTTAATCGGCCAATGCTACTGAACTGTTTCTGGAACGTCAGGACCCCAGACAGAGCTGAATAGAGCTATTTTCTACAGTATCACTCAGGAGCTGTGGTGCCTTTTAAGCCTCATTTAGTACCAGTTACCTTTCCTGTTCACCTCCAAGAAGGTTCAGTTAATTTTGGCTTTGCACAGTCCTGCAGTGCTTGTTGATTTAAGCATACACATTGTCCACATCACTTTCTGCTGGGAGCAAACAAGTTTAGTTTCATACCTTTCCTTCACACCACAGTTCATGTTTGGAAATGTCAAAAATTAAAGACGTGAAAGTTTGGGGATTAAACTCTTCACTGCTCAGAAAGTTTAACTTTAATGTGCTTCAGTTTCCAGCTTTGTGTTGACTCTTGCAGGCAGCCAAATGTGCATGTGTGAGAGCAGGTTAAACACACAAACACACACCGCTGGTTGTGTCATTTTGTTGATTTAATCCACAGCAAGGAATGAATAGACTGTTAATGAGCAATTATAAGAAAAATGCTACTAAACATCTCATTATTAATGTCTTATTAGAAACAAACAGCAGCGATAATCAGGGTGAGGCTTAATGTGGAGTTGTGTGTGTGTGCGTTTGATTCATATTGTGATTCATAATGAGCCGACGACAGTCATCCACTGCCTCCTCTACCCAGAAGCTTTCCCTGCTCGCCTCTCTACATGTCTGACGACTCTCACCTTCACATAAAGTAGACGGCAGTGGGGCAGAAACCAAGTGTTTATACATATACACATATATTTTACTCCAAAGGACAGAGCTAGATTAAGGCAGCTCATAGGTAACAAAAAGATGCTGCTCTACTCAGACATCTTTATTGAAAGGAAGATGACAAAACAGCTGTTTTCTAGTCTTTATTTTTGATTCCTTTTCTTTCTGACATTATTCAGAATTGTACAACTAGTATGTCCACATGTCAAGTTTAACAGCAGGTGTTCTTTTTTTCCCCCTCAACCCTTGCTGTGTTTGTGGTGAATCATGCTGCACAGGCTGGAAAACTGGGTTGGACTTTCTGGAGTGATCCATACCAGTTTCAGATCTTATGTGGAAGGCTGGAGCTATTTTGTTATGATAAATCTGAGTAAGGGGCCATGACTTGTGGAGTCCCCCAGGGGTCAGTCTTTGGACCTCTTCTGTTCAACTTTTATATGCTCCTTTTGGTGAAGTTTTACACAGCGTAAGCAACAATTATCATAGTTTTAAGTACATATCTGCTTGGTGACAACACTTCCTATTGTAGAACGTGGTGGTGCCTGCGGCCTGAGCATTAGCTGCTTATATTGAAGCCTGCAGTCTTAGCATTAGTTGCTCATGTGAGCAGTAATAAGCTGCAAAAGACTTCATAGATGAATGTAATGCACACTGGTAAATGAAAACATCTGAATGTGACATCGTCTCAGCAAGAGAAGCTGACTGGACAGAGGCAACACAGGAAACCAGTTGTGTGTCTGTATGCTAAGATCTCACCGAGCCTTGGTGAATCACACAAGCGTAGGATCACGTGACTGGAAAAGAGGACATATGAAACAATCAATCTCCAGGTTTTATGAAGTGGTATTGGATTTATTAAATTTGAATCTAATCAAATCGATAAATCGATTTTTTAAACCCAGCCCTCTATCCTGTCCTATCCTGTCCTGTCCTGACCTGTTCTGTCCTGTCCTGTCCTGACCTGTCCCACCCTGTTCCGTCCCGTCCTGTCCTGACCTGTTCTGTCCTGTCCTGACCTGTCCTGTTCCTTCCCGTCCTGACCTGTTCTGTCCTGTCCTGTCCTGACCTGTCCCGCCCCGTTCCGTCCCGTCCCGTCCTGACCTGTCCTGTCCTGTCCTGTCCTGTCCTGTCCTGACCTGTTCTGTCCTGTCCTGTCCTGACCTGTTCTGTCCTGTCCTGACCTGTCCCGTCCCGTTCCTTCCCGTCCTGACCTGTCCCGTCCTGTCCTGTTCTGTCCTGTCTTGTCCTGTCCTGTCCTGACCTGTCCTGTCCTGTCCTGTCCTGACCTGTCCCGTCCTGTCCTGTCTTGTCCTGTCCTGACCTGTCCTGTCCTGTCTTATCCTATCCTACTGTTGGTAACACAATTCATGCACACAGATGTCATTGATCACCTTCAACGGGAAAATCATTCATATTCATTTTCAGTCTTGTGTTGTGAACTTCAGGGTCTAAACTTTGAACAACAGTTGAAAATAAGGACCAACCAGGCTTTAGGGGTTAAAACAAATCTTCAGTTAAAACTTAATCAGGAATTTAATTTGTTGATTAAACAATTCCTTCTTTCTAATGGAAAGGTGTTTGTTTCCTTTCTGTCTTTGTTGAACCTCTTGTCGTGTCTCCTCCTCTCTTCCTCCTGTTTGGTCATTAGTAGTCATCAGTGTGCATCTTTCCCTATCAGTGATTTTGTTTCTCCTCAAAGTTTGCATTTGCATCTCGCTGCCTCTCTTTGTGGTTAATTACTCCTCAGATGTTGTTCTCTCTCACACATTCACCTCATTGCTGCCAACAGTCCTTCAGCAAGTCTAACTTAACTTAAAGGTAACTTAATGTACGAAAACCACCTGACCTGTTTTATGGTCTCCCCTCTGTTTGTCTTTGGCCGGCGCATTATCAAGGTGGCTATCCTTCTCCGCCAAGCTGGCCGTGAATGTGTTAATTCTTGATTAGAGTGCATGCATTTGCCTTCCCCGATTTGCTCCGTGGAGTGAGAAATCACTTTCTCAATGAGAATAATTGAACACGGGCAGGGGGGTGCCAGCTCATTACCCACAAATCACAGGGAGCAGGGGCACCTTTGCTGAAGACAATAATGACTTCAGGGAATAGAAGAGGGCCGCCAGCCTGGAGCCAAAAGCTGCACGGGAAGCAGGGAGCCACGCCGAGAAAGGACGCTGCATCTTCAAACTGTCTCATAAGCTGTGATAATGCTGATTTCTTCTTCTGCTGTTGATGGTTGAGTCTTCTTTACTCAAAAAAGGTGGTGTCTGCCACGAACTAGGTGTCAACAACGTGATTTTAGCTACCTAAAGTGGAAATCATTCTGTCAAAGTAAACACAATTTATAGTGGTTAAAAATAAGTTTTAGAACAATTTCCCACAGTGAACAGGATGCCAGCTTCTCTCCCTCCACTTTCTCAGCCACACTTTTTTTTAAAATATGCGACTCATTTCCACTCTCGATAGAGTGCCAAATGAGTCCGCTTTAACACAATGAGGTCCATTGTCACAATAGACTTTTCTCTCTGTTTTATAGGTCCCATTTGGGGGCCAATGCTTTTAGGTTGCTGAAGGGATGTTATGTGGCCCTGGCCGACAGTAAACATCCACATCTCTGAGCCACTGAGAAATGTGAGACGGAGTTCGACTCGCCATCTCTGCCTAAGAGATTCGTTTCATTTGCATCGGCTGGAGAACAAAGTGGTCACAGTTGGATGCAAAGTGAGAGGAATGGGGTGGTTATTTGAATGGGGAAAGGGGAGGGTGAGGAGAAAAGAGGTGGTTATGAGCCAGTCTGTCTATTTCTAGCCTCAACATTTGGTTATTTGGTTTTGGATTTGGTTATGAACGCCGGGCACTTGAGGGAACACTAGAGGTATCATTGAGATGCTTTCAGGTTTTGCTGTGTTCATGATTGGGCACCATTTCTATCTGCTTTTACCCATGTTTGATGAAGACAAGACTGCATCTACATCATAAACAGCGACATGGCCATGCCTTCACATACCGATCTTTTGAGATGTTTGTTATTAATGTTTCTGTGACAACACCAAACAATGTGCATGACTTTACATGAAACCAAAAAGACCGAGGTAAATAAGAATATTGTGAGTTGTATGTGAGTTGTGAGTATTTTGGCAGTTGTATCTGAAATCTTAGTCACTGGAGTGCATCAGTTCACAATCCACAAAGACAAAATATGTCATGTTTAAGTGCATTAACCTAGCATTAAATTTAACATAAACCTCATGGTCATTTTGTGTTTCAGGCTCGTTTCACTTGTATTTAAAAGAAATTCAAGAAATTATTTGCACTAAAACACAAAAAGCCACAGAGCTGTATGATTCTTTGAGTTTTGAACATTGTTTCAAAGTGTTTCAAAGTGTTTCAAAGTGTTTATTGTCATTTGCCCAGTAAGGAAACAAGTTTCCCTGAACAGTGAAATTCTTACTTTGCCATCCACACTGAATGCCAAAAAGGATTTTAAAATAGAAGAAAACAACTTCAAAACTAGATAGTAGATAAAGATAAAATCAACTTAGTAAATAATCTATGTACATGAATGTGCAGCTTGCTACATAAACTGTTGTGCCACATTCAACAATGAATGATTAGCTGTGCAAAAGAATGGTCATGGGGTAGACGACAAGATGCATGTGCAATATCTATTATAAAGAATAAGACACATAAAACTGTAAACAATATTGCAGTTACTGTGGTTGACAATATAAGTCAGTGTGCAGGGTACAGGCCATTGTTACAGACTCTTATCAGCTGTTAAGGAGTGTAATGGCCAAGGGGAAGTCTGGTTGTACTGCATTTCAGACTCTTGTATCTCCTGCCTGAGGGGAGGAGAGTGAATCTCTCTGAATCTGAATGGGATCTCTGTAATGAGTGTAGACTAGCCCAGAGAACCTTAATGGTGTCATTTTCGCAAAATGCACCTGGAATATGCATGCTTCTCCCTGCAGAACCGTTTTCCATTGGAAGGTTTTATTTTTTCCTCTTCAGACTACAAGTACACAGGACATGGGAGCTATTGTGGAAATAGCACCCCTGCTGAGCTTCATCATAACATTCTCTGATATTTCCTCATGCACTCATGATTTCAGCAAGAATCATGCTGACAGTATTTTCCATTTTTATAAAAAAAAAAAAAGAAAGTGGTGCAGAGAAACCTGTTAGGTTTTGTTACATTCATCTGCCACTTTATCAGGTCTTCCTGTTCAGCTTCTGTTATACATATATCTAACCAGCCAATCACATGGCAGCATGTAGCCATGTAGCGGTGGTGAAGACGACTTGCTGAAGTTCAAACTGAGCATCAGAATGAAGAAGAAAGAGGATGTAGGTGACTTGAACATAACATGGTATTTCAGAAACTGCTGATGTACTGGGATTTTCACATTAGTAAGAAAGTGTGTCCAGGAGTAACCTCAGAGTGTGTGTGTGTGTGTGTGTGTGTGTGTGTGTGTGCGTGTGTGTGTGTGTGTGTTCAAACACTGTTTATATGCAGCAAATTATCTGTGATCTGATCTGATGTGTCCTGTTGGTTGATTCCCTTGTACTCTTATCTCATCAGTGATTCGAATCACTTGTGATGTTTAGCAGGTAAATTAAGATCAGGTTAAACTCCTCCTGTGATTGATCTGTATCTTATGTAATCACCTGTCTTTGCATTTTCAGCTAAGCAGATACAAACAAAGCAGTTTTTGTTTTAACATCACTGAAAAGTCAGTTCATATTTACCCTATATATTGGAATATGTCCTTCCTGTTTCTTTTTTCTCCACCCTTTTTGTTCAAGCACTCATTCCTGCCAAGCTGCACCCCACTTTTCTTTCCTAGGCCTGTTAGATTACTGTGACTGTGCTGGAGTCTTTTGGGACCTCTCTTCATTACTGGTCCCTCATCTCCACGCGCCGCTCTTCATTTAGCCCTGGTTGAAAACAAGTACTCAGCCAAATGGCTTTCTGTCTCCACCTTATCCAAGAATTTCAGCTTGCAATTAAAACGTAATAGAAAGGGCTCTCCACCTCACCCCACAGCTTTCCCATGATGCTACAGATGTGGCCCCTTTCAGAACCTGCCCCACCTGCTCAAACAAGGCAGCAAACAATGGCTGATCCGTAAAATAGACCATTCAGTCCCTATAATAACTTTGCAGTGTGTACCGAAGCTTAAGGTTTCACTATATTATTCATAGTTCAACATCGTTCACTCTGTTTCCAGCTTTGTCATTTTTTTCCTCCTTCCTGTTAAGTAAATTTAGGGTTTAAGGTCAGAGTGTGTGAGACCCTGTCTACATCAGCTTTAGCAGTGCTGTTAGCTGGAACAACGCAGTAGTTGTTTGGAATGGCTGAAATGGAAATTTGGCTGAGCAGGGGTGGTAGTTCGTTGGCAGCCACTGTGCAACTCAATAAGTCAGCATGATCCTGACTCATGGAACGGCTAGAGCAGCCTCGAAAAATAATTAAAAGGAGAAATTATATTTGATTACAATTCAGATCTGATCCACGTGTGTTCTCATTGAAATTCAAATAGCTCCTATTATGTTGATGGGGGTAACATTCACTCACTGACCTTCACAGTTTGAAAGATGGATTAAGCGTTCTAAGCAATGGAAAGCAGACTGTCCTCCCACTTAATAAGCTCAAAATGATGATTAATCTGTGAAAAGCACCGCAGAGTTCCTTTTAATGCATGGGTAAAGACCCTGGATTCAGCTGGGACCATCTGCTCAGCAGGGCTGTGCACTCAGTCCTGAGGATGGGTTGCTCAAAAGGCAAGGCAAGTTTATTTGTGTAGTACATTTCATGTAAAAGAAAAAAAGTACTTAACATAAAACATTACTAGCTAGTATTACAATGAAGTGTAGAAGGAGCTTGTTTGTTGGTTTTAACATTAATGTTTGAATCTTAGGGCTGAATTTTAATCTTTCTTTCTGGGTTCCAAAATCTATTATTTCAGTTTTGTTTTCATTTAACTCATTTTAAGAATTTTAAGAAGTTTTTAAGAAGTTGTGGCACATAGTAAATTTGATTAATGCATTTGACAAGTTTTTGGATCGGGTTATAGTCTCCTGGTAGATTTGTGTGTCATTAGCATAGTTCTGGTAACATTTTGTTTTTCCTAATTTGAGTGAGTGGGAGCATGTAGATGTTGAACAGCAGTGGCCCAAAGATGGACCCTTGAGGAACTCCACAGTTTATTTTAGTTTGCTTTATAGTTACCTGAAGACAAAAAGTACTTTTTTGTCTCTTGGTCTTTTAAATAGGAATCAAACCTAGACCTGGATTAAAAAAAATGATTAACTGCTTTAAATCTATTGAAATGTAATTAATCCAATATGGATTTATAAAACTCAGAAATAGATTAAAAAAAAAAAAAACATTTTCTAGTGACAACAATGAGCCTACTCTCGCATAACTTACTGATGCTCAGCGAGATCTTAGCATAGATAAACAACTGAAAGGTTTCCTTTGTCTCTTTTGTCCATAATCAGCTTCTCTCTCCAAGATAATGCTAAATTCACTCGTAATAACTTTCTCGACACCCAATAAAAAAATGATAAATGGAAGGCTGGAAAACTGCCAGAAACGTCATAAGTAAGGACGATAAATGGTTTTTGGTGGAATATGTCCACAGCTGTGACAAGGGACCTATATGCCCATAATCAGCTTCTCGCTCTGAGAAGATGTCATATTCAGATTTCTTCATTCACTGCTGGAATACATTCACCTGGAAACTATTTAGCAGCTTATTGCCTCTCACATTAGCAGTTAACGGTAAGACCAGGAGCTCTCACATTAGCAGCTAACGCTAAAGGCGGATTTATACTCGAGCGGCATCTGTGTGCGGTCGGTTACGGCGTAGCTGACGCTGGTGAATTTGCTCTTGCACTCGAGCGTAGTGGGTGCGCGTCGTTTTGGTGTCATGTTGCAGTTTCTGAAGGTGGTAGCAGGGGTGGTATCAACTGGTAAACTCACCAGGTCGTTCTTTTGATGGTTCACTCACATCAACTTGATCCATTGGGTGTAGTTTCTATGTATGGGTGTAGTTAACATAATGGTTACTACACAAATTCAGTGAGAAGATCCAGAAATCCGGAAATTCGTAATCCCAAATAGACCAGTCATAAAGGAATGCTACCACATAATCGTCTGCGTTGCAGGGGTGCACGTCAGTTCTGGAAGAGGTGTGTCGGGCTTCCACAGAGTTACGCAGCAACTATGGCGGTGACACAGACACAGAAGATGCACAAGTATAAATCCGCCTTAAGACCATGGGCTCTCACATTAGCAGCTAATGCTAAGACAGTGAGCGCTGCCATGTTCAATTAACACTGAATGTTTTGAACATAACAGGAAGTGACATTACCACATATGTAAGTAGGCCTACTCTGAAAAAAATCCAATAATGTACTGGTAAATGTAGACAACAATCTTTAAGATAATATATTTCAGAATTGCATGTAGATTGTTATAGTAATCTGCTTACTCCCAGATAACTGATTTTGATGGTCCTGTAAACGGGCTCGGTGTTTTATAAAGATATTTATCTGAAAATGTCTTTAATATTGAAGAAGAATTGGCGCTATTACATAAATATCTAAATGAATCAATGCTGAATCGATTCCGGAAATTAGTGGTGATTCCCAGCCCTGCTCAAACCAGTTCATTGTGCTGCCAGAAGGTTGTACCGAGCCTTTTTCAGCTGGTTTAGTAACATATTCTGGTCAGCTGTGTCAAATGCAGCACTGTGATCCAGGAAAACCAGATCTGTTTTGAGTAGACATCATTAAAGCCCTTAAGTAGAGCAGTCTCAGTGCTCTGGTGTGGCCAAAGTCGGACTGGTAGACATCAAAATATTTATTTAATGTCAGGAAGTTGTATAATTGAAGAATAACTTCCTCCGACCTCAACGCGGAGACAAAAAATCATCACATGCTTTTATGTTTTCATTCTTTTTTTAAATCCATCAGAAAGTTCATGTACTTTGAACGTCTATGGCTGAATGTGTATTTATTCAGAAACTTCAGAAGCATTATTCATGGTGCTCAGATGGAAGAAGTGTTCTGGACAGTCACCGGTAATGATAACTTAATTTGCAGTAAATCCTCCCCGGTTTGAACCTCCGGCTCATCCTGCACAGGAGTGGTCTGCTCTTCTTTCAGCTGTTATTGATGAGGCTTGGAAAAAATCTCGGGACTCTCTGTCCGCGTTGTGCCTCAGTTATTGACCTGGTGATTGATTTAGGCTCTCATAATTAGCAGGCCTAATTTCATTAAAGTGCAATTTAACAATACAGTAAGCAAAGGCAAAGGCAGCTGTGTCATTGATAAATCAGCTCAGGCTTGATGTGAAACAGGCACAGACTAAATGATGTATTCTGCTCAGCAGGTATCTCAGATATGGAGAGGAAGAGACAAAGGTTGAAATCAAGAGACAAAGATGAGGAATGAGATGGAAAAAGAGGCCTTTATTGATGTAAATGTCAGTCTATAAACAGGAGTGTCTGTCCGTCACCTCCACCCATCAGTGCTGAAATGGACAAATGCAAACTCTCCTCTCTGATCTCATTTTCTTAAAGGCATTAGGAAACTGTCTGTTCCGATAATCTGCTTCATGTTAAATTGCATCTGAGCTGTAACTTTATGAAGCAGAAGCTGCGTCCTTACAAAGTAAAACAAATGGAGACAGACTTAAAAAGTGCTGAGAAAAAACACTCGTTGTCATGTGTGTGTGTAAACAAAGAATGACCTCAAACATCTAAGAAATTATACTCTCTTCTTCCTACAGGTGCTCCTGATGGTTATCTGTTGGCTTTTCTTAGAGGCCTTAGGATGTTTACAGTTTGTTTTTTACAGGCGTAGCAGCTGGTCATCTAATTTTTCTGTTTTTTCAGATATAAAACTCTCCCTGATTCTGTTTGACATTGGCTGCTGATGGAAACCCATATTTATGTATTTATGATGCGATGCAGGCTTCCTTCAGGAATTTTTTAAACTGTGGCGGAGGGTGTTGCAATTGCCACTCGAAAAAAATCACACACACACACAGACACACACAAAAAAAAAGAAAAATCACAACTTTAAACTTTTATAAATAAATGATTTCTTTAAGGCATGTTATTTAAGGCAAACGTGTATTGTTCCCTTATCAAATGACACAGTTTACCAGGCTGAGAGCACATGATTTCTCTTGTTTTTTTTATTTTCATGCACCACCATACTTTTTATCTTCTTTTTTCTTTTTACATCTCTTATCTTTTCTAGTTTTGACCTGACGTGTTAACTGTGTCCAATAGTAACTGTGTATATAGTATTTTTGCATCTTACAGTTTAATTTTACTCTTTTATTCTCGCTCTATCATTTTATAATGCTGCCGTAACACTAAAAGTACAAATGTACACATCACATTTGGCATTTAAAGGCATAGACACAATGAATTTTCTCATAAAAAGAGATGTGCTTCATTAGCTGTTCTCTGACACCCCACTGTGTCGCCCCCCCCGTCCCATAAATAGCCTTGGCTGGTTCGACATCAGGGTAGTACTGCTTTGATTTTCAGACAGAAATCTAATGTTTAACTAAACAGAGAACATTTCTCTAAATACACTTTTCACTGAAACAAAAACATGATTATTTAATGTTGCAAATGCAAGATAATAATTAATTGTAGCTGAAATGAACCAACAAAAACTTCAGAACAGCCACAGAAAACTGAAAATGTAATGTGGGATAGACAAGGTTCTGACAGCAAAAGAAACTAAGTAGAGTTTAGATGAATGTGCAGGTAGAATAAAGAAGAAGACCATCCCGACCCCTTTGTAATCATCTATCCAGTTTCACTCTTCAAATGTACTTCTTTCCCCATTCCAAAAGATGTTGGTGGAGTATCCTCGCTGGGTTGTGTATGAGGTCCTGTCCCGAGTATAGTTGAAGTTAAAATTCTTTTAATGTCTGATGCCTCCTTCCATGGCTCCATCCTACATTTCTGAGCTTCTGCAGCTTTATTCACCTACTCCATCCCTCAGGTCAGCTGATCAGCCAGTAACCAAGTGGAAGCTCAAAGGGGGTCGTGCTTTCTCTGTTGCAGCACCTCTAACGTGGTATGAGCCCCCATTCCACATTAGACAGACCTCTGCATTATCAAATTTAAAATCTCTCCTTTAAACCTTTCTATTTAGTTTTTAACACCGTTATTTTACCTTTCTTTTTATTTATTTACTGTTGTTTTAGTTGTTTTAATTTATTTTATGTTGTTTTACTTTGTAATTTAGAGCTGTTTTAATATGTTTTTATCTTTTTACTTATTTTATTTCAGGTGATGTGTTTGCTCTTATGAGTGTTATTTGTGGCTTGTATTTTAATTTTCTGTGCAGCAATTTGGTCCAGTGTGGTTGTTTTAAAGTGCGTTATAAATAAAGCTGGATTGGATTGGAAGTATCTCAGGTTCTTGTTCAGGAATGAGGGAAGGATGGAGCGGGAGCGGGCTCTCCCTTAGAGATAGGGTGAAAAGCTCTGTGATCCGGAGGAGCTCAGAGTAGAGCCGCTGCTCCTCTGCTTCGAGGTGCCAGATGAGGTGGCTCGGGCATCTGGTCAGGCTGTCTTCAGGATGCCTCCCTGGTGAGGTACCTTCCTGGCATGTCCCACCAGGAAGAGAACCCAGGGAATTCCCAGGACATGCTGGATGGACTACATCTCTCGGCATTCCTAGGAACACCTCGGGATTCCCCCAGATGAGCTGATGAATGTAGCCAGAGACAGGAAAGTCTGGGTTTCCCTGCTTAAGCAGCTGCCCCATGACCCGACCCCGGATAAGTGGATAAAAAGGATGGATGGATGGATGGATGGATGGTCTCGTCCATTCTGATGTATTGGTTGCTGTAATGGTGATGGAGTCTATTGACCTGATGGATAATGAAGGGTTAAGGATGGTGGGATGGATTCTTGGGTGCAGCACCCTTGTCCAGTCTAATCAGAAAGGACATTTCTGGGCCTAATTAGACTCTAATGGCTGCTTCCTCTGGGGGATGGGTATGAGTACAGTACATTCTCACACAGCTCTGACCAAGCCTTCCTGGATGTAAATTTACATCACAAGCTTGTGAAAAATTGCAGTTGTTCAAATTTAGGTATAAAATCTTTGTGTCTAACATCACAAAGTTTCTTTCAGCTGCCGGTTGAAAAGAGCAAAATTCTGGCTCCAGTTAAAATGGAACAATATTAGTAATTTCTTCTGGAGGTCAAATGAACTTTAATAGGACTATTAGGGGTTATTACCAGCAGCTTGTATTTGTACGTCTGTGCCTGAGCACAAAGCAGCAGAACTGTGAAGTCCCATTATGGTTGTGTATATTGTACAGTGTTTAGTTGAACTGCATTAACTGGAGGTAATGAGGGTGCAATTAAAGGCTTCTTAACCTTTTGTGTGGGACAGGAAAAGCTGCCGCCTCTACTGCTTTATTTCTTCTTCCATATTCTCATTAAAAGCAAATTCTTTTCACTTGTTGCCGTCATGTGTTACTTTTGGCTGCTTAAATGTTTCCCTAAGAGGCATATGTCACCCTGCACTAATGTTTCCCACTTTTAGCCTGTCAAACGAATGAGATGTTAGTCTTTATGAATACAAACCCAATTCCAAAAAATAATAGTCCAACAAGAACTAAGCCAAAACCCAGAGACAGTGGAACAAGTTTTAAAAATCTAATCTAAATAAAAACAGAACGCAGTGATTTATAAATCTCTTCAACTCATATTTTATTTCCAGTTGAAGATAAACAACATATCAGATGGTGAAACACATTCTGATCTGATGTGTTGTTGATCTCATCCTGGGAAGAGAATATGAGTTGATGAGATTTAGAAATCATTGCATTCTAATGATTTTATCAAGAGAGTTTTTCCAAATCGTCTGAGTAAATAAACCACCTCATTGTTCATTCGAGACATTTCTATATTCTTGTCTGTGGTGTCCATTGTCCTGGTCACAGACGGCCCTTTGTAAGGGAGCGTGTGAAGTAGTATGTTCCACACATGAAGCTGACACACATGTGGACCTCAGCCCTACAGGAGGAGCGCTGACCAGAAGCACACCATTCTCTCCGACCTTTGAACCCATCCTTGTTAAGCCCTTGACGCCAGCGATGGGCTCAGGAGGGAGCCCCTCCACCCCTTTTTCCAAACAGCTACATGTTGTTATGGCCCATGGCTAAAAGCGAGACACACACACTGTTACAGTCTGCCTTCTTTAGGTCCGTTGTTGATGGGGGCTGACAGCTCCTCAACATGCTGCCTATGCCCCAACCTTTAAACAGCTTAGGTGTGTATGTACTCCCCCTCCTCACCCAGCAGCTGCTGCCTTCCTTCCTCCCACTCTCTTCCTTCCCTTTGGTCCTCTCATTGCTCTCTAACCTGCCAGTCCATTTGAAGGAAACAAGGCTCTGCACTTTGCAGCTCTCTGTCTCTTCCACCATCCCTGTCTTTCTCTATCTCTCTCACTTCCACGATTCTCTATAATCTAATGCTGCAGCTGTCTGACGGCCAAACCCATAACCTCTGCTTTTACCGTCCTTCATTGCTGAAGAAGCTGGTGGTGTTTTTTCCGGCTGTCCCTGCTGCATGGGAGGAAGAAAATGAGGTGGAGGAGGGATGGATGGATGCAGCAAGAGGGTAAAAAGAGAGGGCAGGTTAGGGGTGAGTGCATGGGAGGGTTGAAAAGCCTTGTTGCATACCCACTCAGCTGGTTACTAAGGGATCAACAGGGTGCTAAAAGCACTCAGGGGAGGAGGAAATGAATGGTTTTTAAAGAAAGGGGAATTCAAAGAGATGGAGAGATGAAGAAAGAGAGCATAAAGGCAGAATGAGTTTCTGCGAGAGGTGGATGTATATTTAGTTTATGTCTCCCCTCCACTTTCGCTGTGCTCAGCTTGGCCACTGACACAAGGACAGATAATATGAGGATTGGCAGCAAATATTAAAGGAAATGACTTCTTTTTCTTCCTCTGATCACACGGAGACTTAGGGACCTTTAAGACTGACTCTGTTGGGTGTCTGCAGCTTAAATGATATTTCTCCGTTGGTTATATTCAGTCTCACTAAAGTAGGATATGTTAGTCTGGACTTTGTCTGGACTTTGTCCACCATCCAGAGCGACAATGTTTGTGTAATGAATATCCTCCTTTTGACTTTAACAAAAAACACTGTGTCTACTTGAGCACTGCCTCATAATTTCAGTGTCAAGAGTCAATCATGTGTCTCTGTATGGTAAAAAAGTGAGTATCTATCCATCCATCCATCCATCCATCCATCCATCTATCTATCTATCTATCTATCTATCTATCTATCTATCTATCTATCTATCTATCTATCTATCTATCTATCTATCTATCTATCTATCTATCTATCTATCTATCTATCTATCTATCTATCTATCTATCTATCTAAATGCTACCATGTGATTGGCTGATGCTGACAAATGCTGATACCATCTTCTTTTTCTTTATTTCTTTGTTTTTTCCCTTATCCGACCACCCTCCTCTGGTTTCTGCTTTGTTTTCATGAGCTTGCATTGTTTTTGGTTTTTTATTGATTAGATTTATGATCAGATTGTGTTAATCTGATTTGTACTTGGAACATTTTATGCTAATGAGATCCGTCTCATTCTCTCTCTGCACCTGATTGCTCTGTGATTTTAGTAAAGAATCACTTCTCTTCCGATCTCAGAGGAAAACAATCAGATAGATTTAGTGTCTTTTTTTCTGTATCTGCTCTTTATTCCATCCCCTCACTTCACAGCGCTTTCACCTCCTCGATATACTTGAATATGGATATGGTCGTTTTCAAAGTCACATCTTCTTTTCAATTTAGTTTCTGTTCACCTTGTCCCATTTAAACATAATTCATGCAGTATTTATTCTTCTGTTCCTCTTTCATTTGACCCTTTTAGTCGATGTCTTCCCGTCTTTATTGATAGATTCGCACAGCCCGAGTCCTTTGTGCAGGACTTATAGAAGTATATGTTAAAAAATAAATCTTTCCTTCCACACAAAAAAGAAAAAGCTTTGTGAATAACAGGCCCCATGAGATGCCCACAACCTTAGCTGACATGTAATTAAAGGCAGGGGTCACTGGTTGACTGACTCATTTTCATACCAGACGGTTAGGAAGAGGAAATGGACAGGTAGGGTGAGACGAGGTCTTTTAAGGTAGGCTGCCGATGAAATTTTCATGCCCCGTCTCCCCCCACCCCAGACTATAATAAATAAATTGGAGACTGAAGTTTTCCTGCACCACCCATGAGTGTCACCAAAGATATCCCGGCCCCTGAAAAGGGTTGAATCTATTTCCATAAAGACACCAGAATGAATGAGAAGGACTGGATTCGCTTGACATTTTAGTAAAAGAGAGAGAAAAAGAAAAGGTGAAAGGGGTGACGGTGGGGAAATAGCAGCTGCTAACAAAGCATCCCCCCCCCCAAAAAAGAGACATTACTCTTTCTGGACGCACACACCCACATTTACACACATACGTATGAGTGGAAGCAGAAATGGAAGTGATGCTCAGTGTGTTCGTCACCTCTCAGCGAGACCTTCATCAGCTCATGATTAGCTGAAAATGAGCCTCCTGTTATTAGATATATCTTCCATCTACGTTGCATGTCAGGTGTCATCACTGCATGTAAGTGTCTTGTTCAGTCTGTAGCATCCCTATAGAAAGAGCCTGAATGAAGAGTTTTGTCCCCATTAAGGAAAGCATGAAGCTGCTGTCTCATCCCGCTGCCTAGTTAAATCCTCAGATGTCTGGCTCGCATGTGAAAGCCACTTCCTCCCTAACTCGGCTGCCTAATGGCCCTGAAGGAAGATGAGTAGCTGAAATGAAGAAATTGAGAGAAACAGATGAGAAAAGGCACAACCACTTTATTCCTCTCTTAACCCTGATTCTTTCACTTGAAAGACCAGACACACCGAGCGAGACATCACTGATGGAGTCATGGCCTCTTCCTCACTGAGGGGAAAGTTTCTGAAGGATTTCAAAGCTCTGAATCCATGTCTTTCATGCAGAATGTAGTTCTTTTTTGCAGTTAATTGCATTTAAAGAAAAAATAAGAGAGCTATAGGGAAAAGACAGGAACACCGACTGCAGATACCTTTTAATGACATAAATTTGTTTCTTTGTTTCTTTAGGAGGAGGAAGAAGAGGACATGAGACAGGAGAGAAGAATTGAAAGGATAGAGCCAATCGGAAGAGCCGACCCTTCACTGGACCAGTCACCTGTGTTCAGTATTGAGTGAGTGCACACAGGCCTGTACAACATAAAGTTGGGTCATTAAACCACATCTCCAATTCTAAAAGAGTAGAGATGCTGTGTAAATGTAAGTTAAACCAGAATTCCATGATTTTCAAATCTCATCAACTTATATTTTATTTCCAGTAGAAGATAAACAACATCTCAGATGATGAAATCGATGGAAAATATGAGCTGATAGTAAATCTGATGGCAGAAGCACGTCTGGAAAAAGTAGTTCCAGGGTGATGTTCAGCATCGTGTAGCATCCCCTCTTCTTCTAACAACTGTCTGGGAAGTGAGGAGACCAGTTGCTGGAGTTTTAGGAGAGGAATGTTGTCCCATTCTGGTCTGATGCAGGATCCTAGCTGCTCTACAGTAGAGAATCATGTCTGCTTTTAATGCAGAAGATAACCAGCATCCAGCTTTGTCCCATGCACACAGAGATTCCTCCTGATTTTTGGAATCTTCTGATATTCTACACTGTAGATGGTGGAGCTTCAAAGTCTGAGAGACAATTTTCTGAAATTGTTCCACAGTTTTAGATCCAGTTAATCTCAGATTGGTGAACCTCTGTCCATCTTTCCATCTGAGAGACTCTGCTTCTCTGAAATGCTCCTTTTATACCCGGTGACCTGTTTAATTAACATGATTAGTTGTCTAATGCTCCTCCAGATGTTTCTGATTTGTACCAGTTACTTTTCCAGCCTTTTGTTGCTCCTGTTCCAACTTTTTCCAGACGTGTTGCTGCCATCAGATTCACCATCACAGTATCACATGGTAAAATGTCTCAGTTTCACCATCTGATATGTTGGTTATCTTCTACTGGGAATAAAATATGCAAAGTTGAAGCTAAGGCTAATCTCCCATGCTCGGCCAACACAATACAACAATAACAACTTCCAAATCACTGCATTCTGATTTATGCCCAGACTTTTTAAATTCAGGTTGTGTAATGAAAATGTTAATTAAAATAAATTAATATCATATATAAACCGATAACCTTGGTGTCTAATGCAGAGAATATTAAATCTTTTGTTGCATGTAAATAAAACCGTATCACCATTACTGCATAGAGCTCAATACGGCATACTACAGTTTGTGATTTAAAGAACACAGACAGTGCTAATAAATTCTTTAACACTTATCCCCAAAAATAAGCTCACATCAAGGCCAAGGTCTTCCTCCAAAGAAGCAACATCACACATCTGCACGCATCTGCACTGATGGCTGGTCGAGCTCATTTGTCTTCACGTCTTTATCTACACAAATTAACCTCCTCCTCCCTCCTCTTACACATTTTCAATTAATTTGTTCTCTTTTAGCAGTCTGATCTTAATCACTTAATTGGAGTCTCCATTTGGATCTCTAATCGACCCTGAGGTCCATCAGCCAGACTTTGTAATGGATGACTTTGTATAGAAAACTCAATGCAGCCCCCACCAACAAGGCCGAGTCAACCCCCATCCCGTCAACCTTTTATCATGTTTGACTGTGTTGTCTTTTATTCTCTGCATTTCTACATTTTTTAGTCAGTGCCGTTATTTATTTTATTCATTCATGTCTCCCCCTCACGCCTCTTTCTCTTCCCCCTGGTGTCATCCATCAACATCCTGCAGAGGCATGCTCAAGCCAGTCAAAGTGTCCAATGAAGGAGGGCCCCTGGGGATCCATGTGGTCCCTTATGGTTCGCAGGATGTCAGGTAAAAAGATTGAATAAGATTAAATGCAGCTTAGTGAACAGATGGAGTGGCTTTGCTTGTTTATGCTGTGCAAAACTTCTTTTTCTTTCTTAAATTCAAGGCTTTTTTGTCACAGTTGTGTCCACAGAGATGGTGTTCCTTTTTTTGCCTAACTTTTAACTGAAAAGGGGTGGAACTGATGGAGGACATGAAGAGGAATGCATTGCATTTTATGGTTATTCTGGGAAAAAAGGACAGAGGGAGCAGACAGATGTAATCAAACTAAAAGCTTGTGTAAAACACAGATCCCTGCTGCACGCCAAAGTACTGGCACACCTCCAGCATGAATGTGACTACTCAGCGCTGGGAAAGAGGCATGGAGGGGATGAGGTGAAAAGACAGAGTAAGGAGATGAAATGGGATGACATCTGAGGGGGAGAGGATGGCTGTCATTGAGGATGGCCGCTTGAGGAAATAATCTCATTGCTGTTTATTAGGAAGTGTCAGGAAGCTATATTTAGCTTTAACCTCGTGTTAACTCCCTCCGAGGCTGTGAGGCTTCACATTTCCCTCCACTTAGGGATGGAAAATAATGATTGCATCAAAGAAAATTAAACATAGAAAACTGTCAGAATCTTCATAAATAAGAGGATAAATGGTTTTCGGTGGATTATGTTTACAGCTGTGACAAAGCACCACATGCCCAAAATCAGCTTCTCTCACCGAGATAATGACAAATTTGGATTTTTAACATGGCACGAGCAAAGAAAAGACACTATTCAGTGGTGCATTTCTTCATATGTTTTATTGTAAGCACTGGGGTGCATGTGCGTGTTTCTTCATTTCATTATAATTTGACATTATAATTGTGGATGAAAAAGGGGTCCGAAGGAAAAAGTTTATGAACCAGTGAAGTAAAAAATCCACCTGTGAGCTATTTATCAGCCTAATACTTCTCACATTAGCAGCTAACGCTAAGACCGTGAGCTCCACCACATTCTACAAAGACCGAATGCTTTGAAAATAACAGAAAATGACCTCACCATGCACGTGCATACTCCAAAATAAATCTGATAATGGACTGGTAAATGCAGACAAGGATTTCCAAATATTGTGTTTTAGAGGTGCATGTAGACGTGTTAGATCAGTAATCTGATTACTCCCAGATGTCTGGTTTTGAAGATCATGTAAATGGGCTCATTGATGTTGTGTCATGTGTGTGACATATCCCCACAATGTGATATAGACGTGTGTGTGTGTGTACACAGCCTGGTTGGTGCATTAAACACGTTATGCAACTGTACTGCATATATGAGGTGTGTGTGAATTCAATAACACACAGAACCAAGCCTGATCGTTAATGTTGCTATGACAACGGTGTCTTTTCCTTCTCCTCAGAGATACTCAAACAGTCACAAAGGCTCAGATGTTTTATCAAAACAATTCTTGAAGCATGAGGAGCAGAAGGGTCTGCTAAACACACAGACACTATTTTCCTTATTCTACTGTCTTCTATGTGGTTTTCATGTCAGGTTTAAAACATCCCTCACGTCCTGAGTTGAGGAGAAAAACTCAAGTCAAAAATGAATTGGAGTCAATGAAGCCAGTGGTGGGTGCACCGCGCTCTGAGGAGATTTGAGAAAAAACCGTAAGGCCTGCAGCAACGATGGTCACATTGGTGAAAGAAAAGAAAAATGTCTGTTTTGATGTATGATTGTGTGTGTATAGAAGAAACTGTGGGTGTGAAGGAAGTTTATTTGAGGAGTTTACTGGTTGATTTTAAGGGCAAAGATGAGTGCATCACTTTAAAGTGTGACGTCGCTGAGGGCAGTTTTTGATAACCATAAAAGAAATCAAAATATCCTTTCAGACATAAAATGTTTTATCTTTCATGACCCGTTTAACCTTTGAATGACATTTTTATGTGAAAGTATACCTGAGTTACTGGGCTACAATTTGGGCTTGATTTTTCACTCATTTCTGCAGAACTCCATTCATTTGTATGGGTGGAATTTTGCAGTATTGTGTGATTTTCATGATTATCGCTACCAAAGGTCGTAGCGTAGTTCCTATGATGGAGCTGCATGTTTTGATATATATTTTTGTTAGGCTCTTCTCAAAACGGTATGAATGACTGCAATATAAGTACCTTAATGCATTTGATATTGGCACCCATAATGAAAGAGAAATTCCGTCAAAAATAAAGTTTATTTCCTGGTGTTCAGATGTTTATTTTTAGTTTTCTGGTATTCCTGCAGTTCACATGAAGTTGTGTAAGAAATAGCGTGGCCAGAATATTTCCTCTCCATCAGCTTTGGGTTGGTACTAATAGCTATCAGCGCCTTCAGTTAAATCCACCCATGATAAGACTTAGTGCCTGGTCAGTGGGTTGATGCTAATGGCCTGACCCAGCTTTTTCCTGTGTGCAATGCACTAGGACAGGAGGCATTAGGCTCAAGTGGGCTGTCATTAGTGTCTAGACCAGGGCCAGAGGGGTCAGACTGCGAGGAAAAAAAGGCAACAAACAGGGAACTGCAGCCATTCCAACATGGACTGTTCGTATTCTGCTCCACTGCACTGACATGAAGTGATATCCGAGCAGCAGGGGAAGACAGCTGTAGGAGAGAGCTTAGAGACTCTGTCACTCCAGCTGACAGTATCTCCAGCCTGCACACACACATCTAGATTTACTGATCCTCACCTGAAAATGAATTTACATCCGAGCGGTTTGTGAGAAATATGGATGCTGTGTGTTCACAGGCCGACCCGAGCTGTCTCATTTCACAAACAGTTCCTGCTGCATCATTGCTGATCTGCCTTTTACAGAGCTGTGTGTGCACACTGATATACCTTACATCTGCACACAAACACACACCTCTTCCAGATGCATTCTGTGCTTAATGAACTTCTCATTCCATTACCAGTTTCAACGGTAAACAAACTGCGGACTGTAACTGCTGTGCATAAGTGGATCCTGATTGGATTATTATTTGATTAGAGGCAATAGATGAGAGCAGGTGGCCTCCTTTGAGTCATTTCTTCAGCACTGCCACACCAACAGGATGGAGTAAAGCCATGCAGTGTGGTGGGATGTGGATGTTGTCTTGGAAAAATAGGGCTTTGCAAGAAATGTATTTTTCTCCTGAGTCTGCTCAGACTTTTCGAACTACAAGCCTCCTGTTCTTATACTTGCAGCTTCATAAATTCACTGACGTGCAACCTGTGAAAACACCTTTTAAAGTGTGCAGTGGGTCTCTTCTGCAAAAGGGAAGGAATTGAGTGGGTGGCTGTGCATTACAGTAATCACAATGGTGGCCCCTTTCTCAAAACCATTGTCTTGAAATCTCTGAAATGCTGCTGTATCCCCATCCTTCCCTCTTGCTGCTGTGAATACTGATCAGGGATCAACCGAAACTCTTTTATCCACTATCTGTAGTCTGTTAGGAGACCAGAAATCATTAGTGTGTCCGTGCTGTAGTCTCTATGCATGATACTTTGTTTTCAAGCTGACAACACTTACAGAGATAAGGCACAGTCATGTCTGCTTTCACAGCGCCTGCAATTACTCTGCACTCAACAACCTTAAGCTGACCCAGCGATGCGGCTCGGACACTGAGAAACAAGGAAGGGCCTTTTTTGATCTTTAATTTCAACTTAATGCTTGAGCGTTTGCCCCTGGTGAAGAGCTAAGATGAATCTGCTGTGCGAGCGTGGATATCCACATTATGCAGCCAATTACAGCAATGTTCTGAAAGTGGCCTTGTTTGGTTGAAATGCTAAAGAGCTCTTCACATCTGCCCTTGCCGTCTCTCGTAAACAGGGTCACAACATAAAAGTGCTGTTTTCTCTCTGGGAATCATGGAAGGCATTCAGCTTTTACATTATCTTCACGGTTTGTGCTCTTGTGCATTTAAAAAAGAAGTTTGAGTCGGTTTAAGCAAGGACACCAAACATTTGCGAACAGTCTACCTGAAGCCTGCAGCATCTTCGACTTTAGCTGGAATTTGTTGCTGCTGCTGTGTGAGTACACATCAGATATCTTTGCATGTGGTTCTCCTTCAGGCCAAACCGAAACCCCAAGGAGCTCACTGATGTATTTATTTAAAAAGAAGGATGACGGGAGGGGGTATTTGAAGGTAAAGGTTGGCTTTTTTGAAGGGATTGCTGAGATGGCACTGCCTTGAAATTTATTCTGGTATTCATTACAGCATAGCCAGCTCTCCTCTTAAGCTCCAGGGAAAGGCAACTGTAGCATTCCCATGGAAGCCGGAAGATGATCTCCGAGCTCGTGGTCTGGATTATTTCAGACAAGTCTCCTGTCATTCTGTCAGACCTGCCCACAGAAAGAAAGGCAGAGCGGAGGACAGAAGGACAGACAGAGGCTTAATATCTGGTTTGTAATGCTGCAGCTTTGCAGGCCTCAGGGAAATGCAGCTTTTTATCCAAGATTACGCTCTGGAAAGTAAAATTTTGTTGACACAAGGCAACATTACAACACAGCCGAAATAACTTTATAACTTTACTTTTCAGATAAAGTCACAAAACAGCCTGCTGTAACACTGCCGAGTCTTTCTGAATCTTTTGGACCCAGAACAACAACTCAGTCAAATTCATTGTAGTCCAGTTATAATTCAGTTTAAACAAACACATTATATGATTCACATCAGTTAAGGTTATAATAACAGAGAAAAGAAAACCTCCATCAGGACCAGAACCAGTAAAGATGGCCAATAACTCTAATCCAGGGATTCCTGCTGGGAAAGAAGAGAAAAACAGAGGAATGACAACAAAACCGTCCCATATTTCTACATGGAGAGTAATTAGAGCAGAAAGAAACCCAGTGCATCATGGGACATCTCCCAGCAGCCTCGGCCAATAGCAGCAGGACTAAAGGGATGGATCAGGGTCACCAAGCCAGACCTGCTATAAGATTTATCTGGAAGTTTGAAGATGATCTTAAGGTAGGGAGGGGTCTGATACCTGAAGGTTCTGCTTCCTGAAGCCAAACTGAAGCTGGAAGAGAACAATTCTGGAACAGAACAATAATCAGGAATGACAGTAGGTAAATCTGAAAGTAACAAATCCATGCACTCATCACTCTGAGACAGGATGTTCCTCATTTTGGGAATATTATATATGTGGAAGGAGTTTGTGGAAATCTGTTTTATGTGAGTTAAAGGACAGATCCTGGTCCAGAAAAACTGTTGTACTGGAAGCCAGGTACCATCCATGTCAAACTGGCAATATTAGATCATTTAACCACGTCAGGCATCCTTCCTGGGACTTTCCTGACCTGCTGTTTATATGTATTAATGTGGTAAATCTCAATGATGTTCTCCTTGTAACCTGTTGCTCAATAATCTGCAGGACTCAGGGCTTGCTGGTGAAACGTTTGGAGCGTGGTGGGAAAGCTGAAAAGGAACGTCTCTTCCAGGAGAACGACTGCATCATCAAGATTAATCAGACAGACATTTGCAACCTGCGCTTCGAACAGTAAGCTTTCTTTTCCATGCAAAGCGACTCCGGATGCAGACTGTACTTTTCTCTGCATCTAGAGAACTTTATTTATGTATTTTCCCTCTAGATCCTTTTCTCTTCTTTTTGTCAGGTGTTTTTCTGCTGAAATTAGGGCACATACAGTCAACACCATCCTCATTCTGTCCGCTGAGTGTTAGGTTAGTGGAATGCTTGTGTTTGAACAGTGTTTCTGTTATTAAGCAGAATCTAACCTGCACATCTGCATGATAAAACAGAAATACTACAACCTGTTGGCCTTCCTGTAATTCATGGCTGTGACCTACAGCCTCACCACTGCTTCAGCCTCTGACTCAGAACTGCCCACATTTTTTTCCTGGTCCATTTCCATCGATTCATTGCTGCCCTTCATTTCCTGAGCCTGGCACTCCTCCACTTTCATTTACCCAAAGCTACCTTCCCCATCACATGCATAACGCTGAATGTATGGACTCACGTACAGATAGACCTGTGCTGACGCACGTACATTCTGCGAAGTGGGGCTACTTTTACATGGGATGTTTATTTTTAATTTCAGCTTTTTGATGTTTAATGAAAGATGTTAGCATGCATGATAATTAAATTTCATCAAAAACGGCAAAAACACAGAAAGAAAGGGTCTAAATTACTTCTATTACAGAAGACTGCTATTATTAAATTGTGCCAATATGCAATCAGATCATCCAGGAGACTTTCTGGTGGAAGCTCCTGTCTGTGAATGTAGCCTGTGGGTATGGAGACATCCTCGTTTCCATACAGTCTCGTCATGTAGCCCCCTGGCTAGGCTTATTTAAGTTGTAGCATTTCAACAGTGCCTTGTTCATATCTCGTATCCTTCGCAATCTGCTTTGTGTTGGTAGCTTATTTCTTGTCTCAGTGCCCTGGTTCCTCAGATTTTGCCTGACTGGACAATGCCTAAGCAGGTATAACTGTAATGGGATCAGGTAAGTGATAGCGTTAAGGGTCTTGACTAAGGACCTAGGCTGGATGATCCTTTAATGTCACCTGGGTGTAATGATGCCAAAATGTAATAAATATGACGAGGGGGACTGTTTTAACACAGGCTGCCTTAAACCAGAACATTTAGTGGTCAATTCATGGTTCAGACACTTCTTTGGGTTTTCTATTATTATTTTTCTTTTCTTTTGCTGTTAATTATTTTGCTGGAAAACAGCATGTTGTGCAATAAATAGTTAAACATGTGCATTCAAAGTATAAATTAACTGACTGTCAAATAACAGTATTAAAAGTATAAAACTTGAATTCAGCAGTTTAGCATTTGAAATGACATTTTAGTGAAATTATGATACATTTTAAATATATCTTTTATATTAAATCAGTTTATATTTCCTTTTGCTAAAAAAAAGGAAATTGTATGTATTTTCACAGTTACAAGTTTGTCATGTTAGACACATTACACATGGTCATTTGCCATGTTTTCTGTAATTTTACTACCTATATTTAAAAAATAAGGGTAAAATGTGCAAAATAATACAGAAAAAGCTGTAATTGACAGATTTTTTACCATGTGCATAAATAAAGGTCATACTGTTAAATTACTGTTTAATTATTTATTTTAGCAAAGCGGTTTTCATTATTCGTAAATGCTTCAGTTTATAAACACTTCAGTTTCCTTGCAGACCTTTTGTAAAGTGATAGAGGAGTACACAAGAGTGATGTTTAGCAGCTTTGCGCACTCACCTTCTGCCACCAAACACCCAAATGTTTGTGATTCTGCATGAAAATGAGGCGACTGAGCTAAACTTTCATCCACATCTGCCCCTCCTCGCTCGCTCGTGATTGTGCAACAATTTAAAGTGAGAGTGGAATCTCCTTGGATGGTTTTGCATGGGTAAATATTTTGAGGCACTTAATCTAACAGAATGTAATGATGCATTGATGGGGTAATTTATTATTCAATCAAGCTCGTGTGGAGGCTGATTACTGGCGTGATGACACCGTATATGTGTATGTGGGAACATTTGGGTATAAACGCATGCATGTACACGCACATGCACGCTTACACATCCAATCATCATCCCTCACTGTGAGTATTTGAATGATTTTCGTAAATTACTATAAATATAAAGATGTGAGAGTCCAAATCCTGCAGAAAAGGTTGGCTGTGGTGTGTTTCTTACCTCTGTGACAGTGATTAAATGAAGTGCTGTTTGTTGAGGTGGAAGCAGCTTAGCTGTTTTCATTTGGACAGAATCAGCGTGGTGTGGCTGGTTTGGTAATGGGGGGGGGTCTGAACAAAGAAAACAAGATCATCTGAATCCAGAAACCCCACCAGGCTTCAGGCCTCACATGCCTCTGTGGCCCTCTTCTAGCCAACCTATCTATATGCTAAGCACCACTTGGAAACCAGACTAAACAATACTTGTGTCTGGAGATGATGTTGAGCTCTTGTCTGGGCTTATTTTGCTAATTCGACTCACATGAGACGCAGGATGTGTGTTTGCTATGCTATTTGTAAAGAATATTGTGTGTGGTCTTGTGTTACTTCATGTCTGCAAAGTTTGCATGGTGCATAATTCATCATCTCCAGTCTGGTTGTCCAGTTAACTGATGAGACTCACATAAAAATGAAAATTATGATGTGACAAGACTCCATGTGCACTGTAAAAAATCTGAAAAATAACTTTATTTATTTATTTATCTATATGTGTGTGTATATATATATATATATATATATATATATATATATATATATATATATATATATATATAGATAGATAGAGAGAGAGAGAGAGAGAGAGAGAGAGAGAGCCTCCAAAAGTCTCCAATATCACCAGAAAAAGATTGTAGACTTGTGCTAGTCACTTTTTAAAATTAGAATCGCTTGAGGGGTCTGAAAAATACTAAATACAGCACCCAAGCTCTGACTTGTGCGTTGCTGTAATCAGTGTACCAGAACTTGTGACCTCGCAAACGTTTTGCTTTGCTTGGAACTCAAATGGAGAAAATGTGCGATAGACCTGAGTTCAAATCCCGCAGGTGACATGCAAACACCTTCCACTTGGGTCCTTAGGGAAGACCCTTCTACTGCCTAATCACCTCATCATAAGTGCAATCAAACAGAGAGACATACCGGCTCAGACGTCGCCCAGTCAGTGGGCGGGGCTACACGAAGAGAATGTGGAATATAGGGATACTTCTCTAACCACATCCTACACTGACACTCAAACAACTCGTTGTTCAGTGTTCCAACATCCGCAAATGCCAACTATCACAGTTATAAATTAGAGATACAACACACTAATACTACGACAAGGGGGAACCAGGACGAGATGAGAGCCTGTCAACCCCGACACCAACTAGCAAGAATGCGTGAAGTACCACCAGAATGTCTTCTAGCTAATGTGAACACAGTACTAAGAACAAACCCTACTGAGACCATCAGCAATTAAAACAAACTAAAAGAATAAAGAAGTTAAATAGAAACAGACAACAGAGTGCATGCAGTGGACAAGTTACATCCTGTGTAATATTTTCTCTGTGTTGCACCGTTCAGCCGTCTTTATCGCTTACTCATCTTTATTCTGGCAATTATAGATGATGTCATTTCTGTAGGACTGGCTCAGCGATTAGCTGTGCTAACCTCAACCATCACTATCACCTTACAGTACACCATGGCTTTCCTTCTATCTTTATATCCACCAAACATGATAGTACATCACGGTGCATGTGTCTCTTATCACGTTAAAGCTAATTTATTTCTGTCTGCGTGACCTTCCTGCTCTTTCTGACTCCTGTCTTCCTTCCTCCCTCCCTCTCTGCTGTACCACCTGCAGAGCCCAGAACATCTTCCGCCAGGCGATGCGTTCCCCACTCATCCTTTTCCACATTGTTCCTGCGGCCATGAAGAAGCAGTACGACCTGCTTTCAGCCCAGAGCGAGTTCAGTCCATCCCAGACAAACCGGGTCCGTTTCAGCCAAGACTCACAGCACTCAGGGGACAGATCGAGTCAGGCATCCAGATCTGGACCGCAGCCTGGCCTCAACCACAAGTGGGTTTTATCACTTGTTTTGCTTTCTTTAGAAATGATTCCCCCTACAGAACAAAACTACACATTCTGGATGTGAATCACATGTGAAACAAATATAAACCTCATGTGAAACACATGTGATTTACATGTGGAGCACGTGAAAATGTTCCAAAACCACATATTTGCACATTTGGACCATGTGTGCATGTACACCAAGACAAACTGGGAACTGTGTCTTTTCCTGCAGCCACCAGGGTCCCCTCGCAGGAAGCACCCCAGAGCCGACTCGACGGTTTGCCACTCCCCAGCTCTTGATCTCCAGGACCTCCTCTACCTCCTCTCCGACCCTACAGCGTAGGATAAGCTCAAACCCGCCCATCAGTTCCTGCTTGAAGAAAAAAGGCAACAGAGTCAACATCCAGCTAAAGAAAGGTAAAAATCTGCAGACAGATAGCTGTGTGGCTCTGAAAGTAAAAATCTGTTAGCATCTTTTTATAACAGAGGTTTGTAATAAATGAAAGATTCTCATTCACATGTTCACATCACATGATAACGTGAAGCTTTTTAAAGCTCTTGGGTGATTTCCCAAGAAGTCGGATACGCTGTAAGACTAAGTTTAGTCCTGTTTCTATTGTTTATCAGCAGCTGGGGAACCATGCTACTGATCCAAAGATATTCCAGCATCAAAGTCTGGAAAGGGTCCTGGGTCTTTTGTTCGAGTTTGTACACTACTGTTCAAAAGTTTGGGGTCACTTCCCTATTGAATCCCATGGCAAAGTGACCCCAAACTTTTGAACGGTAGTGTATATTTAAAACAGAACAGATCTTGCAGCATGAAGAGTTCACACTATCTTTTAAAGTTTGATTAGTCGGAACCGGTCAGGCTACATTGCCATGACTGAAATTTTAAACCATTCAGCTGATAGAAGTGGCTGGTTTGTTTAGTGGACTTTGTAAGACCTTGAATATTGGAGCTGTTTTGCTTCCCAGCCCTCCTTTACGTCCATTCTGTTTGGCAAAGTTTTCTGAGCTCTTTCCGCTCATTTGCTGCACAGTGTGTCTGTCCACTAAAAGACAGAGAGGACATCACAGGTTGGACATGTCCAGGGTGTGTTAGTCCTCCTGTCCACCAGAAGGCAGCATTTCAATCTGCTTTTGGTGGATTTTGATCACTCCCACAACGTCTCCTCTTCCTCAGCAACCAAATCCGTCACATTGTCATGTAATTTTTTTATTTTGATTGATGTGGTGCATTTTTCCACCAATAGGAAAGGAGCTTTTCATTTTTTTATTCTCAATTGCAGCACTTTCCTTAGAATTGTGACGGTAATGTACACAGACAAAACACATTTTATTTTAATCATAACTCTGGTTTTACTAGTTTATAATCAGCATAAAATCTTGTTTATAGTTTAAAGTCCATACTGGAGACAGAAGTTAGATGTGGTTGCGTCCTGCTTCTACATTGTCTTAAATCGGATGTGATATCTGGACACGTCGGTGTCTATGTCGACCCCAGAGGGTTAAGTTAGACCAAGTTGGGGAAATATTGGTGGAAATCTATGTCTAGTGTGATGCCAGTAGTCTTGTTTATTTTCACCAGCCACATGGTTTCATGGTCTAACTCAGTGGTTCCCAAACGTTTCTGCAGGGCTTCCCTTGTCATCGACAACAAAAATGTCCAGTAAATGTAAAAGTTTCAATAATGTTCTTGAACTTTCCCAGATTAAACAAAGGGACAAATGAGGAGTTTTCCTTATTTCTAAGGTATTATGCTAATATTTTACTGGTCTGACCCACTTGACATCATATTGTGCTGAATGTGGCCTCTGAAATGAAAGAATTTTGACGCCTCAGATTGAGACGATGCTAATCTTGTTTGTGTGCAGAAGCCATGATAAAGTTTCCATCCGCGCCCCATCCTCGTAACATTCCTCATTCATCAACACATCACTGTCAGCAAGCTGACAGACCGATCGACATCCTGCTAAAGAGACACGCAGGAAAAGTAGGTCATGATGAACTATCAGAGGTGCTGACAGCTCTGTGAAATGAACAGCAACTTCCACATGAATATTAATCACCGCCGCAAAAAACATCCGAACCACACGATGCCACGTTCCAGCAGACAGGTTGGTTATATGTGCCGTGTGAGAAATGGATCATCTAATACCTGTTTGTAGCAGCGCCTCTCAATTTTTAAATATTCTGTCAGAGGTTTGCCAAACACACACACACACCGTGATTCATATGTGAAAAGCATTTTTGGGTTTTATTCAGCAGATTTGAGTCTGGTCAGCAGGAAAGGTCAGACCTGACGTCCTCTTACGTACCTGTTATTGTATTTGCTTCCCTCTTTTGGGTATGATTCATATTCATTCAGTGTACCTTAAAGGTCAGCTTTTAAAACTAAAATAAATGGCTCTGCACGGCTGATATCTGAAGGATTTTCTCAAGGTAAAGCTGTTAAATGTTAAATTTCAATTCAGTCTCATCCAAAAGGCTCATATCATTATCTCTCATGAACATAATTTATGGGTCATTCTCCAACTATTTGGTTGGAAAAATCTAATATTTATATACATATTTTGATATATTTTACTTTCCCATTATGTGTAGAAACAGCTTCTGATAGTGGTTGTAATGAAATTATCATTATTATTATCATTATTATCTATCTATCTATCTATCTATCTATCTATCTATCTATCTATCTATCTATCTATCTATCTATCTATCTATCTATCTATCTATCTATCTATATATATATATATATATATATATATATATTTATTTATTTTTTTACCAGTTTTTTACCTTGTCCTGTCCAGCATGGTAGAGGCAGAATGATGGTCTGGCTGCTGTGTTGTGCCAAACAAAATAACTTTGCCAAGGGGAGCTATGGACATAGGGCTCCTCTTGATAATTTAAGCTTAAAGTTTTTTTTCTCATTTTTATTTGTCTATTGCCGATTTGACATTTTTATGCTGGCCCTGACAAGAGGTTTTGGGGGGCGGGGGTATAAGGTAACAACATCAGCTGTTCAATCATAGCAAAAAAAACACAGCCACCCGGCTGCTGCACCTGGAAGGAAACAAACAACAACATCTTTAAGAAAACAAATCTGACAATCATCAGAAGCAGCTATAAAGAAGACAGACAGGCTTTAGAAAAAAAAATCTGTCATAACAACAAAAACATCAGCAACACAAAGAAAAACATGAACATTACTGCAGCTGTTGGTGATTAAACCCACAACATGACACAGCGACTGTCTCAGCATGCAGGTTTAGTGAATAACAGGAATGAATAATGATCTGTGATGGTGCAAATACGACCGGGCCACTACAAAGATCAGAGCCATCCCAGGGGCCCCGGGGGCTCAGGAGACCAGCCGCCCCCCAAGAGTATGTTTCCCAGCCAGCCCGTCACCGGGATGACCATGCATCCACCCAGAGGGTAGCAGAGGAAGTGATGACATTGAGTGGTGGAAACGACGTGACAGAGAATTTCTGAACAACGTTCACTTTTAACCATGTCGTCACTTTTTTATAAATAAAAGTAAACTGGTGGTATTTGAAGTCAGTGGTTCCCAACCTGGGGTCCCTGGACAATTAAGGAGTCCGGGGCTTTGTCTGTTCAGAGCCTGTGAGATTTAAATGAAGCCCATGTCCACACAGAGGCCAGTATACTACATGCTGGTAATTAGCTTAACTTTGGTTTTATTAAAGGAAAGGTGTCAGCCAGGATGTATCATTCATGGTGACAAACAGCTGATTAAAGAATTAAACAAAGCATGGCTTCACCACGTGATGGGTGGGGGATCCACAGCTTTTTGGTAGTTGCATAAAGAGGGTCCTCAGGAAAAAAGGTTGGAAACCACTGGTTTAAGTGACACAATGCATATAAAACACATGCATTGTACTTTCCACTAAACAAAGTGATGGAAACAACTGTTGTGGAACATTTGTTAAAAATCCCATGATGTGTTAGCATGCCAATATGTCATGTTAGTTTTATACTTAGCATTAAATAAACTCAAAATACACAATTCAAAATTCTTTCTTTCTACTTTATAGTAGCTTTTTGGAAATGACGACCAATAACACCTACTCTTTGTTTTGCAAAGACTTACCTTAATTTTTTCTTGGTTCGCTCCCTTCTATGAGGCTAACTCTGCTCTGCTGCTATGTCACACGACACTTCCAGTGGTTGCAAGTATGCAACAATTTTTTTAAAATAGTTTTTTGTTTGGTGGAAAGGACTGGTGCTCTTTTTATGAAAAATACATAGAATATTATCATATCTTACAAACCAATAAAGTTACTATTAGATTAAAGTAGCATTTATATAATATATAAAGACATCTTGTACATTTGTCTTAATTCTGTTGTGCAAACTTTAACCACCCTGAACTTGAAGTTATTTTACAACCTATTGACCTGCCTTTGATCCAGAAACACTGTTTGGTCGAAACATCTGGTGCACATCACAGAACATGATTATTTCTAAAACAGTTCTTTATTTAGATGTCCTACAGTTTGTGCTGCATCCTGTGCATAATCATTTATTTCTCTCTGCCTCTTTTGGTTCCAAACCAGCCTGTAATCTGTCCATAATTTACAAGACTGGCTTAAAAGTCCACATGCACTTATCCACAGCACTCTATTTTGGTTCATAGCTGTGATTCTATATTTAGTGAGAGGGACATTTTTTCATTTTTACTTGGCAGGAAAACTGACTGAGACACACCCTGAGGGCAAACTGAAGAAAAAAAAAGCCTAAATCGAAGCAAATATGTTTTTATTAACAGAAAGAAAATCCAAAAAAGTTTGAATCTTAAATGATTTTAATTTGTATTTTTACTCTGTTTGCTGGATTCTGTCCTTTAAATTAATTTTTAAATGGCAAGATAAAGAATGAGTTTCTTTTTGTTATATCTGGAGAAAAAAATATTTAATTATACAGAATCTGTGTAATTCTTAACTTATGAACATTTAGTTGATTTAGTCGTCCATATTCATGGAATTGCAACAGATATATATATATATATATATATATATATATTACAGAACTTTATTGATGGCGTCTTCTCCAGACCAGTTTGCTCAGTATGCAAACTGGTGTCAACCGTGGCCTGCAGGGATGGTGTCTTTGATGTGTGATAATACTATTCTCTTAAAGAACTTCATTATCACAGGTGTACGGGCATATGGAAGGTAGTCGTCCAGGCAGAGGGACACTGGTGGTAACTTTAAAGCAGGTGATGACTGCAAGTAGCAGGATGTGAGAGTATGCAGCAGATTCAGCAACCCTGCTAAGTGTTGTTTAATCAAGACCTTCACAATTCTGGGCCTGTCATCACGAAGCAGACCTTCCATCTTTGACCTTCATCATGTTTGTTGGCATGAAATAAAAAGAAAAACCATCAACTTTGGTTAGAAAAACAATTTTTAACTATATTCATTTGATTTCTCCTGTTCTAGATACAGAGGGTCTTGGATTTAGCATCACATCCAGGGATGTCCCCATTGGTGGGAGTGCTCCCATTTATATCAAGAACATCCTTCCACGGGGGGCGGCCATCCAAGATGGCCGACTGAAAGCTGGGGACCGGCTGCTGGAGGTGGGGCAGAGCTTTCATTAAGTTGTTTTCCTCCATCCTTCCATCCACCCTTTTTCTGCTCCTGCTTTCTATCCCAGCTGGAAAAATACTGTGATTACATTTCAATCAGTCTAAGATGAAAACGTGCTATTTCATTTTAGCTCCAAGTGGCTCAGAGAGCAGTGGAGGACATGTTGTCTGTAGGTGGTTCAGACCGGTTTTATCACAGATTGCATGGAACTGCTCTACTTTTATTTCAGCCTGCATGGGTTTGCTTATTTTACTATTATGACTGCGTGTGTGCAGGTAGGCGGAGTGGACGTAAATGGGAAGAGCCAGGAAGAAGTGGTGGCCCTTCTCCGAGCCACACCCATGGGAGGGACTGTGAACCTGGTGGTGATTCGTCAGGAGGACCCCCTGCTGCCCCGAGAAGTGGTCAGTACTGAGCAAGGACCTCGTCTTACAATCTTCTCCCCTTTAGGAATAAGAAAAAATATGTTCAACAGTTCCTTCTCATAACACCTTCTGTAGTCTTTCCACCATCTCTACAAGCTTCCCTATTAGGCTGATTCTCTCTAACAGTCTGATGAACCAGTCAAATAAGAATTTTATTTTATTTTATAAGATTCGTTTATAAATATATATTTTTAATTCAGGCATTAGGTGACCCAAAAAGACTAAGAAGGACAAAATCCAGTTACCATTTCTGCACCATTTGTTTCAATAATTTATGATAATATCATTTGTTTCAGTAATTCAGTAACATTGAAGATTAAAGAATTACCACAGCATGATTCTACATTCAGGATATAATATCAGTGTTGCATCAACTTTATAATTTTTCTGTAAATTTCACCTGAAAGGTAAATATCTTAAAATTTTTGCGAGTAGTTTATTTTGGTTCTTTGTTGGTCTAAATAGTTAGAATAAATCTTAAATGCAATCCAATCCAAAGGTCTGGATTTAGCAGGTTATTTTTTTTTCCTTAAACCACAAAAAACCCCAAGAAAACAAGTTATTCCAACTTTGAATTGCAACTTTGATTTGATGCTGTTGATCAAGCTGCTGATTAATATGAAAACAAACACCACATCCACATTTTTACCTTCATTGTTGTTTCAGTTTCAGCTGCATTAACAGGATTCTGTAGTCTGTGGAGAAGTTCACGTAACATATTTCGACCCATATTTTATGCACATATCAGGTTTTTAGAACTAAAATAATCTGCACAGACATGGACGCACAAACAATGCTTCCAAAGAAAACAGGAAGGTGTGATGAACATAAAGATATATGCACACACAGGCACAGATTCTACATCCATGAATAGATTCTATCACATGCAGACAGGCAGCATCAGCTGAGTCGCACCACAACATGCATGCAGCAACGCTTTGAAATGATGATGCAAACAGAAATTTGGCTTTGATCATATTCAAGCACCGACTCTGAAAAGCACACAGTCGTTCTCAGTTACACAGCTTCCACATGCAGGGTGACTTTGGCTGTCGCGCAACAGATGGCGAGGCTACTGCCCTCCTCCAGCCTGCGCTTCGCGGCTTTGACAGCAGACTCGGGCGTCACGGCACCATGGCAGGCCGAGAGCACCTGATGCCAACCTCACTTCTTCCCGCAACACTCAGCCTGGTGCTCAGGCTGTTAACCCCGTCGTAGTGGCTCAGTCTAAAGCATAGCGGCCTCCCGGGACACATTTTTACTCCGTTCCTACTGGTAGAAGACTTAGAGCTGTTATTGCATTAATGATTGTAAGAATCCTCTTCAAATCCTGCAGAATGCACCATTAATTTTAAAACTGTCTGTATTTTGGTGGCTGTGCTGTCGGCATCAAACTGTCACTTGCAGGTTTGTCAGATTAACAGGCTCTCGCACCAAAATCTCCCAGAACTTGGCTCTGACTGAAGGGATGCACCAAGCTAATTCATGCAGCCTTGACAGCAGCTGAATGATGCCGGGAGGGGTGTTAAAAAATGCACGGCTGCCTCTGGCTTGTCTACTCATGAGTGGTGAAGTATGTGAGGTTGATGGCTGAGCGTCTGAGGCATGCAAAAAATATATAACAGTCATGGGAACAGTGTCTAATGATCCATGTTTCTTAACCTAAAAGGCACCATGTCTCTCTTTCTGTGGAATATTAACATTTTTTTTTATTTTTACTTATTTAATTTCTCTTTTAAAACAATGTCACAACACCCTGCAGTGCTTTCACAAATCTCAATAATCCCTACAAGTGTGTTCATAAAAATCAGATTAGGAGGCCGATGCTTTATCGCTGACAGTTATTGCAAATAAAGCATAGTGGAAAAGCACGGTGGGTAATTGCCTGCTCTGTCACACACTCTGCAAAAGTGAGTGAGTGTTTGCATACATATACACTACACGCTGCATTGCTTTCACACACATAAATCCACACCCATGCATGAGCGTTAACTGGCTGTCATTCACATAATTGCCTCAGTGACAATGCGATGATATTTTAAAATTGCAGCATGACTGACAACACACGCACACACACACGGTTCAGTCATGAAAGACAAATAAGGCTGTTTTAGTCTCGCTGACATTTACCTACCAATGTTTCATGTCATGGCTTTAAACCCCCCAAAACACCTCCTTTTGTTTAGATGTTTCATTACATGCTTGCTGTACTGCACACGCACCCAAAGGAATTAATTTCCCCTCCCAGCATGTTTGTGTTGCATCTTTAATTACCACAGCCAGAGTGTTTTGACATTATGTCAGTAGCAACAGCAGCAGCTCTCAGAAGCTTTCAATGAATGTGTACTTGGAGGGGAGAGGAAAGGTTAAACAGAAATGGAGTAAAATGGGGGATAACGGTGACTTCTTTCCATTTTTGTTCAGGCTGATACATTTTTTTCCTTGAGAGGAATGGGCTTTAACCTAACCAAACCAACCTAATAATGAGGTTGTCTGAAATGCATTTGATGAAAAGGTTTGTTTTTATGTTGTGGCTTTAGAGAGAGGAAAACTGAAACAGACACTCTTTATATAAGCACGGGCACTTTGTAGGGCAATATTTGAGACTTTTGTGATTATAAATTCAAAGAAGGAAAAAAAAACTGCTGCCCTCTAGAGGTTTGGAGGTTAATTCATTCAGATTTGTATTATTAGAGATGCTGCTCTTTGTGGAATATTCATTGAGACAATGAGTCATTGCATAACCTTTGTACTTTTTCTGTGTCAACTGGAGCCTTTACATACTGTAATTTGACATTTTCAAGCCTGCATGACCGTTCCAGATCATGCAGGTTAGGATTTCAAAAAGTGGAAATAATTCTAATATTCAAATTATAAGCATGTTACAGTCTGCAAAGGAAAATGTGGTTATGCAATAATTTTGTAGCTTTCGAAATGAAGTAATTTTACAATGTAGATGAACATCTCTACTCTGTCAGGTCCACCTTACTAGTACCAGGTTGGAACCTTTTTCCTCCAGAACTGCCTGAATTCCTGGTGTGACAGATAGAACCAGGTGGTGGAAATATTCAAATACTCAAACCAACAACCATGACACGTTCAAAGTCTTTTAAATCCCCTTTCTTCCTCATTCTGATGCTCAGTTTGAACTTCAGCAAGTCATCTTCACCACGTCTAGGTGACTACATGCTGCCATGTGATTGGCTGGTTGGATATTTGCGTTAAGAAGCAGTGGAACAGATCAATAAATCACTTTATTTATATAGCACATTTCACAACAAAACGTTTCCAAAGTGCTGCACACAAAATCAATATACCACAATAAGTTAGAAAATAGAGCTGATAAAGTGGGTTTATAGACTAAAGAGGGATAAAAACTAGGAAAATATGAATGAGAAATCATTAAAATCTGCCGTGAAAGCAGCTGAACTACATATGGGCTGGATGTCGTCTGTCATTTAGCTTTAGTTGTACATAAAACACGCTTCTTATTTTCTTTATGTAACAACAAGGTGGTACATATCAGTCTATTCCAGTACCAATATTTAATCTTCCAGCCTGCAGCACTGTTTGTCCCTGTAACGTTTACATTCATGTCACCCTGCTGCAGGTAGAGCAGATCATGCTATTTTTCCCTGTAGGAAAAAAATCAAATGTAATGTGTCATTGAGCAACAATGTACTAGTCAGAATATTAACATGTACACATGTTAATGGAGGTCCATGTTCATTCTCCTCCAGCCTGCAGGCGACCTTACAGACACATGGGGAAAAATACCAGTAATCTGTTTATTTACGCCCATAGAGCTGATGAATTTGGAAACAGTGGTGCAGGTTTTCACTGTTCTTGTTCTTCTGTCTTAGCTGCAGCACACACTCACACACTCATTTGTAAAACATCAGTCATGACCCAAACACGTTTTAAACAACACTCCAAATGCTTCACCACTCTATGTGAAATTTCATGCACAATATGGTGTAAATTAGTCACATATGCCTGCAAAGCGTAATAAGATTGTCTCTACATGCCCTGACAGCGTTCTGTGACCCCACACGAACGGCATATTTTATGTCCAATAAGACTGGAGAATAAATGGGCTTGTGTAGCCCCCATTGTAACGCTGACGACCACATAAGAGCAATTAAACACTACATTAAAATCCCCTCTTTATGATCATATCACACTTGTCGCTGATCCATTAGGAGCTGGATCTGCCAAGCAACGGGAATCTTAATTGCACAATTAATTCCAGCCTCTGATTGATGTGACAGTCGAATTTATGTCTCATGCGAATGCTTTGGACAGGATAGACAAATGTGTGACAATATTGGTGACAATTACAGCAGAGTAATGGGCTGTTTCATAAGTGGCCTGGTTTTATATCCTCCCCGCTAGTTTTCACAGTAGGACTGGATCTGAGGCATTCAGATGGTGTCTGAAAATATTTTCAGTTTAAATGATTTAGAAATAGAGAATAAATAATTGGAGGGGTAGAAGAAGACCAAACAACCTCCCCAGTGTCGTTTCTTTCACTGTAGGTCCACAATGTTTCCGTAGATTCCTCCAGCGGCTTTTTGTTGCTCGGCACTCTGAGGCTGCCATTCATGATTTGCCTGTATTAAAGTTGAAAGGCAAGAAGTGACTTATGAAGCTGTATTGATTTCTTGCTGCAGAGATCCATTTACCGAGCCGGTAGAGGGAGAAATGAATTGATATTAGGCAAACAAAACACAGTCCCCCGTCTTTGGAAGCAAGTAAATTATACACAGATCTGTTGAGTCAGAGCCAAGTTCATTCCTCCTTCATTTATTTATCCCTCAGTAGATAATTTATCTTTGTCATTCGAAACAGAGGAGGATGTTTTACATGCAAGGATAAATTCCACCTGTAAGGCTAGTGCACTGCTATGTTGAAAAAAGAAGAAGAAAATATATGTATATGGGTAACTGAGCGTTAGAGTAGAGCCCTGCACTGGGTCGGGAATCCTGCGGGACCCAACACAGTTCTCGTGGGAGGTTTTTGGGCCGTACTGGGCGGGAGTGGGAAGCTGGTCCTGAATTTGTTGTCATTTAGTGTCTGCAGGCGCATTTTAAAAGAAAGGCAGTAGCTTGAAACCAGAGTTTCTTAGCGGTATACTCTTTCTGCACAGTGAAACAGGTAATTCTGTGTTCTACCGCATTAATGTACACCAAGTGTTTTTTTTTAACATGTCTCAGGGTTTTCAGTTGTTTCAGTTGTTCAATTTTAATGTGATATTGGCACATCGGTTTAATAGATTTGCAGATATTTAGACATCTTTTTGTCAAACAGATGTTTGTGGCCTATATATGGGTCTTCTGGAGCGGGTGGGAGTGACTGAGATGGGCAGCTGTAGTGGGCAGTAATGGTCAGAATTTTAGTGGGAGTGGGATTGAAGAAAATAGTCCCGCGCAGGGCTCTACATTAGAGGTCCAGCTCTACAACCCCAATTCCCAAAAAAGTTGGAATGCTGTGTAAAATATAACTAATAACGGATTGCAATAATTTCCAAATCTCATCAACTCATATTTTATTCTCAGTAGAAGATAAACAACAAATCAGATGATGAAACTGATACATTTTACCGTGTGATGGAAAATATGAGCTGATAGTGAATCTGATGGCAGCAACATGTCTGGAAAAAGTTGGAACAGGGTTCCATTGGCTTGTCGAAACCTGCAAGGTCTTCCTTGAAAGAGACGTTGTCTGGATGGGAGCAGATGTTGCTCTAAAACCTCCATGTACTTTTCAGCATTGATGGAGCTTCACAGATGTAGAAGCTGCCCACGTCATAGACACTAATGCAGCCCCATCCCATCAGAGATGCAGCTTTTCACCTGTCCACTGATAACAAGCTGGATGCTCCCTCTCCTCTTTAGTCTGCAGGACACGCCGTCCATGCTTTCCACAAACTAGTTCACATTTTCATCCAGGTTTCCACTTTGCCTCAGACCATTTTAAATGTGCTTTGGTCCACAGAAGACGGCGCTGTTTCTGGATCCTGTTCACATCTGGCTTCTTCTTTACATGATGGAGCTTTAACCTGCATTTGTGGATTTCAGGGTGAACTGTGTTCACAGACAGTGGTTTCTGGAAGTCTTTCGGAATCCATGCCGTGGTTTCCAGTAGAGAATCATGTCTGCTTTTAATGCAGAAGACCTCAGCATCCTTGTCCAATGCACACAGAGATTCCTCCTGATTCTATGAATCTTCTGATATTATACACTATAGGGTGTATTATACACTATATTATACACTTTGGGTGGAGTTTCAGGATCAAATGGAAATGCCTGATTTCCCTTTAAATTTCCTGGTTTCCATCCTTTATTGCTTTGGACTCATGATGATAAAACATTTTGACTTATTTGACTGAAGCGGTGATGACAGGGCTATCTGCTGCTCTGTACCTGCTGCCATGCCAAAAGAAACATCTTTGGAGTTAATATAATTAGATGTCTCTAAGACTAATGCTTTTCTTGTGCCCTTGCAGGGATGATGTAATGTGTTGCAACTTTTACTGATAAAGTGCAAAAGACAATATCCTCCTTCTTTTAAGCAGTTTTTTTATATAGCAGCAGGCAGCTGAGCAGGATATATTACCCCAGTAGAAACTGGCAAACAGCTCGAGGAGATGAGTCATTTCTTAATATTCACACTTCTTCCATAATGAATCCCAGTTGTGATTCAGCTTTAAAACTGATCCAGCTGCCTTAATATAAGGAGTGCAATCAGCAAATTTCTCACTAATTTGGTTAGTTAACTAGTTCTTTGTAAATTATTTCTGGAAATTCGAAGTTGAAGATTTAGGTAAAACTACAAGAATTACTTGAGGAAAGTTACGTTAGAGATGGGTAATTGACACCATCTCTGAGAGTTTTCAGAAGAGTTTGGCTGAAAAGGACAAATTTTCTCTCTATTACATCCCTAAAAACACATCTCTGAAATGACAGATGATTAGTGAGTAAAACCTTCACGAGCACCAAAAATCTGGAAAATGCATTCTTTCTGGATCCATATGTTTCTCCCATTTTACTTATTTAAGTGAATACTTCCATCTCATTTTCTTCCTCTCCTCTAATCTCTTGATTTTGTTCTCTGTTATCAGCCACACGCTCTGTTGTAAAAAGCTTGCAAAGACTGCTCTACATCAGCTTGGAACGTTGTGTGATCGGAGAGCAGAGTTCAGTTTGTAATTAAAGCTAAAGCTGCCAGGCGTGGTGGAAGACAATGCCAGCCTGGTTAACGATTTCTGAGCGTGTCTCGTCCGTGCCACCTGTTTTCGTTTAGCACTTTTCAGCAGCTGTTGCTGTAATTATGCTTCCTGTCAGTGCAGCGAGGAGTACGGGACAGTGCAGCGCTGCATTGTGCTGCTCCCATAAACAAGGTAGTTAAAGGCCACTTATGGTGACACACTTACTCTCCCGAAGGGGATTCAGCATCTGTTTCCAGAACCCATAATGGCCTCGTGTGTTTATGTAGTTGGACATTGCAAAAGGCTTTTTTCTTTCTTTTTATTCACCATTAGTTGTAAATGAGAAGCATCTGCTTTGTGATGCTCTTTGGTTCCACTGAAATGCCTTCACAAACATTCCCGTTTGTCACGCACACTTCCGGGTCACCTTATCATTTTTGATGCTCTTTCATTCAATTTTATCTTTTCTTAAATGATCTCCTGAAGCACCAGGTGAACTCCGTCTGCCAGGACAAACTGTGGCATTCATGGACCGACGTCACTGATAGCCAAGAGCCATGATGCCTTTTCCTGATGTCGACAGATCTCAAAAATAGGATTTATGTTAATGAGCTCCCACATTAGAAAATCCTTAAAGGGAACTTGTCCCCATCTGTCAGGCCGAGTCAAACTGCTGGATTACCAGCGAGGAAGATAGGATGTTAGTTCACAAACACTTAAACCAGGAGTGTTTTTTTTTTTTTTTTTGTTCTGGGGACACTTTCAGCGCAATTTGATATCAAATGGGATGAACCAGTAAAGTAACAGCATAACAACCTATAAATAATGAAAACTTTTCCCCCTTTTGTTTTAGTGCAAAGACGTACAAGTTCATCATCAAGATGTTTACATTTCATGTACCAAACTTTTAGAAAATATTATGAACAACATGAAACATAAAAAGTAAGTTTCAGTTACAATATTTGGCCTCAGTTTTTTAAACGTATTTTACTTATTTATATATTAAATATAACAGTGATATTTTAAGATATAAGAATTATAATAATAGATTTTCACTCATCTAATTTTATTATATATATATTCATTTATAAAACATTGATATGAATACTTATGGATGTAGTAAATAATTATAATTATCTTTGTAAATGATTTTTATTAATTCATTTTTACTTTGGATATGTTTAATTTATGTTTTTGCTTTATTTATTGACATATTTACCTTTCTTATTCTATTCTATTAGTAGTCTATTAAACATTTAGATGTGCTTCACAACTTTCAGGCCAGTGTGGATCTATAAACCAGCAAAAATGTCATTTCAGGTATCTGGAAGAGAAAAATCCAGTATTTAACATGATTATCTGAGTAATTTTTACAGTTATTTTAAATGTACACATGTGTACATTTCCACATGTGTGTAGTAATCCTGACCACCTGAACTGACTCACCTCATCATACAAACCGAAGTCACATCCGACGTCAGAAAGATAGAAACGATGGAACAAGTTCTCCTCCTGACTTGGAAATGTTTTACATTTAAACAGAAATATTTAAACTCTAACAAATTCATCCTGGAGACCAGATCTGACCCTCTGTCTGGCCAGTTTTGGCTCCCGGGCCGTAGATTTGACACCCCTAACTTAAAGGTGACCCCTGCCAGCTGCTTGCCCCATGCCCTCATTCTACCAGAATCTGTTTTTAGGGCTTAGATGTATTTAATATTCATCCCCTTTGTCAGAAAATGTTGAATTTTGTGTTCCACACTTATCACCCCTGCACCTCTTTTGTAATTACACCCATGGCTGATTTCTTTTAGCTCTTCTAAATTCATTTCCAATGACCTTTATGTCACCAAACTGGGCCGCGTGGGGAACAAAGATTTGAGCAGTGTTAATTGTTTTAGGCATTGATGTGCAGAGAACTCAGTTCTGTGTGAACAGAGCTATTTGTGATTCATTTGCTCTTTCTTTTTGTCCCTAATGCTTTTCTTTATTTCTGCAGTTCTTAAAAAACCCCACCTGTACACATTCACCACAGATTTTTCTTTGCACATGGTTAGCTAAGTGAGGTATCCAGAATGTGGAAAGGCTGAGCAGGAAGCGGGACCTCACTCCACCAGTTAGCAGAAGGTTTCCTCTCTGTTCCCACCTCCAGTCTCCTGCCAGTGCCTAAGTGGAAAAGCAACCACTTGTGCCCTTTCATGCCAGGTTAGGCTAGATGCTAGCCCATGGCACTGCTAATTATTAAAGAACTTAATTAAATAATGGACTGTGACTACATAACATAAGACGAGTTAACTTAGTCTTGGAAATATGAATCCAGTGAAATACTTTAAACTGTAAAAGTGCATGTCTAGCACAAATAGAGGAAGAGTTTATGTGTTTAAGGACTAGCTTCCATGTGTCATCCATAAAAGGTGAGTTAAGATCCTGCTCCCATGCTGTTGTGATAGCTACGAGGGGAGAGCTGTGTATCTTGGAGATGAGGCCGTAGAGGTGAGACACATTACCTCTGGGGATCTAAACTTTTGGCTGGGGGTTCAATGGGAAAATTTGGATTCAGGTTCTGCACATAATGCCATATCTGGAGAAACCTAAAGAAGTGTGAACTAGGGAGACCAAAGGTTTGGCTTAGATTGAAAAAAGAAGCAAATTTTTGATCCACAAATAGATCAGCCAGACACTCAAGAATTTTGTTGTGTCAGACATTAAAGGCCTTATCCATAAATGAAGGGGTGAAAAAATGGTTGGAGGCAATGGGGGACTTAAGTGACATACCCTGCAGTCCAAAGTGTTCGCGAAACTAAGCCCAGATGCCCAAAGAGTTCTTAATCACCATGTTGCCACCAGGGCATATTGGAGATAGTGGGAGTGCAGCACACACAAGAGCAGGTAAAGAAAATGAACTGACTGCGCTGACCTCAATTGCCACCCAAACAAGGGGGGACGGGTCGAGGTGGAATTGGACCCAGTGTAAAAGACAACGAATATTCGCAGCCCAATAGTAGTGCTGGAAATTAGGGAGGGCCATACCACCATCTTGCTTCGGCCTTTGCAGGAACACTCTACGCAACCTAGGAGGCTTGCCATTCCAAATATAAGAGCCAAGCAGAGAATCTAGTGCTTTATAAAATGATTTAGGGATAAGAATAGGGAGGCATTGAAAAAGGTATAGAAATTTGGGAAATCTTGTCATTTTGATCAATTTAATCCTGCCAATAAGAGAAAGAGTTATGTTTGTAAAGGTGCCCATGGTTCCTCGTAATGCAAATTCCAAGGTAAGTAATGTGCATCGTCACTACTTTAGGCGGAGAGGTCCTGTCACATAAATTGTGTGCCTTCCTGCTGATTGGGAATAATTCACTTTTACCCAGATTATTCCTGTAACCTGAGATGCAGCCAAAGGTTTTAAAAAGCGAGAGGACTTCAGAGAGAGAATTTTTAGGACCTGAGATGAAAAGAAGCAGCTCATGTGCATATAATGAAATTTTATGCTCCACACCGCTCTCAATATTGCCCTGATCTTCCCGTTAATACGGATGGCTATGGCCAGTGGTTCTATGGCAATGGTGAAGAGAAGAGGGCTCAGCAGGCACCCCTGCCGGGTCCCTCTGTGTGATTCCAACGGCTGGGAGTAAAGGCCACTGGTCAACACGGAAGCTGAGGGGGAGAGATATAGCAGATTATTTTAGATTAGATTTAGATTATAGATTATTTTCTTTTAAATGGTTTGAAATATTTGTGTGAGATCAGTACAGACAATTTTTATTTTAAACATTTTTTTAAATTGTAAAAAGAAGAAGAAGAAAAAAAAACAACCCATAACTCAATATTTAAATTAATTTAGAGCCAGTACTTGCAGGTCCAATAAATATTCCTTACATTCCTAAACCAGCAACAGCTGTACTTTTCTAATAAACAGACCCAGTAAAAATTATGTTTACAGTGGTCTGATCCCAGTCTGGTCCCAGTTCAGCATCATCATGGTAAAAAAGCAGTTTATGGGAAAAATTTTTACTGAGCACTTCCAGTGGAGCCAACTGATGGAGTTAACTTTATTTTAGTACAATGATAGCAAGAAGCTAGTGTTTTCGCCGCTGTAGCTCTTAGCATGTTGCTAACATAGCTGCTTACATAGATGCTAACATTAGCTGTGTTGACTAACCTCTGCAGGTTAAGGAGGATGTTGTCTCATAGTTGCAGTTTGCTGATCTTTTATTTGTCCCTTTTATGAAGTTTTTATACCCAAAAGTTAGGATGAAAGGTGGAGCAGCAACAGGTGTGTTGCATGGGGCTGACGTTGGCTTCATTGTCTCTGAGTAACATTACATCAGCGTTTAGAGGCGATGAACCACATCCATCAGACAGCAGATCAGGAAGAAAACATTAAGAATGAAAGATTTCTATTGAATCTCAAACCATTAGTTCAGTCAAGTCTGAAGTCATTTTATAACATGTGACTCAGGTTGCCATCTTTTGCATCTTTTTGTGTCTTGGTGGCCATATAGTTCTATATGATATTTGCTGGTTTCACTTTGAATCATGCTATGGGTCTTACAGGATAGGGAATAAAATGTGGGCGTATGAGATTTACAAATCACTAGTGAAATCTGTTAATGACACTGCATGTACAGATTGCTGAAACACAGCAGCAACCATGTGTGGAACCTCAGAAGTTTCCCCTTTGTTTTGCAGGTCTTTAAGTTCTTCTGTAACAGCTTGTCTCACTGAAAATGGAAGTCTCCTCAGCTTTTGCTGTACTGGTGTAGTATTTGGTTTCATTTTGATTTTGTGCACGAAGCCCTTTGCACATCCAACTTCTTGTACTTGTGCTAGTGGAGCAGTTAGAGGTGTAGTTGGTGCCCCTGTTGCAGTTTGTGTTGTGAGAGTTGCAGGCTGAGTGTCTTGGGCAGTACTGGAGCTTTTTGTAGAGATGACTCTGTTACCCTCAACCCTCAACTTTTGCAAAATGTCCGACGTTTCCTCAGGAATTGCATTTTGTTTTAGGAGCAGGGCATGTTGGTTTATTAGCAAGGTGATTAGTAGATCTGCAGCGGTAGCAGCAACGGCTTTCACCAGCAGTTGGACTGACAGACGCCATTTTCTTCTTTACTCGTGGTTGCGAGTGTATGGCTCTCACTGTTGTAGCAGAAGCAGTAGCGGTAGCATTAGCTTTGTCAGAAAGAACGTCGACATTACGCAGTCCGGCTTCAATTTGAAAGGAAAGTGTAGTAACTTAAGCCAGGGTTAAGTCTGATTCCAGCAACAATCTGTCTCGTATACGTGTATTGGCAACATGCTCTATTAATTGATCACGAAACACCTGATTTTCCATGTCCCCAAACTCACACGTGGCAGCAAGCTCACGTAGTGCAGTAATAAAGTCATTGACTGACTCACCCGGTCTCTGTGTCCTCTGTCGGAATTTGTGACGTTCTGCAATCACATTCACTTTAGGAACGAAGTGTTTCTTTAATCCTTCCACAGCAGAGGCGTAACATGTGCCTGTATCTGGCAAGGTATAGAACAGTCTTTGTCCCTCAGTACCGATGCATGGAGAAGAATGGCTCGTTTCCTAGCATCAGGCCAGCTATCCCCGGTAGCATCTATAACTAGCATGTAGTTCTCGAACATTTTCAGCCAAGTGGTGAAAGTAATAGCAGGTTCACCTGGGCAAGGCAAGAAAGGTGCAGGTAAAGGTACGGAAACAGCCAACCTTGTCGCCAATTTGTGGTGTTTAGCTGTAGGTGTTCCAGAGTTAAGAGACCATGACTGTGCTTCACTTCCAGCTTTATTCTCTTTCTTCTTCCCTTCTCACACAATCGTCTATAGCGTCCTCTCTCGGCACCCAACTGCATCTTAGAACACAACACATGTCCACACAGAGACAAATTGAGGGTATATGTTTAGGTTTTTTGTCATCTGGGTGTTTTATTCACATGGAACTGGAGTTGTGGAAGCCTGAAAACATTTTGCACCATTTCATGTATGAGATGTGTCTGAGATACGCCACAAAGCAGATAATTTGTCCCTATTTAGAGAAAAAAACGTAAGGCTACATGTTGGTAATTAGCTTAACTTTGGTTTCATCAAAGGAAAGAAGTCATCCAGAATGCATCATTTATGGTGAGAAGCAGCAAATTAAAGCATAAAGCCCAGCATGGCTTCAACACGGGGCGGGTGGGGGTCCTCAGCTTTTCGCTAGTTGTAGGTCCTCAGGAAAAATAGCTTGGGAATCACTGGTTTAGAGGACAGATGTGGCTTCATAATTTTTTATATGTTCTTGAGCATACCTGAGGAAAAAAATTAATTTAAGAAAATAACAAAAAAGAAAGAAAATTTAACTTCTCCTGTTTTTACTTCATCATGTAACCTTTTCACAGTTTTTCCATCACTTCCTCGGCTGTCTGTATGTTTATGCTCTCTGTCCCAGGTGCAAACATGGCCCTAAGCTCTGAACAATGAGCTTTCTCTTTTCTCTTCCTCAAAGGTAGTCAAATCCATCTCTCTATGAGTTCAATTGGTGCAACAAGGCCTGTCAAGCAGCCTGACAAACTCCTTCTTGGCTAGCGGCGCTGATGAAAACGTTACACTGCTGTCTCATTCTCTGCCTTGGTCTTCTGTTCCCAGAGCACATCTCTGACTAGGTGGTTATTCTGTCATCATTTAGGAAGCCAGTGTGCACACACACACACACACACACACACACAAAAACTCTGACTTTGTTTATCCAAAGTAATTTTTCCAAGTGACGTGTTGCTATTTTTAGCTGCTGGACTAAAAGCCTGATGACATAACTCTTAGCCCCTATACATTAATACTAATTTGATAAAACGTCTTGATCAAAGATAAAGATTTACTCTTCCATTGACGCACAAGCTCTTTCAGCCACAAATGTTCCTTTCAGAGTGGAAATTGTACATGTGTGATGCACATCAGTGGATCGACATTCCAACCAACTCATGAGTTTATGTAGTTCACCGTAAAGGCTGTCAGAGCCTTCAGAAATGATCCCATTGAAAAGTCAAGATAAGGATATGGATTTGGACCCTGCTGATGCATTATGTCCACCACTGCCCTGGATAACAAATTCTCTTCCCGTTGTTACTTTTTCTGCCCCCTATCCGCCTCATTCAGCAGTCTGACAAGAGCTGGTGATCTCTGTGATAGGACCAGGGGTGCTGAAATGCAGCATGATTAAATGGATTCCAGTGGTCTGAATTGACTAAAGGGTCTAGTCGCAGACAAAGCCCGGTTGGAGAGTTGTACGAACAGATGCACAGCAATTTTGACGGCAAGGAAGAAAGGGAAGGGAGGGAAAGAAAAGAGGGCCTTGTGGAGAATAGGGGCTCAGTCAGTGGTGCTGAAAGGAGCCTCCACCTGAACGCACCACTGCATCCTAATAACCCCTTCATCTGCAAAAAAACACACACTGCATGCTTTATCTTGCTTCGGTTTCACTCTTTATCCGAGCAGCTGTGAAGGGCACTCTCCTGGCCAACACCTCTCTGACCGTACGCATGCACATGTCTCTCTAGAAGTGGAGTGATCGGTTTCTGGGGCCGCTTGCTCCCATTGCCTGTGTTGTTTGTCTGAATCTGACTCTCAGTAATAACAACATTTGTATGGTACAATTTGAGCCATCACAGCATCACCATGCTGCGCTCAAGCTTGCTGTTGATGTACCATTTTTGCAGCAGGTATAAATTCCAACATATCCGGAGGCTCTGAGCACAGGTGACTAAGGAAAAGGAGTTACGTCACTGAGATGTTGAAGGAGAAGCAACGAACTGTCAAAGCAGCCTAAACTTCAACTTCAGTCAAAGCAGTTTCTAAACTTACCCCAACAACACTTTTAAAATTTATTTAACTGTGTCGGAACAATAATGGGATTGTTTAAAATGTGACGAGTGGTAGTTGAATGGACCTTTTTCCTGTGACCCTTGCTAGTCGACCTTGTGCAGCATCAGTTCTGTAACAAAACACTGTTCTTTTCCACAAGAGGCCCATTTGATTGAATAGATCAGGAGAGTCAAGTCCTGAACATGAGGCAACTTTTCTTTCTAAGTTGTGCTCAGAGAGGGGCGGTGTGCTGCTGCTGAGCATCAAATGGCTGTCTGGGATTTTCTGAGTTCTCCGGTAACCTTCTGTTCCCACAATCATGCTGATAAAAAGGAATCAGAAGCATTCAGTTTGACGGTTTGACCAATTGAAAACGGCAGGCCTGAGCTTCCATATTGATTTTCTTCTGCTTCCCTCGTCTGTTTTTTTACCTTGTCTGAGTTACCTGGTGTGCCTACTTTCCATTTTCCTGTCATTCACATGAATTACTGTTCTTTTATTCAATGTTATTTATTTATTTTTGTCATTGTTGTTCTTTAATGCAACAGTGGGCTTCATCTTCAATTTACCAACTTTGGCAAGTAAGTTAAATTATCCTAGCCAGAGCTGTGTACTGGCTTGTGTTTATTTATATTGTTTTCAGCAGATTTAAAGCTAAAAAGCTTTAAATTAACAGTAGAAAAAGTCAGAAAATTTGTGTTTGGTGGATTATTTCTTTTTTTTTATGATAAATCTGTTCATTAAGATATAACTATCTGACTAAAAGTATGTGAATCTCTCAGTTCTTCATCTCAGCAAGGATGTGAAACAGTATTTGTATCATGTGACTTCAGTTAAATGATAAAGACCAAACGTGTTTAGCTGTGTTAACAAAAACACAGCTGAAGCCACCGTAGCGTGCCTGCAGCTCAGTCATGGATCTCTCTATGCAGCCATTGCACGTTTGTGCTTTTCAGGTTTGGCTTGGATGGAAAAACTAGAAGTAGCTTCTTTCAGTTCTCGTATCCAGAGGGTGCATCATCAGTGTCTGGGCTTTTAGGAGGGCAACATTTTTTACAGCATAATTATATGCATTCAGGTTGTTTTTAGTATTGAAGCCAGTTGTGAACCATGCTGCCACAGAGAAAATCTGCAAAAGTTCTGTAGCTCGTCTTTAAATGAAGACATCGTTAAATAACCAACATGTTTTGTTTCCTCAGACTTCAATCATCAAGTCCAATAACCAACAGCTGGATGGCTGAAACCTACATTTTCACCTCTGCTGCTCAGTCCTGATAAATGTGGCTCCATGTAAAAGCAAAGAAATAATCCACCTAACCCTCATTTAATGAATTTTTCAGCTATGTTTATATCTTTTTTTTATGGCTATTATTCAGCTAAACTTCTCCTCTGAGATCAAATTATCCAAGTGATGCATCTCTGTTTTTCCAATGGTCACATCAGAAAGAAGAAGATGAACTGCTGTTGACCCACGATGGTACAAGACAGATGTTCATGACCTATGAGATCCCCCTGAATGACTCGGGCTCCGCAGGTTTGGGGGTCAGCGTCAAGGGGAACCGGTCCAAGGAGAACCACGCTGACTTGGGCATCTTTGTAAAATCCATTATCAATGGAGGTGCTGCTAGCAAGGCAAGTACAGCTTCCTGACTCTGATGATCAAATTTCTGCTGTTATTGTGTATAATATAGTTTTTTTTATTATAGTATATGTACTGTATGTTGTTGTATTGACCTGCCATGGGACTACTAACTCTGGCACATTTACATTTTAAATTTAAATTAAAATGTGGATTAATGTGCATTCTCCCTTTTAAATAAACTGAATTAAATAAATAAATAAATCAAGTTCCTGCAGGTAGAACCAACACAAAGCTGCTGCCACACAGGATACACAGAAGATTTTCAGATTTGTTGTGCAATGTTTTCCAGCTTCATCACCACAATATTGTAAAATCCCTCCTCGGGGCAGAAATGTTCAGTTAGATTCTATTATTCTCTTTAAAAAAATGATAGCAGTGCTCATGAATGCCAGTGGCTGTTTCCTGTAAAGCCATAAATCGCCGAGACATTTAAATCTGATCTCAGAAAGCTGTATATAATATATAAGTTTATAATCGGGCTCTGTTTCTCATTGGAATTCATATGATTTCTAAAAATATCCTCGTAAACATCTGGAAAATCCAACTGTCATTTGTTTGTAGGACGGACGTCTGCGGGTCAACGACCAGCTCATTGCTGTTAATGGAGAGTCACTGCTCAGGAAGACCAACCAGGAAGCCATGGAAACACTCCGCAAGTCCATGTCCGTGGAGGGGAACATACGAGGGATGATTCAGCTCGTCGTGGCTCGGCGGATGGCCAGAGATGGCGAGGTAAAGCAACTGTTAGGAAAGAGACATGATAACTACCGTCACCGTCTGGCCTTGTTTTCCTCAATTTGGCACCACTAGTATTAAAGGGAATAATCTAGGCTTGATTTACATCATCACAGAAGTACCTAAATACAGTAGCTACAACACTTATCATTTAGACACTTAAAACCCCAATTCTAACAGGTTAGGTCTCCAAATTACATCAACTCACATTTTATTCCCAGTAGAAGCTAAACAACATATCAGATGATGAAACTGAGACATTTTACCACTGATGGAAAATATGAGCTGATAGTGAATCTTATGGCATGTCTGGAAAAAGTTTGATCAGGAGCAACAAAAGGCTGGAAAAGTAATTGGTACAAATCAAAAACCCCTGGACAAGTATTTGACAACTAATTAGGTCAAAAATTGTGGAAGAATTTCAGAAAAAGGCTCCAGAAGATATAGTTGTGAAGACTTTAAAGATCCCACCATCTACAGGGTGTAATATCATTAAAAGACTCAGAGAATCAGAAGGAATCTCTGTGTGCTGGGGCAGCATCCACATCTGTGAAGCTCCATCAATGCAGAAAAGTGTATGGAGGTTTTAGAGCAACATCTGCTCCTATCCAGAGAACATCTGCCTTCAGTCCAGATCTTTTGCCAGTAGAAAATATTTGGATCATCAACTCCTTTTCATTATTTCAGGGAACCATTGTAAGACAACCGTTGAAAATAACCCTTTGGCTAAATCTGCCATATTTAGAAGAGTTTTTGGTTTTTTTTATGCCCTGTCTCTGCCAAATAAACAAGTAGTGAAAAATGCAGCCAAGGTCCAGGACTGTAGAGCAGCTAGAGTCCTGCATCAGACCAGAATGGGACAACATTCCTCTCCTAAAACTCCAGCAACTGGTCTCCTCACTTCCCAGATGTTTCCAAAAGAAGAGGGGATGCTACACGATGCTGAACATCATGCTAGAACTACTTTTTCCAGATGTGTTGCTGCCATCAAATTCACTATCAGCTTATATTTAAAATATGAGATTTAGAAATCATTGAAATCTGTTTTTATTATTGTTTTAGTATCCCAACTTTTTAGAATCAGGGTTGTATAACAAATTTTACAAATGATTCAATGGAGAAAATATGAGCATAAGGATATCTAGTTTTCCTCTTTACTGACTGGTAAATGGTTGATCTCCATCCTCACCCACCTCACTGTTCGGCCTAATATCTCTAAGCTTTTGTATCTTCAGATATCTGGGGAAAGACATTTCCGAAGCTATTATCAGCATGCAAATCTTCTAACCATCCCATTTCCTGTTTGACATTTGCAATACCTTTTTTTTAGCCCACAGTGGACCTCGATATGATCTCTAAGAATCACTTCAGTGGGTTATGATTGACAGCCCTGCGGTATAAAACTGTAAGATGGACGGATAAAGGAACATGTTGCATAGCTCGGCTGATATTTGTCATGTGGCAGCCATAAGGAATATTGAAAATGTTTGGATTTCATCTCTGTAAATGTTCATTGTAATACTGAACTTATCAGAGAGCAGTAAAAAAAAGAGTTTTGTATAATATTGTAAAACAGAGATCTGAATTCAGAAGGATTGGAGTGAATCTGAAATGTGATTGGCAGCGTGACTGAATGCATTCACAGTCTCGTGCGCGTTCATCCCTGCAGCCGGCTGCAGATCAGCTTTGATTAGTGTTGCACTGATTCTAATTGGAGCCTGTGTCCTGTGGCTGTGTGTCAGTTGTAAGTACCATGCTGAGCCCCTCCCTGTGAACCCTCATCCTCCGAGCATCTTCATGCATTTGTTTTTCTCTTTATCTTAATACAGTTTTTTTTTAATGTCTGCTACTTTGAGCTCATGATCCTCCACTGACTTGAATTCATTTGAATGATGCTGCTGCATCACCACAGCGATTCGGCTGTGTTTTTTAACATATTACTCTTTTGCATCATTTGCTCTCTCCCTCCTTTTCCCGCTTCTTTACACCTCCAGACTTAGAGAGAGGGCATATGTCCCTCCCGGGAAAGCTCAGCCCCAAAGGTTCACTGAGTTCTATCATTGGATCCCAGTCAGTCTCCTGTCAGCTTTAATCCCCACCAGCAAGCAGACAGGTAGAAAAACTGGTGCAGAGCAGACATTTAGGCTTGTATTTTCTAAAAGAAATACTCATTATGTCGGAGGGAAATGAAGAAAAGTATTCTAACATTAAGCTCTGTTACGTATTTAATCTTTTTAGACTAGAAGGAAGGTTGTAAATAGCTTGATTATTCCAACACTGGCTGCTCTTAAACAACAGGTTGGCATGAAAAGATTCAAATTATGTGTGAAATTAAAGACCAAGATGTAATAATGCAAAAGTCCCACTGCAGGATATCGCATTACTTAGAGCGTACTGCTTTGAACAGGTGGTCTGAAGTCATTACAGGGTTTCTGCTCTTTGGAAATAAAGATATGATTGTAAATCTTTAGATTTTAAGGTCTGAAATAACAAGTTAAATGTGGACGAAGGTGCCTGGCTGCTACACCCACCCCCAGCTCTGCTCTGTTGGTCAGACAGGTATATGGGGAGCCTGCACCAGTTTGCCACTGTCACCCAGCAGAATGGGAGAGAGCACTGGAAGCCACCATTGAAATGAATCAGATCCATCACTGTCTGCAGAAAAAAGAGCCTAGCAACACGGCCCAGTACACCAGCGGTGGAGGGAGGGGTTAGAGCAGCCTATCCAGGCCACTGCACACCATGAAGACTGCATTGATTTTATTATCACTTTGCTTTGTCTTGTATGCTAAAATAAGAGCTTATTTGGTGGACCAGAGCAGTGTGATAGTTTGGGGTTAAATGAGGTTGGAGAAGAGAACTTTAACCACAAAATCACTCACAATTTAGGCGATGAAAAGGACATTTAACACTTAAGTGGGTTAACATTTAAATTCTCTAAAGGTATGGCAGGGCTGTGTGACTCTGTGGTACACAAACACATTGATGCATGATCTCAATCACACAGATAGATCCACTTGGTGTCTCAGACTAATGTTTAACAACACTGCTGTGTTTCTGTAGCTATAAAATTAGTGGTTAAGAAATCTAAAATGCATACTTTGACTTTCTGCCGATGGAGAACCATACAAGCTGTTTGAATGTTGTGTTTGCCTTGTTTTAGTGTGAAATCAAGTGACTTTCTAACATCATACATCATGTCTCTAAGGTCTCTACATATATCAGTGTATGAGGGAAACACCATTAGGTGCGTATGCCTCAGTTCAGCAGTTCAGTCAAGCAAAAAGCAACGCAAAGTGTTCAGATATATAGTGAAATGTGGAAATCCATTCAATACCTGCACAAATAACCATAAAGTTGCACCTCGTTCTCTCTAAATCAGAACAAGGGAAACCTTTCTATTCTCCACAGATTCCCTCCATGTGAAAAAGTACAGTTCTGCCCCAGATAGTCAGAAGACATGATTGGTCACTGCCAATTTTTTCAAAGTTTTGTAATTGCATCTCTGCTTTGGCTGCTGTAAAATTCCTCCCTCTATGTTAAGAGTTCTATTAATATATTAATATATCGTCACATGTGTTTAAGCAATTACATTTATGGAAAAGTAATTATTCTAATTCATTTTTCGCAACATTTCCAGGCTCTTCTCCATCTTCCGTGTGTGTGAGCAGAGTCTTGTGACTGAATCAAATGCAGATCTGATATAGTAATTTGGTTGTTAAGCATTGTTGTCATATTTGTTTTGAACTATCGTCCCTCTTTTCTTCACATTACTTGAAGAATTTACTGACCCTAATCTAATCATTTATCCATCAACTCTGATGTCTCACTGTTTCATAACAACTAAAGTTTATAAAGTAATTCTATTTAGAGACGAAATCATGGAGAAAAAGTTTGGCATCTCGACTATTGATCACCACATATCATGTCAGAAGCTTATCCATCTATTTTCTACACTCATTTGATCCAATTTAAAATTCCAGCAATCATTTGAGAGGCGGCTAAACCCAGGATGGGTTGCCAGTCCATTACAGGGCCAACGCAAAGACAAAGTCTGGCTAAAATTGACAAATTAATCAATATCAGGAGACATTATCACAGTCATGTCTGCGGTTTAACCTCTTTATCATGAGGCCTATTTGCCTCCTGTCTGAAATGACATCCCCAAAATAAATAAATGAAGTATATCTTCACAAAGACAAGGGCTGTATGTATAATCCTGGTCTTTACAGAAAGCTGAGACATTAGAGACTACTAAAGAAGTCTCAGAATCCAGATATGTGTTACTGTGTTAGAGTAAATTCACCTGAAACACAGGAGAAAATGTAAATCTTTATTTCTTTCTTAAATAAAGCCAAATTACTTAAGTGGAAACCAGAGGATAGCAGCTTGGTTCATCTAGGAATGAGTAAAGTAGCCCTAAGAATGAATGAAGTATTCCTAGGAATGAATTCAGTTATCCTAGAAATGAGTAAAGCTAATCTTATGAATGAGTAAAATAATCCTAGGAATGAGTAGAGTAGTCCTAGAGATGAGTAATGTAACCTTATAAATGGGTAAAGTAGTCATAGGAATTAGAAAAGTAGTCCAAGGAACTAGAAAAGTAATCCTAGGAGTGAGTAAAGTAATCCTAGGAGTGAGTAAAGTAATCCTAAGAATGAGTGAATTTAATCTTAGGAATGCATAAAGTAGTCCTAGGAATGAGAAAAGTAATTGTAGGGAATGAGTGAAGTTAATCTTAGTAATGGGTAGTCCTAGAAATAAATAAATAAGTAAAGCAATCCTAGGAATGAGTAAAATAATACTAGAAGTGAGTAAAGTAATCATAGGAATTAGTAAAGTAGTCCTAGGAATGAGTAAAGTAGTACTAGGGAATGAATAAAGTAATCCAAGGAATGATTAAGTAGTCCTAGAAATTAGTGAATTATCCTTGGATTGTGTAAAGTAGTCAAAGGAATGAGTAAAGTAGTCCTAAGATTGAGTGAATTTAATCCCTGGAATGCGTAAAGTAGTCCTAAGAATGGGAAAAGTAATCCTAGGGAATGAGTAAAGCTAATCTTAGGAATGAATAAAGTAATATCTGATGAGGAATTGTGCTATAGTAGAAGGTAAAAAGTGAACCCGAGCAGGTTTCCAGGCGTTTCATAGAGGTGTTATACTGGTACATATCTCAGGAAGCCATTGGTTGATGATAATGATCTAACAGTGGTCAGAGTCAGGAGAATCCAGGGATCGCCCCCACATTCACCTTAGAACCACCATGAGGATCCAGAAAAAAGTGAAGCCCAAGATAATCTATGATAGGAAGAGTGAATCCTTCACTATAAACCTCCTTCATCTCCATGGAAACCAGCAGGATCTTCATGGTTCATTTCAAAGGCAGAGTTAAAGGAGAACATTAGCAGAGTTTTCAGAGCTGGAATCAAACTTTTTACCACAAAACAGCAACAGTAAGACATGATTTCTGGTTCTGGCTGCTAGCTCCAGAGTTTCTGTCCCACAGTGATGAGACAGACATCTTTGTAACCAGCAGAGTCTCTGCATTCATACGACTCCTTGTTTGTGTGGAGTAATTAGCAGAATCACTAAAATGGACAGAGCTGTTCTCATGGTTTCTACATTCCCATATAATTGATTGGGGTTTGAACTGTGTTTGGTTTGGATGCCAATGCTTGTCTTTTAGCTGAGTTTCTCTTGTCATGTTGCTATGCTACCTGTTAGCATTGCTGCTTCCTGGTGTCTGCTAACATCTTCTGTACTGCAGCTCATGTTGCCCCGTTTTTGTTTATGAATGTTTTCTGTCTATTGTAACAGCAGACGTAGCTCATGTTATCACTAAAATATTCATCACTTAAGTATCTGAAGGCCGACTGTAGACATGCATGTTTGTGGCTTGGTTTCATACCTACATTTTTTTGTTGGAGATCTCTGGCCGACAGTCTGACTAGTAAAGAAGTAAAGACACTTTTACTTTCTTTTTTTGTGCTTGTCTCAGCAGAGCTTTCTTTCAAAACTGCCCAAAGACATAAATGTAAAGCTTTTATGTAAAACATTCCTCGTCTTTTGACCACTTTAAAGACTTTCCAGTCCAGTGACCCCAATTATGTAAATACCATTTGGGACACGAAAACACTGCTGGCCTGGTGCATTTAGTCACCTGAGAAACATCTTTATGTTCCACTTTCTCTCCTTTTCTTCTGCAGCCCACACATCGGTTACATTTTTATAAATGTCTGCTGGTGGTCTACTGCGATGCCAACATTTAGCACAGTGATGAGGGTTTGATGTACACTACATGACAGCTAATAAACATCAGTGCTTCTAGTTGAAGGAATGTGACGGGCTTGTTACTGCATGATGTATAACAATAAAAAGACAACATGAGTGAAGTGGGGGAAGGAGTTAATACATATTATGATATAATACAACAGATTTTTTTTCATCCTCTGACTCATTAGCCTTAGTTCCTTTTCTGTGGAGAACATACAAAAGAACATTTGTTTCATGCACACTGTGTACATTCCAACATTTGTTTATTCCATAAAAGTAGGGACGCTGTGTAAAAAGTAAATAAAAAGAGAATCTCATCAGGTCATATTTTATTCCCAGTAGAACATAAACAACATATTAGATGTTGAAACTGAGACATTTTATCATTTCATGAAAATATGTGCTTAATGAATCTGTTGGAAAAAGTAATTGGTACAAATCAGAAGCAAATGGAGGAGCATTTCATCTAATTAGTTTAATTGCCAGCAAACCAAGAACATGACTGGGTACAAAAGGAGCATTTCAGAGAGGCCGAGTCTCTCAGATGAAAAAATGGACAGATGTTCATCAATCTGAGACAAACTGCATCTAAAAATTGTGAAACTATTTCAGTAAAATGTTTCTAAACGTAAAATTGTGAAGATCCCACCATCTACAGCAGGGCTACTCAATTTGGTCCTACGAGGGCCGCAATCCAGCAGGTTTTCCATGTATCCCTGCACCAACACAACTGAGTCAAATTAATGAGTCATTGTGTAGAACCTGATTGGCTGTTAGAGCCATCTAATTTGACTCAGGTGTGTTGGTGCAGGGATACATGGAAAACCTGCTGGATTGTGGCCGAATAGGACCGAATTGGGTAGCCCTGATCTACAGTATAGAATATCATCAGTGGATTTAGAGAATTAGGAGGAATCGCTGTGTGCATATGACAAGACTAAATGCTGGTGATCTTCCGCATTAAAAGCTGACATGATTCCCACTGGAAACCACTACATGGACTCAATAAGACTCAGAACACAGTTCACCCAAAAATCCACAAATGCAGGTTAAAGCTCCATCATGCAAAGAAGAAGCCAGATGTGAACAGGATCCAGAAACAGCGCCGTCTTCTCTGGACCAAAGCTCATTTAAAATGGTCTGAGGCAAAGTGGAAACTTGGATGAAGATGTGAACTAGTTTCTGGAAAGCATGGATGGCGTGTCCTGCAGACTAAAGAGGAGAGGGAGCATCCAGCTTGTTATCAGTGGACAGGTGAAAAGCTGCATCTCTGATGGGATGGGGCTGCATTGGTGTCTATGGCGTGGGCAGCTTCCACATCTGTGAAGCTCCATCAATGCTGAAAAGTACATGGAGGTTTTAAAAAAAACATCTGCTCCCATCCAGACAACGTCTCTTTCAAGGAAGACCTTGCAGATTTCAGCAAGACAATACTGAACCACATCCTGCATCAGTTTCAACATATGCTGTTTATGTTCTACTGGAAATAAAATAGGGGTAAGTAAGATTTGGCAATCATTGCATTGTGTTTTCATTTACATTTTTTCACAGCGTCTTTTGACACAGTGTTTTTTTTTTAGAATTGTGGTTGTATGCATGCATGTAAGATTTGTCTTTCTGCCCCTGCTGTTCCTGGAAAGGGTTGCAAGTTTGTGAAATTTGAAACCTCTTCATCAGTCTGCTTCTTGATTTTTGAAAGTTCTGCATTTTAGTATTGATTATTTTCTCACACTCTCTTCCAGCTGCAAATCATATTACGTCACAACAAATAAATGGCTTTGCCTGTATTGCTCCTTATTACAATCATTCAAGATAACAAGAAGAATATTTTCCCGGAGAAAATTATTTTAGGGCAGAGAGATGCTTTGGGAGAATGATGAAGAGGAAGAGTTTTTTAGATTATGAGTATCACCTTTCTGTCCATTCAGAATCTGACAGTGAATTTGAAGAAGAGGATGAGATCAAAACAATCCCATCAGCCAGCAGCCTCAGGCCCAACAAGTGGAGGAATGTGGATGTAAACAAAGTAGGGAGATTGAATGGCTGCCTTGGCCGAGGGACGAGCTTGTCTGCATGACTGCCAATGTGGTATCAGGGCCAATAACATTTCTGCCCTTTCAAGCAGTAAATACAGTTAAACCAACATAATATGCAGAGTTGGGACCAATTGGATCCAATATTGGTACCACGTTCCGATGTTGACTACTGAATTTCTAGGTCCTTTCATGGTCCTGTGTTTACTAATTATAAGTATTATAAGTATTATGCAGGTTTAAGCCTACCAACACATGTTGATGCAGAATCAGTTCATGAAAAATATTCTTTAGAACTCATTTGTATGTAATTTTATTCACTATTTAGTTTTTTAGGGTTTCTAATTTAGATGCATTGTTACTGAACACATACACTGACTTCCTTAGCTAATTTAGCATTTCACTAATTTGGATATATTTTAGTCAGGAAACATAAAAAAGCATGCCGGTAACTTGAAATGTTTGGGCGGCCAAAGTTTCCAGTTTCCAGGGTTTCGGGATTCCAGATTTCCAGAGTAAAAAGTTGTTCAGCTAAGAAGGGAAGAGAAAATAGTGCAGCAATTGAAATGACTTGGTATTGGAAAATATTGGTATTGGCTGATTTCCAGATATCAAAATCAAATTATAACCCCAATTAAGTGGATCAGTCCATCTCTAAAAATATGAAAGATTTCTTGTAATATAAAAGAAGCTGAAACACTGTTTTATTATTAATATCAGGAAGTAGGAGATAAAGGAGAAAAATAAATTAAATCAGAGTTACATTTTTTCTTTGCATTTTTTTTGCATTGTAAAGACTCTCACTAACTTAGTTAGCTCTGTGAGGAGACCTTGTTCTTTATATGAAAAAGCACAGAAGTAGACTCTTTGGCATGCCAAGAATCCTGTTTGTAATCCATCCCAATAACATCGCTGCGAGTCACTAAGAGGAGCTTTATGCAAAGAGACAAGGGGGAAGGAAGTGGCTGGCCTTAACAAAAGATGCTCTCTTGGATGAGAGAAGGGCTGATCGATAGAGCCTTGAGAGAGCTATCAGTCAGAGTCCTGGCCCAGTAAATTATGGTTTTATTAGTATTGAGCTGACCACTGCTGGGAGAGACCTTAAAACATTTAGATGCTGCCCACAACATGAGACAGGGGGAAAAGAGGGGGAAATTTTAGCAATCCCCCCTCCACTCAGCTTAATATGGGAAGATTGAAAGTCCATTTGTTATATGTTCAGGAGCCATTCAGAGTGCTGCACTCTGGGAAATGCAGTTCACAGTGATGCAGTGAGTAAACTGAGGGGAGGTAGATTGCAGAGCAGAAGAAATGCAATTCGGCGCTGCTGGCCCTCATTCCCAGCCGGCTCTCTGAGGACTAACTCATTTAGAAGTGGCGGAGGAAACTCAATAGAACCAATTGAGAGAATAATATATTGAATCTAGAAGTTGAGTGGACTGCTTGAGCTTGGTGGAGGACTGTGGAGGTGAAGTGCTTGCTTTGCTGTCTGAAAAGCTCACAAGTATAGAATAACATCCACATACATGTAAACCTTTCATTTCACCGATGGTACATGGTGTTCACTTTAACCCCTAAAATTCAGCTATCGCCGGCGCCCCTGAGAGCTGTTCCTTATGTCATCACCATCTTAGGAGCGGTGGTGTGTAGCTCTGTGGGGTAAACTGTGATGGATATTTTACCCTTTAGATGATCTACAGAAGTTTTCCAGGAATTTCTATCACGTTCAGGAGGTTTACAATCCAGCCACTAAATGTAGTTTTATTCAGAGACTCTATCTGGTAAATCCACAATGATCCATGATAACATTATTTATCACATTTCCATCATAAACAGATCACTATCACTACTATGTTGCTAAGAGACCTCTATTTAGACCTGGACATGATGATGAAGCCACTTCCTGTCAAACTTTCCACCAATCAGAGAGCTTAGATTGACGGTAATGTCCAATCAGGAGCAGCCAAAGATCAACCAGTGAGCAGAAAGTTCTATGTGTGTCTGAAAAGAAGAAAAATAATGCTCCTCTATGGCTGGAATGAAGCCAAGAAGACGTTTCTGGTGCACGGTGGCGCCAAAAAGCAGCTGAGCTGGAGTTGGTTTAGTGAGGATAGCAGGTAAATAGTAGCAGGAATAACTGGAAATGAGGAAAAAAGTGGAAACATGGAAATAGTTTCTGTTGTGTGTTTGTTTCAGTGCCAATATTTTTTCTCCTGAAAGCCAAAACTTGAGAGAATGATGTGCAGATGAGAAAAGGCTTGGTCACTGTTGATCTGTGTGTTATTTCTACAAAGTTCTGTTAGTAATAAATTCTGCTTTCTTCTTCTGGTCGGCCTTTATGCTGCTATATCTATTTATACATTCATTTTACATAATTTCAGCCTAATAAACTGACAGCTGAGGCTGTCTTGGAAACATCATGTCTGCATGCTGACTGGGATTAAAAGCTTCTACAGACTGGTTTAGATTAAAGGAAAAAAAAAAAAAAGAATCTTAAACTATAAATGCCACCTGAACTATCTGTTGACTTAATAACAGTAAGATTGTCAACTTCAAACAATGAAAATTAAAAATGATAAATACTGTACCATTTAACCCATAAGAGCCCAACGTGACATATATGTTACATACAGTTTCTGAGACATTTTGGTTTAATTTATGGTATAAACTTAGCTCAAAATCCTGTTGAACACAATCTGATACTGTCTTCTGTCCCCTAATAGATACCCAGAAGCAGAAAACCATATTATCATATTTTTAATGTATTACATGGTAATAAACGTAGATATCCCTCCCAAAAAAAAGTAAATTTTGTTATTACATTTTGTTAAAGGGACAATTTTCTTACCATTTTTTCATGGGTCGGGCCTTTATGGGTTAAGTTCAAACGATCTTACATTGGTTCGGAATAATGACATGAAGAATAACCTGTGAGGTTGCATTCACAGAAGTGAACATCTTGACATTTTTTCTATTAAAAAAGTCATTTTACAAAACAACTCTAAGCAAAGGACTTCCTTCAGAAGTTTAACTTCATTTATTTTTAACCCATTAATGCTTCATTCGGCCTCATTCTCATACCCTCATCTGGGGTAACCTGGGGTGTTCCCTGGGCAGCGAAGAAACGCAGTAGGGTAGGGAGTACCCTTTATACTTTTAAATGGTATTAAGTGTTTTACTATTAACCTTTTGTCTAAAAGACTTAGAAGAGAAACAGAAAAATTTAAGACACATTTTGATGTGAAAAACTTTAAAAGTCCTCACGTCAATGTCAAGTGCTAAACTACAGAAATCAGCATGTTGCTAATTGTGTCCACTACTCTGGACATTTCCACACCAACACGTTTGAACAGCGAAATCTAGGGGGCGAAATCTAACTAATGCGACAACCAGCCTGTTATCTTCACATATCCCTCTGCTGTGGTGATTTTCTACCTGTGTCATGTTTAGAGAGTTTTGCTAAGAACTCCTGAAATACCACGAGACTGACTTTTGGAAGCGCTGGTATTAGGCGAGGATCTGGGTGGATGTGAGAGGCTAATGAAGTGTGGTATCTGGCAGAGGAAAGGTGAGCTGTGCCTGGGGCGGGATGCAGCAGCTTAAGGACTGTAATTACAGCATTATGGTGGAGGTTGACTGGATTAGGTCCGCAGCAACTGGCTGAGACCAGGATAGAAGGTTAGGAAGTGGCCTTGGACTAGATATTATTAGCTTTAGTTGACAGCTTAAGTCTAAGCTTGTCAACACAATGCCTCTTCTCTCTGACTGATAACTCAAGGTCAGTGAGATGTAAATGCAAAGGGGACCAAACACATTCATGGATGAATGAATTAAATGCAAATAAATATTAAGACATAATCATACAGACATGTTAAAAGCAAGTCTAATGTGAGGTGAGTAGTCACTGATCTGTGAGGTGCAGCGTTCTGGCTTCAATCAACTGGGTAATCCACTGAAAATGACTGGATTATGACAGATTGTACCCACGATGAGACTCTGTGGTGAGGAAGCACTTTAAATACTTGGGCATCATTATAGACAGAAATTTGTCTTCTAAAAAACATGCGAGCACAATAACAATGAAGGTAAAGCTCAATTTGAAAGATTTTTGAGCATCAGGCATCAAATGCCCACGTCTGCCTTAAAACTGTTTCTACTTACCATGATACTTCCTCATGTCTCATATTGCATAAGAACTTTGTCCCAAGCAGAAGTTAGTCCCCAAAAACCAGCTCATTCTTTTTACAAACAGATTTTAAAAACCAAAGGAAGATCACCACTGTAATAGTCTAAAAAATATAACCTTTTTAACTTTGAAAAGTAACTTTTTACTGGATGGAAGCCTGATAATGAGGATTATTCATGGGATGACACCCCCCTGAACTCAACTGGCAGTGCTAGAACTGTGCGGGTGAGAACCGGAGCATCTTCAGGAGCAGACTGGAAACCAAAGTTTAAGAGAACAACCCTGGAAAATCAGTGTTTTCTGTAGAAATGGTGGTGAAGTGGATATCCCTTCAGAGGGAATCAGAGGGTCTGGCAGCTTTGCACTGTTTAAAGAGCAACTTAAACTTTGGCTTAAATCCACACAAGCTGTAACCATAATTAAGTGCCCTGCTAGATGCTGAAGAACTAAATTAAGGCCCTTTAATATTATTTATATTCACTATTTATGCCTTATACAGTTTATATGTTTACACCTGTGTTATTTAAACTATACTGATATGTTGTATTTATAGCTTTATATTGTTTATTATATGTTTTTCTGTTCTACATTTACTGTTGCTTGTTTACCTTTTACCTCTTTTACCTCTTTAATGTCTGCCCTATCAGGGGGTTCAGTCAATGACCTTGTCACTAGTTTTAATGCTAAAATGTTAAATATTATGGATGCTATTGCCCCTATTAAGATGAAGTTTGTCTCTGGAAAGAAAAAGTCTTCATGGGGAAATTCCACACTGGTGAAAAATTTAAAAAATGTGTCAGAAAGCCGAGCGCAGATGGAGCAAAGCACATCTACAGGTTCTTTATGACATGTATAAAGAGAAACTTCACTCTTATAAATTACAGCTAAGGAATGCAAGAAAGTCCTATTTCTTTGACATTAATTAGCAAAAACTGTCATAATGCTCGGGTCTTATTTGCTATTGTCGACAGGCTAACAAACCCTCCTGTGTCAGTAGCACCCGAACTTTATTCCATCAAGGCTGCAATGAGTTTGCCAAATTCTTCACAGAAAAAATCCAGAATATCAAACAAGTAGTTGGTTTATCAACAGCTGGTTCAACAGACATACTGTGTCCATTGAAAACCAGTTTAAACACCATGACACAGTTTAATCCAATTAACAGCAAAGATCTGGGTGACATCTTATGTCAGCTGAACTTCTCCTCTTGCTGCTTGGACATCCTGCCCACAGGTTTCTTGAAAAAGGTCTCAAAGACTCTGGAGCCAGATCTGTTACAGATTGTGAACTTGTCTTTAATTTCAGGCATCTTCCCCGAATCTCTAAAACCACCTGTAATCAAGCCTCTGCTAAAAACGGACAGTCTAGACAAGACACAAATGAGCAACTACAGGCCGATCTCAAATCTTCCTTTTTGTAAGATCATCAAAAAAAGCTGTTTTTTTTTATATCAGCCAAGCGACGTTTTAACACAAAACAGCTACTACGATGTCTTCCAGTCAGGTTTTAAACAGCACCACAGCACTGAGATGCTCTGACCAAAGTCATTAATGACATATGTTTGAATACATATGATAGAAAAATGTCAGTCTTAGTCTTACAGGACTTCAGTGCTGCTTTTGATACAGTCTACCACAATATATTACTTAAACAAATATAGAACTGGGTGGGCCTCTCTGGTGCTTCACTACACTGGTTTAAAGCTTATTCAGAGAACAGAAAATACTTTGTGTCAATAGGTAACTTTACATCTGAGCAGACAAGAATTACATGTGGAGTTCCCCAAGGTTCCATCCTGGGGCCTCTTCTGTTTAACATCTACATGCTCCCACTGGCACAGGTTATAAAGAAAAACAAAATTAGTTACCATAGCTACGCAGATGACACACAGATATTTATTACAATGTCACCAGGAAACCGAGGCCCCGTACAGGCTCTTGGTAAATGCATTGAGGAGATTAATAACTGGATGTTTTTAAATTTTCTTCAGTTAAACAAAAACAAAACTGAGTTGATTGTATTTGGAGTCAAAGAGAAACGATTTAAAGTTACCGCAGAGCTTCAGTCTATACACCTAAAAACCACGATCCAGGCCAGAAATCTGGGTGTATTGATGGACTCAGACCTTAACTTTGAGAAACACATTAAATGAATTACAGAGTCAGCCTACTATCACCCTAAGAATATATCAAGGGTAAAAGATCTGATGTCTCAGCAGGACCTAGAAAAACTAGTCCATGCTTTCATCTTTAGTCGGCTTGATCATTGTAACAGTGATTTTACAGGTTCTACCTAAAAAAATCAATTAGGCACCTGCAGCTTATTCAGAACTCTGCTGCTCGAGTCCTCACTAAGACCAAGAAAGTGGACCACATCAGTCCAGCTCTGAGGTCTTTACACTGGCTGCCTGTTCGTCAGAGAATAGACTTTAAAGTTCTGCTGCTGGTTTATAAAGCTCTGAATGGTTTAGGACCAAAATACATCAGTGACCTCTTGACCCATTATGAACCTCCCAGAACCCTCAGGTCATCTGGATCCAGATTCTTATCAGTTCCCAGAGAAAGAAACAGACATGGAGAAGCTGCATTCAGCTTCTATGCTCCACATGTCTGGAACAAACTCCCAGAAAATCTCAGATCAGCTTAAACACTCAGTAAAAGACCCACCTGTTCTCTGTAGAATTTCACTAGTTTTTATCCAGATCCAGATCGGCATCTGGTTCTTTTAAGAATCTTTAAACTTCATCATGTTTTCATACTATCTTTCTCCACACTGGAACTTTATTTCTTGCATTTTATTTATTTTATTTGAACTTTTTTCTTTCTGTTTTTATTTAATTAATTTTATTTCTTTTAATCTTTATTTTTTTTTTAATGCACTTGTTTTGCTTTCTGCACCCTGGTGTAACGTTTTTTGTATAGCACTTTGAATTGTCTTGTACATGAAATGTGCTATACAGATAAATTTGCCTTGCTTTGCCTTACCTGCGCAGGGACTGCAGGTGCTAATTAGCTCCTAGCTAACTCTGGTGCAATCATGTGATTGTTCAATGTTTCTGTCAAATAAATAAATGAATAGAAATTATTAAAATCTCAGGAAAAAGTCCCTATTTAAACAAATACGTTCATTGATTAACTTATTTTTGTTGGATTAAATCAGCAGCAGTTTGCAAGTCTGCAGCAGTCTGTGTTTAATCTGTAGGCTTTAAATAATTTAATTTCATTTTAATTTTTTTAACTCTTTTGGATAAATTTGTGATTTTACAAGCCAGCTGATTTGGTTCCAGGACAATGCATTCTTCACCATTTCATGTTGACTCTTAGCTATTCAGTGGTAGCTGAGTCAGTGAGGTGGATGTAGAAATGTCAGAGCTCATCGGAACACCAGTCATTGAACATTTAGAAATCATTAAACATTGGGATGCTCAGGAACTGACCGCATTAACCCTAAATACATATAGATGAAATAGCTTTCATTTAGGCTCTGTGTTACACTGATTCCAACAGAAGTCAGTGAATTCTCTTAGAAAGGACATTATAGTGTTTCTGATGCATTCTATCCAGAATTTACTTCCCATTTACTACTCAAAACCTTCCATCCCACTTCTGTTCAGCTCATGACAGGCCAGAGATCGAAATGTATTAGAAAGAGCAGATAGTGGTTAAACAAAGGAAAGAAAAGCTAGTAAAATAAATCTTCATTTCGACAGTTTGAACCTTATTGAGTTGGAATCATCTGGGGACATGCTTTTTATTAAAAGGCTGCAATGGCCGTGGCTGTGATTGTAATTGCGTTGACCCAGCTGCACACACACACACACGCACACACACACACACACCTCCTCCCTCTTATCAACACTCTGTCCTGATAAAGTTTTGTGCTTTCAACCTCATTAAACCTCTCATTTATTTTAAACAGCTGATAAGTCCCTCTGCCCCTGGTATGCATCACACAGGGACCTTCGTGCTGCTCCCACAAAGAGTCTCAGGGCCTCACATCCCACAATATTCCTCTGAAATAACTTTGACCAACTCTTCTCCTTCCTTTCACTTCCCTCCATCATGCTTTCTAATGCCCCTGCTGCTGCTGTTCATTTCCTTTCTTTTCTCTTCTTCTCTTTCTCGTGGAGTGTTGTGAACATCAATATTAGCCATGACTTCCCAGCTGATAGAAGGCCTGAGCTACAGAGCTGAACTATAATGAACCATCAGGCTGCTAGCCAGCCATCTGTGAAGCAGGGAGTCCCATCTGAAGGTGGATGTGATTTTTTTTCATTGAACCATTTTCTGACTCTTGTTGGTCTTTATCCTAAAATAACACATTTAAGTATGGGGTGTTGTGGTCCCTTGCTCTGACTCACTGTGGAGACGGGCGCATGCAGCGAGCGTACGGTGGGCCGCCTCAGCGACCAGCTGTGCAGAATATCGACCACATGGCAAATGTCACCGGTCTCTTTGACTCAGACTCATTGTTAGAGACAGCTGTCTGTTGGCCGATGGGAAATCCATGAAGCTTTATCCTGCTTGGACTTCTGCAGGAACCGTTTCACACTGCTGAACCAGAAAATACCGGCAGAAGCTGATATGGATACTGAGGCCTTGGTTCCATGTTTCTGAAGTATTGATGGCACATGGTAGAAGCCAGATGTAGAAATTTGATTGTGTGCATTTGATTTTTTATCCATCCATTTTTGTAGATACTAGCTGCTCTGAACTGAGGAATTTGCTGTTGTCCCACAGTGAGAGGCAGATTCCACCGCAGACAGGTTGCTAGGCTATCACAGGATATTTTGAATTAACCCTCTGGGGCATGAATTATTTAAAAAGAGCTACTTTTCTTTTTAACATACAATATTTTACTTCTACATACATGTACAGAGATACTTTTAGTTTAATCTTATTTTGCTTTTTATGAATATTTTTCCATTCTGTGAAAATATTTATAAAATAATATTCTATTTATATATCTGTCCTAAAAAGACAAACTTAGTAATAACACTGTGTATTAGGGCTGCATTATGATCAAAATAATAATCACAATTATTTTGATGAATATTGTAATCACGATTATTAATCACGATTATTCACCGTGTTTGGAAAAACATGTACTTTTATTGCACCAATTATTTGTGAAAAATTAAACTTTAAATTAGAATAGATGATAAATAATGCAACAAATACATTTACCATTCATTTTTGAGAAGTTAATGTAAATTATGGGGGTACAAAGCATGCTGACTCAAGAGCTGTTCGGGAGCCAAAAGAGCCGGCTCTCTGAAAAGAGCCGAACATCCGAACAGTATATACAGTTGTAATGGATGCAACCGTGGAGAGGGATGTTGTTAGAAAGGCAAAAATTGAAGAAAAGACAACATAAAAATGTTTAGAACAGCAAATAAATAAATAAATTTTTATTCTTCAGTCAATATTTTTTTTTTTTTAAGTTTAATTTTATTAAGTGTAATGTTTTTTTAATTAGGAGTCTGCAACATGTGACAATACTTTTTAAATGTTTGTGTCCACACTCTTCATTAATAACAAGCCAGCGCGGGATCAGCCAGCTATGTACGTTTAATTTTCAGCCTGGTCATGAAACAGAGGTGATCATCTCCGGCTCTGAATCCAGCCCTGCTGCCTGAGGAACAAGCCTCTTCTAAGTGTTTCTGGACAGGGGAGGGGTCGGCGCAGCACCCAGTCCTCATTGAAGAGTAAACTATACGCTCTTTCAGTCTACAAAAGTCTCCAAAATCAACAGAAAAAGTCACTAGATTTGTCGCTAGTTGTTTTTTGGAAAAACAAAACAAAAAAAATCGCTAGAGGTGAGTGAAAACTAGCTAAATATAGCGACAAAGTACTACATTGGCAACACCGAGTACAACTAACTGCCGACTGTAAAAGGAGTGCGCCACTATGCCCTTGTTATTCAGGCAGCTTCATGAAGCTTTGGCCTTGCGTTCGCCCCCTGATGGTTGGCAGATTACAGGTTGAGAGTGTGTGTGATCAGAGATGCATGCAGCAGCGCTCGCAGTTTGAATGTAAGTATCGTTGACGATCAGGTTCATTTAATTGGGGCCACCAACATCGTGATCACGATCGAAATCTGATTAATTGTGCAGCCCTACTGTGTATATATACATATATATATAATAAATCTATTTATATTACAGTCAGTGGTAGTGCACTGGATCCTCCATCTTCACCCCGACTTATGCTAGAAAACAGCCTTTTATATAGGATGCATGAAAGGGATATTTTTTATCTTTTCACCATTTTATCTGTGTAATGAATTTCTGAAGTCTTGTTTCTGGTGGCACACAGGTGTCCAGCTGTGTTGATCTACCCAACATAAAATTAATGATTTTTAATATTCAGTCAATGCAGACAGACAAAAACCCTAGAAGTGTGTAACCCTTCCAGTTAACACCAAACATAAAGTAAGTTGCACAATATGTTGACTGGTTGACAACATGAGCCAGAAGGGGCTGATGACATCTTATTTTTATCTTATTTTTATCTCAAAGAGGATAAAGAGCCTACATTGATTAAAAAAGATAATGAATGATGGGTTATTTGTGACTTTTCTGATCATTCACATGTCTACATTGTCTTTTTTTTATTTAATACCTGACCTAAAAAACGCAAAAACATTGTCTCAAATCAAAAACAAAAATAGAAACATTTACAACGATGATGCAATGATCCATGATCTCATGCTATAGTTCAGCTTATGATGAGTCATCTTGTCAAAGTTGAGGCTGTTTTGTCTGGATGTCATTGCATCATAGTGGAAAACATTGCCTCGGGGTAAACTTTCAAAATCCAGCTAATGATGTAAAAGCATTTTCTAAACCAAACCAAGTTTTTCTGAACTGAAAGAGTATTCATTTTCTATTCTGTGGTAGTTGTTGTGCCTAAATGTAAGCAAACAACAGGTGGAAGAAATGCTGTTTTCAGGTTCTTGTCTGACCTTCGGTCTTTTCCTCCCCGTGCAGGAAATCCCTGCCAGCCCTGGATCGTTGGTGCATCCTGTTATCTCTCCTCTGGACAGCCATGAACGTCGGATCTCTGACTCTTTCTTCGAGCCATCGGAGGCCGTGGACAGCGCCCTCACAGCACGGCGGAAAGCGGTCGCACGCATCGGTAAGTTTAATAAATCAGTATGTTTATTTCTTTTAACGCTCCATTTGTGTCACATTTGCATTTCCTTAAACTTTATTTATTTATTCATTCATTAATTTGCAATGATCTGCCCTGTTTGCATTTATGGGATTATGGGGTTGTGATTTGCTTGCAAACGTCACACAATCCTTATTTCCCATATGAATTTTTGTTGTCTGTAATCCAAATTTAATATCAGCCCTTCTGAAATACTTCCTATAAAACCCTTTCCATCACATTCCAAGGAACGCCATTTCACTGCTCACACATCTTAGGGATTAACGTCAGTCCCAATCCTCCCCACCTTCTCTCCACTCTGCTGGTTTCATTTGGGTCAATTCCCATTCTACCTGAGTGACATCGGTGGGCTCAGATCTAGGCTCTGTAGTGGTATTAGAATTGGCGATTCGATCCTCAGCTCATCACCGCTGTCAGACAGATCTTTCACATCTGCACACAGAGAAGCTGGACGTGATTTCAGTGATGCAGCATACTCACATGTTTCCCTGCTGCTTCTCCCAGCACGCACCGGCTTTATACAACTCACAAAATGATCTGTTTCTTCACCTCTCTTTTACAGTCTTTTCCTTAAGTTTTAATCAGAATTCTTCATAATTTTCTCACCAGTCAGAATTTTTCCAACATTCTTCTCCTCTTTCACCTCGCCATCCTTCCTGCTTCTTAACATACTTCAAAATGCTTTTATGATTTTATTTATACTATTGACAATAAACAACAATGTGCTGCCCTTTTCATGGACTTTTCTAAGACTTATGATTTAGTGGACCACTCACAGCTAATGTGTAGCGTAACTAGAGTCAGTCTGTCACCTGAAACTCTTGTCACATGCTTGTTGGAAAACTATCAAGCAGAAAGAACAATGTGTACAAGCACAATATTTTTACCTCTGAGCATCACCGAGTAACAAAAGGAGTGCCTCAGGAGTCGGTGTTAGGCTACTCCTTTTTTATCAATAACATCCATCAAAATGTGTCCAAAGCTAAATTTCATTTGTACGCTGATGACACTGTGATGTATTACACATATTGAGTTTGTATAATATTACAGATATCTTTGTTTTTATTGATGAATTTCTTACTTTTACTCCACATATACAGCGTCTTTCATACGTCTTTCATACAAAAGGCTGGTTGCTTCTACCTTTATGTCCGTTTTAGATTATAGTGATGTTCTGCACATGCATGTCTCATCTCACTCTACATGGTCTGGATTCTGTCTGTCATGGAGCTTTGAGGTTCATCACTTACTCATCATTGTTATACAAACTTGTTCTTTGTCCATATGAGGGCTAAGACACTGGCATATTTTTATTTACAAATCTGATTTTGATCTGCTTCCATCCTACCTCTGAGCTCAAGAGATTTTAATCTAAATGAAGCTCTTTCTGGTTAAATAAAAGTAGAATTAGTCTGTCAGTGATCTACATTTCTGCCCTTCTTCCATCTACTCTTCTATTTCTTTTCTACCCATCCCATCACCAGCTCCCCCCAGAGCGGTGCCACTGATCACAGAAGATCAGACACTGAGTCAGAGGCATCTGACGGTTAATTAAGCCTCCAGATCAATAAGGTTTTGCCCCTGCTACTTTCCCTCCCCTTATTTTTCTCTCTGCATTTCACTTACCCCCCCGCCTCTTTCATTGTCTTTCCCCTCCATTCAGAATCAGATACTCTCAAATTGGTGGGGGTTTTTCCCCCAGTTTGATTTATTTATGCCGCTGTCTTCTTGGGAACACTGCAACTTTTGACGTGATGATTGAAAAGATATTTGGCTTTTTATTTTACAATGGAAGCTTCAAGGGCACCCAGATCTCATCTAATCCTGCAGAGTCAGAGTCAAATAAGCCGAAGGGAAACATTTTGGGTATGGTTGCTATCAACAGCTGAAGCTCAGTCGAGCCTCAGATATTTGACACGTCCTGTCTCACGATGAAGACATGTCAGTTATTTTTCCTTCAGGCTGTCTCTGAGTCATGCCCTTATTAACCTTTGCCAACTCTCTCTGACGGGTTTTCATCTTTAAAACTGACATAATTCAGTTATTTAGATTTCTGATGCTGAGACAGTTGGGTTTATATTCGTAACTGAAGCATAGCTCAGCGTCATGTAGAAATTAAACACCTGAGACAGAGATGATTGATCTGTGTCACAGCTACACCATTTTTCATCTTAAATCTGACATTACATTATATATAAGGATTACAATTGAGCAAAACGTGGGTGCAGTCTCTTATCCAAGAATACTTTAACATTCAGCCTGAGAAATATAGACGGCAAACAAGTAACCTTCTACTTTAACTATCGAGCTGCAGCCGAACCCTAAAGATGAAGAAGAAAAATTCAAAGCAGAAACAGAAAAAACAAAAAAACAAAAAATAAAAACAGATCTCAGTCCAGTAGAGCAGCTTTGGGATGTGGTGGAACGGGAGATTCTCATCATGGATGCAGCCGACAAACCTGCAGCAACTGTGTGATGCTGTCATGTCTATATGGAGCAAAACCTCTGAGGAAAATTTCCACCACCTGGTTCCATCTATCACACCAAGGTTTAAAAATTGGGTCCAACCCAGTACTATAAGCTGGACCCAATAAAGTGGTCACCAAACATTGTGTGTAGTAACATAAATTCAATAGTTAGATTTGACACTTTCCAAAGAATCAGCTAATATCATGTGAACTTGTCAAAGGGCCTTTAAGAATATCTAAAATTATGCTTCTCTGTTGTTAACCGCTTTGAAATTCTTTATCATATTTAACATTGTGATTTCTCACATATGACGAAAGTGTGTCACAAGGCAATATATATATATATGTATACACATTTACACACACACATCCATAAAGGCTGTGAAATGATTGACATTTTTAATCAGATTAATCACAGCTGGCACGAGGCAGACAAATGCAGGAACAAATGATTCAGTCCAAAACTCCAGAATGATAGGAACCACATGATAGTGGAAAAACCATGTAACAGAAACACAACTATGAGATGCAGGTGGAGTGAATTAACAATAATAACCATGTGAGTTAATGAACAGGAACATAAAACAGAATGCAATAAACCAGAGAAGGACCTACCAAATAAAACAGGATACCAGGCAACACAATGAACACAGGACAGTAAAAAAAACAACAAACATACAGATCATGACACAAACAGGCTGTTTTTATCAGCATTTTTCACTCTTTAGCTTCACGTGACAGTGACATGGATCTGATTGACATGAGACTAATAAATTTAGCTTACTAAAAGAAAATGACTGCAGAATACTGTTGCTGGCACATCCAAAAACAATATTTTTGGGTAAATATGTGCCAGTGTGAACCAAGAACTGCTAGTTTCCTCCTTCTCAACTGAACAATAAACAAACGCTGCAAGAGAGACGGTGCTAGAGACAGAAAAGACGATCAGCTGATCACCGACATGATTCATAACAGGAGCAGGATGAGACAGAGACGACAAGAACAGAGACATTTGTGCAAAACAACAAAGTTTTTAATTCAGGAAACGTACAAATTACCGCCGCATATTAATGCCTGTTAATGAAGAGTGTGGAGGAAAACACTGAAAAGTTAAAAGCTCTGTAACATGTTCGTTAAAGTACTTAAAATGACACTTTTACTTTAGGTCTGTTAATTTTTGCCAGGATATTTTCTATTTTCTATTTAGGTTTCTACTATTTTAATCTGAAATGCAATTAAATGCATGTTTCCGGACATTACTAGAGCTTTAATTTACAATATAAATGTCTGTGTCTATTATTTAATTCAGTCCACTAAAATCAATTTAAATAAAAAGAATCTTGCTTTTGGAGCCAGATATTGTTATGTGATTAAAATGCGTTTATTGAAGAATAATTAAATACGAAGCCTGGAATTAATCACATTATATTTTTAATCGAGTCCTACCCCTCTTTCTTTTACATCTCTTATCTTTTTAATTTTTGACCTTGATATCTGTTAAGTGTGTATAGTAGTTTTGCATCTTTGCATCTTACAGTTTCATTGTGCTCTTCTTTTCTCTCTGCCATTCTTATAATGCTGTTGTAACACTGAAATTACCCAGTCTGGGATTAATAAAGGACATCTGATTCTGATTCAAAGGAACCACAATCATAAAACGACCCATATCTTTTCTTCCTAATTTAGCATTTCCAGCATGTCCTGCAGGTTATTAGCACCATGTTTCCTTTTGCAAAGGGAATTTAGAAAATGCTAATATGTAGATGGCAGAAGTGATGGAGAATGCTTCCCCCTGCAGGTTTATACTGTCATCCTTACAGATAGATCTATGGCTTTGGTCAAAACATGTAAAAATCACTGTTGATTTAATCTACCGTGTCAGCTGTTGTTTATTTACCTGGAAAAGTGGCAGAAGATAATGTAAAAGATAAACTAGAGATTGTCTCTGCAGTCAGAAATAAAATGTTGGATGGTATATATCTGCAGGCTAGACGGAGTGTAGCTGTTCAGACTATCTTCTTCTAGGTGTTATTTCAGATTGGTTCAGACATATTGCTCGGTGTGTGCAACGTGACAGTTTGTGGCTAGAGGACACAATGTTGAGATCAGCACAGCAAGGTCAGGAAACTCACAGCAGCCAGGATTTGACTGACAGCTTGATGTGGAGTGCATCTAAACCTGCTAAATTACTGAATCATGAAGGTTAGATGTGTAGAGTTTGTGATTCGGTTGGTACGCTTGAATCGTATACACAGAGTGTCTGACATGGACAAATGCTCAACCTCTGCAACAGTTCCCATCTGAGCAGTACAATCACAGCTAACAGCTCTTCTTACAAAAAAATTCAAGCATTATTATCACATTGGCAACCGTGATTTATTTAATTTATATTCATTTTACTTGTTTGTTTCATTGGACAATGTAGGTTAATGAAACATGCTGGATTATTGCAAAAACAGTGGGTATAAAAGGTCTCCCACTGTGATTTTTTTTTTTTAAAAAGTCTGCCACAGCAAATTTTCCCATTTTGCATGCTGTAGTATAATTTTTAGAGCATTTTAATTTGTTATATATTAATACAGTTCTTATTTTCCATATTTTTACAATATGTATAAATTAAGTCCATACTAACTAAATAAATTCGAAGTGCAGTAAACCACAAAAAAGATGAAAATTACAAGTTTATTTTACACATAAAAAAAACAACAAAAAAAAAACAAAACACATAAGGGCTGCACGGTGGTGTGGCGGTTAGCACCGCAGCCTCACAGCAAGAAGGTCGCCGGTTTGAGCCTCGGCTGGTCTGTGTGGAGTTTGCATGTTCTCCCTGTTTATGCATGGGTTCTCTCCGGGTTCTCCGGCTTCCTCCCACCATCCAAAGACATGCATGATAGGTTAATTGGTTGTTCTAAATTCTCCCTAGGAGAGAGTGTGCATGTGAATGGTTGTTTGTCTATCTGTGTTGGCCCTGCGACAGACTGGTGACCTGTCCATGGTGTACCTGCCTCTCCCCTGTTAATGCTGGGATAGGCTCCAGCTCACCCGTTACCCGTAATGGAATAAGCGGTCAAGATAATGAATGAATGAATATTTTACACATATTTTTCTAAATACAGACATGTCAAAGCATCATCCAACAAAACTGTAAATGTAAAAAAGTTACACAATTTAAAAACCATGGTTGCCAATGTGCTGGACATGAAGAACAGAAAAGTTCCATCCACGGCCAGAAAATCTGAACCCTAAAAATACTTTATAAGACTTGAGAAACCAAATACTCTAATATATCTGAAATATACCAAAGAAATCTAAAACGTATGAAATGCACTAAAAGCGGTTAAAGATTTAAATGCATTAAAATAAATTAAGATTAAGATACACAAAAGAAACTAACAGGCTAAAAATGAGGGAAGCTCATTCCACAGTTTGGGTCCCACTAAAGCTCAATCACCTCTGGTACTAAGTCTGGATGTTTTGGTGAATCATTGATCTAAAGCAGGGATCCTCCATCCTGGTCCTTGAGGGCCGGTGTCCAGCAGGTTTTAGGAGTTTCCTGCTGCAACACACACGACTCAGACTCTAAAATGACATTACGGTCTGGGCAAGTCTGCAAATTAGCCATTGATCTGAGTCAGGTGTGTTGCAGCAGGGAAACCTCTAAAACCTGCAGGACACTCGAGTACCAGGACTAAGGATCCCTGATCTGAAGTGAAGTGGTTGAAGAATAGAACCCTGAGGGATCGCAACAGAAACAATCAAGCGAAAGGCATTTGGTGCCATTAATAAAACCGATTCATAATGCTAATTATTTCATTCAATAATTAGTTAATAGCTTCTTCAGAAAGAGAATATGGTGGTTTACTGGATTGGGGGAAAAAAAAAAAAAAACAGCTTTTTTTTTTTAACTTCCTATAAAAACACACATATTGCAGATTGTGTGGAATGATGGCGATAAAGCCCAAACAGCAGAGGGTGCAGGGGGGTATTTAGGTGTTTAATTAGTAACTTTGAAACCCACTTCTCCGATTAGACACAACAGAGGAAGCGTCTAATCAAATCAGACCCCTCCTCAGCAGCCTGTGCTGCTGAACCACGAATTAAAACCTAATTAAGACTGAGAGTTATTAGAAATGGCAGCAAGTCAATACAATGAAAATCTGATTGTTATGATTTCTAAAAACAAGCAGCTAATAGATGGAACATCTCACGGATGTCTTAAACAAACTTCCTCAGGTATTGATCAGAAACTGGACTCCCACTAGTTGCAGATATCTTGCTGACTTTCTTGTAAAACAGTAGGAATAGATGTCCTCTGGAAGGAATGCTCCAGGTGGATGGATTATAGAAACTATTATAACCATGGCAACAGTGAAGACACGGGTGATAGATGCTATTAAACTGATTTGTTGGCATTATGTTGATTGTGAGCATGTTTTGCCTTGATCTTCATTGTACTATGTAGGGATGCAAATCAGAACAATCTGCTTTTTATGTCATTCAAGCACTCAGTAGTTCATGGAAATTCCTTTTTCTCTTTGCTTCAGTAAGCCGTGCATTGCTGTGATCATGTCTGCTTCAGATCATGAACATATAAATGATGTTTTATCTCATTTTTTATTTTGCCTCCTGAAGGTGAAAGGATGGAGAACTGAGAGAGGTTAAAAAGCGAGAGAATAAAATAAAAGCCTAATTAAAGAGGAAGGAAATTTGAAACTGAATGAAACCTTCTGTGTGCACACACTGTGAGAGCAAACCGGCAGGTTTTCACGAAAAGGTCGTTAGCCTCACACCCGGCCTTGCCTTCCGTTCTGCCTAATTGAAAAGTGCCGCGAGGTGTCGGCTCCACATGCTGTGGTGAAAATTGAGGCTGGTGGACCGAAGCGTTCTGAGGATGTGGCAGGTTGACCCAGTCAGAATGCACACTTAGGACTGGCAGACGAGTACGGGCGGGTGTGAACTGGAGGTGGGAACCAGGCGAGCCGATTTGTGATGCCATACAAAAATCTGTTCACAGTAATGTAATGTGTGCAGTCCAGGAGAAGGTGCAAAATCCTGCAGATATGCATTGACTGCAGTCCAAAAATTACTTATTTGAGAAGCTAAAGGAGAGTTCTTTCACTTTGTGTTTTTAATGACTTTTATTGGTAAGAAGGATTAAAAGCAAAAGTGCAAACTGTCATACCGACCTATAAACCAAAACACACTAACATCTGGATGACTCAGACACTTATGTCTTCACTAATGGGCTCTAAGAGGGATTGCCCTGACCCTGCTGTCCACTAATGTCACAGTTACACACTCGTCCTCCATGTGTGCACTGTCATGTGAGGCTGTGACCTTCCTTAACTTGGTCACCAGCCATAAAAAAGTTATCCTTAATCTTTTACTTTTTTTGTGCCTGTGTCAGTTTATTTAGGTAACTTGACCTCAAAGTAGTGAGACTGTAATGTTTTAGAAAAACTTAATATGCAGCATAACAGTTTTCTCCAGCATTTACTGAATACAATTTGATATACTAAAAAAAGCTTAATAATCACATCATGTTCAATATCAGTATTCAATATTTATTATTATTATTATTATTATTATTATTATTATTATTATTATTATTATTACTGTTATTATTATTATTATTATGGATGATACATTTTTTGTGATGTACTCTCAAAGTGCTACACAGTGGGAAAAAAGAACAATACAATGACTGTAAGAAATAACAGATAAATAAGAGCAATAACAAACAAAACAATCAGTCACACGTAAGGTATAAGCAATAAGAGAATAAGCTTTAAAGATTAAATGTCTCATAAAAAGTAAGGTTTTAGTCCCTTTTTAAAGCTCTTGACAGTCTGTGGAGCCCTCGTGTTGTGAGGAAGGGCGTCCAAGACGAGCAAAAAGCTCGTCCCCGATTGTTCGGGTCCTGGTCCTGGACGGATCAGTCTGGGTTTAAAACCAGAAATAATGTGGTGTTATTTTTGTTTTTCATTTCTACTGTAAATCTCATATTGTGAAGTTAAAGATCTGAGTTATGTTGTAGACCAGGGAAGAAAAAGACATGCGAGGGTGTAGATGTTGTTAATGACAGAACATGTTTGAAATATACTATGTAACCTGTTTGTCTTGATGGAATCACTCTCCCTGTGCCGTACTTTCAGTCTAAAACAGGTCTCTAAAGAGAAATAAGTCTCTAATCAAGCCCATCTGCTAAATGTTTGGTTTTACTGCATTGATGAGGGAATTCCTTCTTGAACACGGTGGAATGCTGTTGAAAAATGACAAAAATGTCCCCTGGTGTTCCCTTGGTGTGTACTTAGTGTGATTACCTGCTGCAGTCCATGTACAGGTCTGAAGGATGTGGATCACCTAACGATCTCTTCTTCATCAGATCAATAGGCCAAAGTGCCACAGAAAGGAGAAATGAAGAGAAAAGAGAAGAAAGGAAAGTGAGAGTGTGTGATGGACAGAGACAGTATGAATGGTCTTGGAGAAAGAAGATGGAGCAGAGCTATTAGTGTGACTTCTCACCTTACAGCTCAATGTCTCAGCAGGCAGGGCTTGTTCAGGAAAAGAGAAGAAAAGCTCTGATCCGTCAGAATGGATGCAGCCAGGTGGCCTCCGGAGCCAGAAAACTCATCTGTCTTTGTCCTCATGCTCTGCCAGGAGCAAACCATTGCAGCTAAGAACAGTCGTAGAAACAAACTTTTCAACACTTTTGTTTTAATATTTGAGCAGAAATTATTTATTTCCCTTTTAAATGTCTTGTTTGGTGTCCTTTATTGCAGTGGATGATAAAAGTAACAAGACATGTTGGTAATTTATTGGTTTTATTTAACTAACAGGAGCCTCAGTGTCATGTGGAACAACCATAAACAGCCTGGTACCTCCTCCTCATGCTGGTCACCAGCTTGGCCACACTGCTGTGGGATGGCATCCCATTCTTCCACCAGCACCTGTCACCAGTCAGCCAGTGTGGTTGAGTTGGTCTCTCTGGTACCAGCAGCTGATCCCAGTGTTCAGGCTGAGGTCAGGACCGCAGGCAGGTCATCCATCCTCTGGAGGTGGTCTCTGATAAACCTGCTATGTGACATTGTCGTTATGGAGGAAGGTCATCCCACGCCCTTGAATCTCAAAAATATCTAAAAATTTTACAACTTATTCTTTATTAATCCAGTAAACACACTGTAAATTTTAAGTTTGCCCGAATGAATACTTTTTAAGATACAGCCAATTTAGTGAGGGTTTGGTATGTCTTATTTAGAGCATCCTTTCCTCCATTTTCAGGTGTTAATAACTCAAGAACCTCACCACATAGGAAAGAGAAATTTGTTACAGTAATACTCCTTCACCTAATCTCAGAATATATAAAAAGATCTGTCATGCATCATAACTGGTAGACATACCAGCCCTTTAAAAGTGGAAAAGAATTCCTCTGGTTTTGTGGTCAACCATATCGTTCTTCAAAATATGGCTCCGTTTTTAAAGGAAATAAACAGGCTTTCCAATGGTATAAGAATCATGAGCAACAAGCATTTAAACAAAGAAAAGATGCATCAAAGACTAATTTACTGACCCAAGCATCATGTTGATAATGTGGCGTCAAATATTTTAGCATAAAAAATCCAAATGCAGTGGCATCTGAAGTATAAGTTTGGAGCACTTAGTAAAATATCCCTTCATGATGTCCACGTCTAATGCATGCAGCTGGTTAATAAAGTCAATCCGCGGATAAACGGGTATCATGACGCACTTGACAGCAACAATGCAGGAAGCTTAACTTATTGTGACAGAGTCTTTCAAAGTTGTCCAGCTGTTTACTCTAATCTGCTTATGGGAATATTAAGAAGATTACAAGTGCATTCATAAGAGTTCTGCATATTTTTGTTAGTAATGTTCATGTTTTGTGAGTCTCTGACTTTCTATTTTCAGCTTGTCCGTATTATGTGCACCATCATGTTTAGTCAGCTTCCTGATATGTGCAGCGGTTTAGTCTTTTGACAGACCCTTTCCTTCTCTGCTGTTAGTAAAAAAATAAAAAAATCAAATCAGTTCAGCACCTGAAAACACCTTACATAAGTACCCTGTAACTGTGTGTCCATGGAGGCTTTTTGCTGCACCAGTTCTTATGTTTTTTTTGTCGTTACACATAGTTACCACATGGTTGCATCAGCAAAACTGAGCATTTCACTGCAGCTTTTCCCTTTTCTATTAAAGGGTTTGCTGTGTGTATGGGTGTGTGTTTGGCCACATAACACATGGAAATAGCATCTCTGCATTTCTTCAAGACAATACATTACCTGTGATCACTTTACAGTCATTCGCGACAGCAGAGCACTTTGCAAAGGACACAGTTTTAATTAGAAGGTCTGCAGCTTCCCTTTCAGCCTCATGAAATATTTCCAGTCATGACCTCTTGACACAAGACGCAGCGCTGCAGATGAAAAGTTGTTAAAGTCATTCCTTTCTAAGTAGCTACAAGACACACACACACACACACAATAAGTGGCTGGTGAACATGTAGAGCCAGGGCCACAATGATGCTTTGAAAGGTGAAATAATTAGAGGAACTGCTGCACTTGCTTTTCTGCAGCTGTTAGCATAATAAGCGTGGAGGGAAATCACACTCCGCCCACCCCCAGTACTTCTTGTCTTAGTTGTAGTTGACTTTGAACTTGATTGTACAGCTAAACTGGGAATACGAAGCAGACCAGACGAAGGTCAACTGGAGCAGACCAAAAGGAAATGACTCATGGGGAACAGCATGTTGATATGACTCTTCGCTTCATAAATCTTATACAAATCTTTTCAGCACCTTTTTCTGAGTTTAACTCAAGTTCATCACTCGTGGCGCTCAAAAAAGTGAAAAAGGGTGTGTTTTATTTGTTTTTTAAAATCTGCAATGGAACCTACTGAACTGAGTTGGACCAAAACTAAATTAAGTAAATAAGTTGATCCATTAATAATAAATGAAGATGTTTTGTTAAAGCACGTTCGGTTACAATAATAAAATTGTTCAAATAAAACTGTTTAATTAATGAGCATTCAAAAACTTACATACAGGAACACTAGCAAAAAATCTAAATTAAAACATGTACAAGTCAAATAATGAGCTAATAGAGTATATATATTTAAAACAGGCTTATTTTATATATTATGGAGGGTTATGTGTATCATTTAATTCATTTTTCTAAGAAGACGGTCATATTAGCTTACTGTTGAATTAGATACAGTATTTTTATTACTGATAGATTTTGCACATGCATCTTACCATCTACCGCATGACAGTGTTTTGCACAACTAATCATTCATTGTTGAATAAAGCACAACAGTTTAGTAGCACACTGCACATTTATGTACATAGATTATTTATATTATCTTTATCTTTATCTCCTTTCTAGTTTTAAGTTGCTTTCTTCTATTTTATAATCTTTTATGGCATTCAATGTGGAAGGCAAAGTAAGAGTTTCATTGTTCAGGGAAACTTGGCAAATGACAATCTTGAATCTTGAATCTTAAATCTTTGCGAACTGTTCCCTCGTCAAATGGCACCAGAATAAAAATGACCACAAATAAACATCTAAACCTGAGTATAAATGCAATCACTGGTTTTTTTTCTTATCAAAGCCTGGCAGTGCTATCTTAGCTAAAATTAAAATGCTGCTATTCAGCATGTAATGACCTCAACCACCCTGAAAACACTGGAGCCTTTCATGCAGCCTCTCAGTTCGTGGAAAACAAGCTTAAAGGAAGAAAAGCATTGACATCACAATGCCATCACAAATATTTAGCAGTCACATACAAATCTGAGAGCCTGTGAGGTCATATGGGGGCAAATATTCATTTAAATATAATTATTGTTCATAGATGGATGTCTCTCTCTCATAAAGAGGCTGTTTGGTTGTGTTTTTTTGTGCTAAAAGGTTTCTGATTCATGCAGCACAATTGTGTCTCTGCAGCCGTTGTCACACTGTAATTAGAGATAACTTGCATGTCACACCAAGATGAAGCAGATCGTCTCTACACACACCGTTACCATCCCACTAAAAACCAACTGTTTGTAGGTTTGTGTCATGCAGCAGTTAACAATATCCTGATAGATTCAGGCTCTAAAACAGTGTTTCTCAGTCCTCAGGACCCCCAGCATGATTTAGGTGTTTCTATACTTAAACACACCCATCTGGAATGAAGGGCTCAGATTGTAAAGAAGCTCATTTAAATCAGGTCTGCTGGAGTTGGAAACACCTAAAACATGCAGGGCGGGGGTGCTGAGGACTAGGAAGGGGAAACACTAAACCATTCAGTGCTTTGTAAACTACCAGCAGGATTTAGGAAGCCAATGTAAAGATCTGAGGACTGTAGTTCTATGATCCACTTTCCTGGTCTGGTTGAGGACTTGGTGCTAGAAACACCAACAAACTTAAAATGCATGTTTTCAGACTGTTGGAGAACATACACACCCCACAAAGATGCTGTGAGGAGAGGGTGATAACTAAAATATAATGAGGCAAGACTTTATTTGTCCCATACTGAGGAAATTAAATGTCTCAGGAGCTCCAGAGAATGGCTCACGGTCTAAACAGAACAGCGGAAAAATGACTCTGAAAGGAAAACTAAAACGCTTAAAGGACTTCTATACAGCATGTACAGGTTTTACATTACAGTCATTTAGCAGATGCTTCTATCCACGGTAACTTACAGTGGGTGAGCTGTAGCGTTAAGGGTCTGGCCTAAGAACCCAACTGGAAGGTGATAATTTTCATCCCCTGGATGAATTGAACTCCGGTCTCCCACATGGGAGACGGATGCCCTGCCAACTCAGCTACCCAGTTCAGTTAGTTTTAACTAAACTATAAAGAGCACCTCAGTCAGGTAACAGTGTGGTTAAAAGTATAGTTTGCTAGTTATTTGTGCTCATTACACAGTTTAATTGTGGAAATGAAGAACTGATGGAAGCATCGTGACTTTATAAATACCAATCCCACCATGAAATGGGATGCCATCCATCCCACCAACACTATAAGATTTATTACCAAGAAGCTTTATTACCACAGAGAAATAATCCACCGTAGACTAAGTCACTTACTTTTTATGATACGTTATCAACAGTTTAGGTCTTCAGTTCTGGGTTTGTCTGAGAGTAAAGGTCCAGTTAATTCATTTATCCCTGCTGTAACTCCTTTCCTGCTCATTTACAGAACAGACCAAATGTAATTACCTTGTGTGAGAAATGGCCTTCATTTCTCCTGACAGCCATTTTCACTGGTTAAGCAGATTCAGACACAAAATGATGAGACTTTTAAAATAATCAATTAACAGATTCCTCAGCTCATCAAAATACTTTTAGGGCAAAGTTTTAATGTCAGTTATGTCCAAAAATGTAGAAGTAGATTTTAATATGATTTAATTTTATTGTATGCAGGAGTAAAGCTTTCACATGCAACGTTGGAGGGCCGCAAAGGAGAACACATAAGATATAAGATAAGATAAGATAAGATAAGATTCTTTATTGATCCCACGGTGGGGAAATTTTACTGTTACAGCAACTCAAACACAAAGTAAAAGAGATATTAAACAGACAAAATAAAAAACAAAGACACAAAACAGCATGTACAATGAATAGTAAATAATAGTAATAACAGAAAAAGACAGAAACAGTATTTATATACAAAGCCTCACCCAGTGTGATGTGCAGTGGTGAGGTGTTATTACACAGGTATAGAAGATGTGAATTAATCGTATAAGTAAGACCATAAAGTGCACAGCGAAGACATCAGTAAACATCAGTCCTACTGAGATATAAAGACATTTGTAGCAATAACAGAATTATGGTGCAGCATTAAACAGTCTGTGTTTGGTAGAAAGGACCTGCAAAAGCCTCCATCCTACACCTTGGATGTCTGAGTCTGTTCCTGAAGGAGCTGCTTAAGGCCCCCACAGTCTGATGCAGAGAGTGGGAGGTGTTATCCATGATGGTGGACAGTCTGACCAGAGCCCTCCTCTCCCCCATCACCTCGATTGGGTCCATGGGGCTGCCACAGACTGAGCTGACTCTTTTTATTAGTCTGTTGAGCCTCTTCTTGTCCCTCCCCAGCAGACCACTGCATAGGAGAGCACAGCCACAGTCTCATAAAAAGTCCTCAGCAGTGGCCTGCACACACCAAAAGATCCCAGCCTCCTCAGCATGTAAAGACGACCCCGATGCTGTTTGTAGAGCGAGTCAGTGCTGTCAGTCCAGTCTGGTTTGTAAGAAAGTAAGAAATCAGGAAATGAGTATACACAAATTAATACAACTGTAAATAAGAATATAAATGTTAAGATGTGAATAAATAAAAAATATGAATAATAAAATAATTCTACATAATTCTATTTATATTTGTATTGATTGTTTTATTCAGTGAACAAATACATGAGATATAAGATATATTCTGACAAGTTAGGACAGTTAGGAAATAAATGAAGTAATTCAGAAAAATAAACTAAGGAAAATAAATGAATAAAAATATATTAATTTAATCAAATCCATTAAATACATGATTAAGTATTCATGTTTGCTAATATCTATTTTTCAGTACTTCCACATTTATTTATATTTTTATTTACTTCTTTATTTATGTGTCTATATATCTCCTGTTTTTGTTTCTTATTCTTTTCCAGATGTATTGGTAAAGAGTAAAAGGGAGGGTTATAAACCCGACCCAGGCGGTTTGTTTTAAACTGAGCTCTTTGCTGTTGTGTTGATGGTGCTCAAATTTGCTTCCACGACGTGCATTTATCACATGTCGGGCTCCGGTGAAATGAAACGGCTCCCAGACTCATGCAGGAATCCTGCCAGGGTAAATATTGTTCTCTGCTGTTAGTGATTACACACAACTGTTCCAAAGCTATTAAATTTACAAAATGGTTCTCTGATAATGGAAACAAAAGCAAAGATCGCAGGAAGTCCAGAGTTTTCTTTTTCTAATGGTAAACAGGTGTGTGGCGGGATCCAGATCTTGTTGTGTGTCCCGAGTCTGGGCTGATTTCTTTCTTGTGTCCATATTTAAGTCATGCACTGATTATTTCTCAGAGTGAATCTTCCAATGCCACTTCTCATGCTGCTGATGCTCCTCTGCTGCCCTTGGTACTGAGTGCCAGCACATTCCCCATTGACTTTCACTCCTGAGGGTTAGTAGAAAATAAATCTGAAAGTCCTCAGCGTGGAGGGTTCAGGCGGGACAGAATACAGATCAGGAAAGCTCCTCCTCTGCTCTTATTTGACCTTGGAAAAGAGTAAGAAGGAGACTGGATTAAACTACTTATGTTTGCAATTTCTCTTTTTTTGTGTAACATTAATACGGTGGATATGGATGTAGACATTAAATTATTTTTGTATTTGCTTTGTGATTTCTCATGTTTCCTTTGTCCTTTTCATGTTTTTCCATGTGTCTTCATTATGTGGCAGATTTAGCTGAATCCCATTTCTACCCATTAACCCTCCCCCTCTTCTTTTTCATGTTCACGATAGAGTAAGGGTTATTTCAATTCCCTTTTGGATGAACGGGAAGGGCTAAGGGTGAGGGCCATGCAACACTCCAAACGAAGACAGCCCAGGACAACACTCCAAACGAAGGAGTATAAATATTTCTCAACAAGGTGGCAACAGAAGAAAAGCAGGACACCCATAAATGTATATTCAGCATCACTAAGGATGTAAAAATAATCTTAAAGTTGCGTTCCACCTTGTGACCATTTATTTATGGCCCCACTTATCATAGAGCTGTTGTCAATATTGCTAACTTATCGCTAGCCGCCAATCAATAATATTCATTAACGTTAAGATTAGACAGATTGCTAATGTCGTTAAGATTCAGTATAGCTTTCCAGGTGTGGGCCATAACATTATAACATTATGTCTCCTTTCATTTATTTATCTTTATAACTCTTCCCTCACCAAACCTCCCATTTCCCCTGGGTATGCTGGGTGGCTGTTCATCTCAAGCTCAAGTCTTCTACCAGAGTCCTGGGACCTTGAGGGTCCCCAGGGACATGGCCCCCAGTGCTCTGATGACCACTGATACTACTGTTGCCTTCACCTTCCAGGCTTTCTCCAGCTCTTCCTTGAGTCCTTGGCATTTCTCCAGTTTCTTGTGTTCCTTTTCCTGATATTTCCATCGTTGGGGATGGCTACATCCATCACTACAGCTTTCCTTTATTACTTATTCATGATTACTTATCCATGATCACAATGTCTGTTGGTTGGCCCCCACCATTGTGTCGCTCTGTATCTGGAAGTCCCACAGAATCTTAGCTCTATCTTTAAATTTTTTTATAAAGATATAATTGGCATTTTTGAAGTAGTATGTCAACTGATAAGTGTGTCTGAAGTTTTCATTTTGTGCACATATTTTCACATTTTTCAACCATGGGTTAAATTTTGACTCAGTTTTGAGTTTTTTTTCTTTAATGTTAAAACTAAAATCATACAGCCTGTTTAGTTTTTCACTTACCTCTTTCCTCTTAGGTCACTATCAGCTCTCCCCGACTGTCAACATGCCACAGGATGACATAGTGATGATTGAAGATGATAGTGCACCCCTGCTTCCAGCCCCCCTGTCGGACCAGTCGTCCTCCAGCTCCCACGATGATATGGGTTTTGTTGGAGAGGAACCAGTTCCCTGGATTCATGACCTACCTGGTCAGAACGAATGGTAGGCTCTGCTTGTTCTCATTCTGTAGTGGAACTGACTGAAATATTCATCATGTGATGGACGTTAGAAATCACCAGTGTGAAACAAAGTGGGATAATGTATGTATGAGCTGGTTAGCATATGTTTGTTTCTATGGATATTAACTTGCTGCCGCTTAGACATTTATAAATCAGTGGTTACAGAAAAACATTTTCTGTTACTGGAATTTGTCACATTGTGATGCAGCTGTATCAGGGGTTACGGTGGATATATATTTTAGTGGGAAGGTTGCTGGTTCAGTCCAATATTCCCCTTTTCACATGCTGAGCTATTCTTGTTTTGGTAAAATGAAGTGGCAGATGCTACACTGTGGTAATAAAGGGATGGACATGGTCAGCAACAATACTCAGGTAGGCTGTGGTGGTTAAACCAGGATGGACCCATGCTTTCGTGATGTTTCCACCAAATTCTGAGCCTACCATCTCAATGAGGAGCTGAAATGAAGGCCAGACAGTGTTTTTCCAATCTTCTGGTCCATTCTGGTCCAGACAACTGCTGCTCATTGGATATTTTCTCTTCTTCAGACCATTCTCTGTAAACCCTAGAGATGGTTGCGTGTGAAAATCCCAGTAAATACTCAGACCAACAACCATGCTCCGTTCAAAGTCACTTAAATCCCCCATCATCCTCATTCTGATGTCTACCTGCTACCATGTGATTGGCTTATTAGATAATTCTGTTAACAGGTGGAACTGATTAAATGGCTGGTGAGTGTATGAGAGTAAAATAATGGTTTAGCTGCAGTTATAAAAATGTGAGGGACTCATGCCGTTTGTACACCTTTCCAACCCCAACAATCCATCAGATCTCAGTGGCCCAATAAGTCTGAGACCTCCTGCAGTCCCCTTGTAATAATAAAATGAAGTAAAGGAATTCAAATATTCTATAGAGAATGGACCAGTTAAGTAAAGAAACCCTCCACACCAGGTTCTGTATTAAAAAAATCCAGCTATTGATTGATTAATGAGGTCACATGGGTGCATGCAGCAGGAGAGTATATGAATACCACAAATATAGATGCTTTATCTTCTTATTATTAATTCTTTTTTTAGTATTTCATAATTTGCTCTTCCTCTAGACCCCCTCCCAATCTCTCTCTCCCTCTTTTCTTCATTTATTATGAATGAGTGGATTTGCTCAGCATGCTGCTTGTTCACGTGATGTCAGAGGTTTGTCATAGTGGATTAGGTTGACTGCATATGGCTGAAACACACTGGGAATCTATAAACTCACACAAACACACACGTATGATGAATGTGCAAAAGGCAGGAGTTTCCTACATGCCACTGCCTTGGGTTATTCTGAATAATTCATATTTTTAAAGCCACAAATGCACATTAGGCACACAGCTTCTTCTACTCACAGGCTAACAGCTGGTTACGTGTACCAGGCGCATATCATCATTTCCACTAACTTACACTGTTTCTCATTTTCCTCTTCCCTCCCCTAACATCCCACCACACACACTTTTGCTAGTGTTAACAGGCATGCTAAGCCAGCAGGAGATGTGGGTCAGCTAGGCTCCAACGTACTGGAACAGCTACCTTTTAATTAAGCTTGTGCAGCGGTGGAGCCCGGGCTCTGTATGTACTGAATATGTATTGTGCAGAGCCATGAGTCTCACCTTTGGCCTCTAGTATTATTCAGCTTTCTGTCCTCATGGGAGAAGCCTTGCCATGGCCACAGCTATGTACCCATGGTGCATACACAAAATGTCTGTTTGGCCTGTAAAAAAATTCTAATTCAGACCTTCTTTCTGGTTCTTCTTACTCTCAGCACAATTGAATAATTCCTTTTCTTTTTCTTTTTTTAACAATGAATTTCCTTTATTCTATCACTTTACAGTTGTGTTCACTCCTGTTTTTATTTTTGATTGAAAAATTGCTTTTCAGTTTCCAGTAGTTACTATAATAACATCACAGTAATAGTAGGTGTTGGAAATTAGGTACTAATACAACCCTGATTCCAAGAAAAGAAATACTCATAAAAGCATTCCGAAGGTAGCAAAACATCTGTAACATGTTGGAACAACTGGAGGAGCATTTGACAGCTAATTATGTTAATAAGCAATAGATCAACATGACTGGGTATAAAAGGAGCATTTCAGAGAGGCAGAGTCTCTCAGATGAAAGATGGACAGAAGTTCACGTTGAAGATCCACCATCTACAATGTAGAATATCATCAGAAGATTCAGAGAACTGGATGGACTCAGGAAAACTTTCAGAAATCACTGTCTGTGAACAAAGTTCACCCTGAAATCCACAAATGCAGGTTAAAGCTCCATCATGTAAAGAAGAAGCCAGATGTGAACAGAATCCAGAAACAGCGCCGTTTTCTCTGGACCAAAGCTCATTTAAAATGGTCTGAGGCAAAGTGGAAACCTGGATGAAAATGTGAACTAGTTTCTGGAAAGCATGGACGGCGTGTCTTGCAGACTAAAGAGGAGAGGGAGCATCCAGCTTGTTATCAGTGGACAGGTGAACAGCTGCATCTCTGATGGGATGGGGCTGCATTAGTGCCTATGACGTGGGCAGCTTCCACATCTGTGAAGCTCCATCAATGCTGAAAAGTACATGGAGGTTTTAGAGCAACATCTGCTCCCATCCAGACAACGTCTCTTTCAGGGAAGACCTTGCAGGTTTCAGCAAGACAATGCTGAACCACATCCTGCATCCATTACAACAGCATGACTTCACAGGAGAAGAGTCCGGCTGCTGAACCTGCCTGTCTGCAGTCCAGACCTTTCACCAATACTAAACATCTGGAGCATCATGGAAGCAGAAATCCTGCAACCAAGGTCCAGGACTGTAGAGCAGCTAGAATCCTGCATCAGACCAGAATGGAACAACATTCCTCTCCTAAAACTCCAGCAACTGGTCTCCTCACTTCCCAGACGTTTCCAGACAGTTGTTAGAAAAAAGAGGGGATGCTACACAGTTCAGTTCAGTTCAGTTTATTTGTGATTTGCAGTATAAGAAACCACATTGGAAAACAGCTGCAAAGAGCTAAAAGTCCACTGATAGAACAGATAAAACAAATAAAAAACACAAGCCTAAAAAAATACAACACATGGGCACATCCTAAAAACGCATAATACTTAGAAACAATAAAAACACTATATAAAAACGAGCAGTAAAAGAGGCAACTAAAACAATGAGGTGCGTGTCTGAGGTATTTCAAAGTGCATTGTTCAAAGTCATGACAGGTTGTGGAAAAAAACTTTTAAAATGATGAGATGTAGTGCATTTAATAGGGGGAGCACCCTGGAACTACTTTTTCCAGACATGTTGCTGCCATCAGATTCACTATCAGCTCACATTTTCCATCACGTGGTAAAATGTCTCAGTTCTGCTTTTGTTCTCTTGACATGTTGATGAAATGTTGTTTTCCTGTTTTACTCATGATCAAAAGACTGTTTCAGTTTCATTTTTTTGTGATCCGCTTACACATTCCACTTTCAGCCTTTTGGAATTTAACCTATTTATCTCCTCATTCTTTATTTTTCACCTTTTACCTTTGTTCCTTTGTTCCAGTTGGGTTTTTAGTAAATTAGACAACCACAGTGTTAGTGTGTTAATGGGTCGAGACCCAAGATAAATGATTGTTGTGGAGGCAGAAATCCCATCTCACACCCATTGTCAAGAGACTAAGAATGACCTACTTTTTTCATCTTGAGCTAAAACCTAATAGCTGTGCAGTGGTAATAAACCATTGTTGTATCACGTCAGTTTTACAGGAGTCAAATAAACATAAAAAGGACTGTGACTATTACAGCTCTGTGGTTTTAGTTTTCCTTTCAACTGGTACGTACCACCATCTGAGCACAGAGTCAGATAATCAAACCTAAAGCATCCATAAAGCTGCGCCAGCTGAATGTAGTGGATTGTGTTTGTAAAGTCCAGAATGTGTGTGTTGGGTTAAAGAGTGACATTGATTAAAAGTAGGCTAATGGTGTGTCATCTGTCAGCCTTCATAGACAAAGATTGTAGATGATTCCTTTGCATATGTGCTGTAAGTTGTTTTCAGCCAAAGGTCCTGACCCACCGCATTCATTCCCCGTCTGCCTCCTCCTTCATTTATGTGGATCTGCTGCCAAACAGGAAGGGTCATGTCCAAGAGATTAACTGTGAAACAGTCGGTCTGATATAGAGGCTAAATAATATGAATAAACAAGGAGATGAAAATGTCTTGTTCTAGGAATGAGATGTGGAATATTTTCAGACTTTTCAGGCATACATTTATGGCAGCTCAGTTATGTGCAACATCTTCCACATTCTTCTTTCCACCTGGTTTTCGTCTCATAGGCTGATGAAGCGCAGTCGTAGGCCGTTGTCCCAGTCCTTCTCTGGTTCTTTGTATACAAATAACAATAACAAATGGAAGCCATGTAAATGCACAAACTGGTTTCACATGTGATTATCTGAACTTCACATTGGAATTTACATGGGTTTCACATGTGATAATTTAGGTTTCACATGGGAATTTTAATTGGTTTCACATGTGATTATTTAGGTTTCACATGTGATTATTTAGGTTTCACATGGGATATTGACATGGGTTGTGCATATTTCCCACGTGCAAAATATGTGTATCACATATTTTCCACTATGAATTTTAATTGACTCTGTAGTATTTAAATAATAAAATATACATTTATATCTATGGAGAAACAAAAGTAATGCCACAACTTATAACTGCTAACATCAATGCTTTTATAGTTATATACATAATGACACTACAAAGTAAACAGTTAGAAAAATATGTAAAAACTCCAAGATATTTAGAGAAACTGAGCAGAAAAAGTCTTGGGAAAGTTCTGTGCTTGATGTAAGAGAACATTTCTTTCAGTCCCAGCATCATCAGTATGTCTGAGTCTAGTCTAACTTACTTTCGTGGGAGTGGTAGCCTAGTGATCACAGAGGTGGGCCAGGTTCTGGAGAACCTGGGTTTGAGTCCCCATGCTGGCAACTAAGGTAAAAACCACTGTGGGTCCCTGAGCAAGGCTCTTTGCCCCCAACTGCCCCCTGGGAACTAATTCTGGCAGCCCACTGCTCGTAGTCCAACTAGTGATGTGTTAAAAGCAGAGGATAAATTTCAGTGTATTTGGCAAGATACTATATATATATATATGTATATATATATATATATATATATATATATATATATATATAAATAAAAGACTTAAACTTTTCTTTTGCATCCCACAGTCAAAATCCAATTAAATTTATTAAACAGACTTAGGTCCAAAACTACACTCGTAAGACATGATGGATAAAAGAGGGAGAGATAAAATCTGAAAAAAGGATAAAAAATCAAGATAATCTAATAACATAAAGACATTTCAGCCAGTGCATCTTGTGTTTGGATGAGTAACAGGAACAACTTTATTTATAGATTCATTCAGACGTTGCATTAACTTTAACATCAAGTTCCTCTGAGGTGCTTTGAATGTTTTCACTCCTGCAGTGATAAACATCTGACTGGTTGTCCCTCCTCTGGGAACTTTATCATTGCATCTCTGTATGCAGCTTATAACTTCTGCATAGTACAACTTTTTTTTTTTTTTAAATTACCGTAGATGGGCAGTGTAGTGTGAAATATACCATAAATGGTTTCATGGTGCATCATTTTAAAGAAAAAAACAACAATTTGCCCTAAAAAGAATCTCATAAGGAACTAATCTCACATTTATACAACAAAGAAGTCACATTTTAGATGTCAACAAGTCAAAGTATATAAAATTTAAAGATGAAAAATTCGACCAGTTGGGGGCTCATCTGGTCGGATTTGGATGAAACTGACTGACTTAACAGAGGATAAATGTCAATTCTTGTTAAGGTGAGAGTGAGCGAGAAAAGAGATGGATGAGCAGAGACAGAGAGAAGGAAAGGAAGAGAGCTCAACTGTGTCCTTCTCTGTCTTTTTGAGGTGTCACAGGTGGAAACATCATTTCCCGGGCAGCTCTGACACAGCCTGTCAACCAGCCAGAATGGAAAAAGACAAACATACACACCACCGTTTTTCACAATCACAATACACACTCGCAGTCTCGGGAGTGTTTAGATACACATTGGCTGGTAAACAATTTCACAAATTAACATATAAAGTGGAAAAGGTCCACACAGACACAAACAAACAAACTTTGCAAGCAGACTGACTACCTCAGTTGACTTCCTGATAGTTTCAATCATCAGCAATGTAACTACGAATCACAACTGTTCTGTTAAATATGTGTGTTTTCCCATCAAACTATCAGCACAGATAGATAGAAATGCAGCAGCACTACAAATATAAACTGTCCGTGTTGGTTGGTAGTGACCTAAATGCCAAGTAGTATCACACACATACGTCTACAGTCCTGTTAGCCCCTCCAGCTGTATGAATATGGAACGTGTCTCATTGGTGGACTGTTACTGTAAGGATGTCATGCGTGCTCTGGTTTCTCTGGATCATCTTCGCCAAACACGGTGAATCTCAGCATGTTTGATGCTAACATTAAGTATCTTGTCGCCGGGTCCTCTCCACTTGCTTTCTTCAGCAGATTGAGTCAGTCAGTCCAGCTAAACTCAATTAGCGCGCTCATTTGCCAAGCAGGGAAGAAGCGAGGAAGCCAGCGCAGGAGTCAGCAAACGGACTAGGAGGTCTTAATTGATCTGTTTCTCTCACTCTCTGTCTCTTTACATCTTCATCCAGTTAAAGCAAATTAGAGCAAATCACAGGTGCAGCTGCTCGTCTGCGGGAAACCAGTGGGAGTGTTTCATTTTACAGCTTTTATGACTAAATTTTAATTCAAAGTTGAAGTGAAATGAGCTTAAAAAAAGATTATAAAGGGACATCATTTCTTTACAATTAGCTGAATGTGAACACAGGAAAGTGATTATCTTTTTATCTTCAAACTTTTGGAAATGTTTTGACAACAGAAAGTTTTGAAGAATTGAATTAACCCTTAAAACTCTGCTAGATCAGCGGTAGTAGCTCTGTGGGGCGAACTGTGATTTATATTTTACCATTTAGGTCAGGGGTGCCCAGCTCCGGTCCTCAAGAGCCACAATCCTGCAGGTTTTTGAGGTGTCCCTGCTCCAAAACCCCCTGACTCAAATTGATGAGTCATTGTGCAAAACTTAATAGGCTGTTGGATCTTTTTCATTGAGTCAGGTGTGTTGAAGCAGGAAAGATTGGAAAATCTGCAGGACAGCGGTCCTCGAGGACCAACTTTGGGCACCCCTGCTTTAGGTGATCTATGGAAGTTTTCCAGGCATTTCTATCCCGTCCAGAAGGTTTACAATCCAGCCACTAAATGTAGTTTTATTCAGAGGCTCTATCTGGTAAATCCACAATGATCCATGATAACATTATTTATCACATTTCATCATAAAAAGTTCACTATCACTACTATGTTGCTAAGAGACCTCTATTCAGACCTGGAAATGATGATGAAGCCACTTCCTGTCAAACTTTCCACCAATCAGAGAGCTTAGATTGACGGTAATGTCCAATCAGGAGCAGCCAAAGATCAACCAGTGAGCAGAAAGTTCTATGTGTGTCTGAAAAGAAGAAAAATAAAGCTCCTCTATGGCTGGAATGAAGCCAAGAAGACGTTTCTGATGCACGGTGGCACAAAAAGCAGCTGAGCTGGAGTTGGTTTAGTGAGGATAGCAGGTAAATAGTAGTAGAAATAACTGGAGATGAGGAAAAGTGGAAACATGGAAATAGTTTCTGTTGTTTGTTTCAAAGCCAATATTTTTCTCCTTGAAAGCCAAGACTTGAGAGAATGATGCAGATGAGAAAAGGCTTGGTCACTGTTGATCTGTGTGTTATTTCTACAAAGTTCTGTTAGTAATAAATTCTGCTTTCTTCTTCTGGTCGGCCTTTATGCTGCTATATCTATTCATACATTCACTTTACACCATTTTAGCTTCATAATCTGAAGCTGAGGCTGGAAACATCATGTCTGCTACAGACTGGTTTATACTGGGATTAAAAGTTCCAGTGTCTACAGACTGGTTTATATTGGGATTGAAAGTTCCAGTGTCTACAGACTGGTTTATATTGGGATTGAAAGTTCCAGTGTCTACAGACTGGTTTATATTGGGATTAAAATTTCTAGCTTCTACAGACTGGTTTATACTGGGATTAAAAGTTCTAGCTTCTACAGACTGGTTTATACTGGGATTAAAAGTTCTAGCTTCTACAGACTGGTTTATACTGGGATTAAAAGTTCTAGCTTCTACAGACTGGTTTATACTGGGATTAAAAGTTCTAGCTTCTACAGACTGGTTTATACTGGGATTAAAAGTTCTAGCTTCTACAGACTGGTTTATACTGGGATTAAAAGTTCTAGCTTCTACAGACTGGTTTATACTGGGATTAAAAGTTCTAGCTTCTACAGACTGGTTTATACTGGGATTAAAAGTTCTAGCTTCTACAGACTGGTTTATACTGGGATTAAAAGTTCTAGCTTCTACAGACTGGTTTATACTGGGATTAAAAGCTTCAGTTTTTAGGAGCATTTTTACATGAATAAAAAGGCTAAGAAAAATGAGCAAAAATGACTTTGAATTTTAATGGTTAATACTCAATGAGTGTTTTCATGAGCCCACTCTTAACTCTAAATTTTCTTAGAGTTAATTTAACAGTGGTAATTTTGCAAAGAGGCCAATCTTCCTGGTCCAGCAGTGCATCCATATTGAACATCGGTCCCACATTTTCTCCCCCTTCTCTCACATTCAGTCAGACTGAATGTTGAACTTAGAAGACGGTCGAGTAAAAAGAGACTGTGTGCCTGAGATTTAACTACTAGTAGTTGTTTTTAATGTGTGTGTGAGCTGGGGAAAAAAAGGAGAAAGTAAAAGACTTGCAGTAAATCATCAGGGTAATTGTGAGCATGGAGGGCTTTTAGCGCTCGCCACTTAGCAACACGGCTGATGTGCAGTTTGACACATTTAACTTCCTGCCAGGGAGACATAGCCAGGAACATGATGTAAAATGCAAGTTAAAGCTGTGGATATGCCTGTGAGCAATGCACAGCTCTAGTTAATTTTAGATGATTGCAGAAATTTGAACAGGGAGGAAAGCATCAGCTAAGAGTTGAGGAAATGGCTTTTAATGAACTTAAAGAAAGAAAGATGAGAGAATGTATTATCCATATACTGCAGAGTGGGCCTTCTATTAAAGGCAGATAGAGGCTGGTCTAGAATGCATGATCTGAACAAACTGTGCTACTCTTTAGATCATCTGACATGCTGTGGACGTGGCTACATGCTCAGTCTACTTCTTATTTTCTTTTTCTCAGTAGTTTTCCTTGTTGAATGTGAAACGAAGCATTTCCAGATATCATTTAGTCCTTCAGGTTCATATACAGTACTTTTGTTTCTAAGAACCATCTTCAACACCAGCAGAGATTTTCTAAGGAGTATCTCATTACAACATCAGTTTCTTGGGGAAAATTAACAGCAAGTAGGAAGTGAGTGCAGGGTCTGTACTTGATTCATGCTGGTACAGTAAAAAGCTTCCTTATTTCCTGCTAATAGCATCTAAGGTACTGAATAGGGAGGATTTCAATCAGTTTGCACTAAATTTGCATGTCACTAAATTTAACAGGGTAAAACACAACAATCTATCCATCTGTCCATTTATCCTTCCATTTTCTTCCATTTACCCAAAGTCATGTCATTAAGGTAAGCAAAGCCCAGACATCTCTGTCCCCAGTTTGGGGGATGCAAAGATATTTTCACAGAAGAGACAAGTACCAAGTAGATAAAGGGCTAATATCATCCATACCTATACCTTTTAATTAGGCTGTCAAAAGTAATGCACTAATGCAACTAGATGGAATTACCATTTTTTTAATGCATTAACGCATAACAGTTATTACTTATGCCATATTTAAAAACTGAATTTACCATTATCTCAGTGAGAGAAGCTGATTTTTCACAGCAGTGAACATAATCCAGCAAAAGCCAATTTATTTCAGTTTTTATTGCAATAAAATGTATATGTGGAATGAGAAATGTGTATGTAATAATATGACAATATTTACAGTGCACTGTGTAAGTGATAAAGTAAAAGAAAAAAAAATAATTCAAGTATTTATTAAATATCAATGACATTAGTCATATTTTTATAACAATAATAGTAATATTAATGACAATTAACCATGCCAATATCAATGACAGTAGAGACTAATACTACTACTACTACTACTACTATTAATAATAATAATAATAATAATAATAATAATATGGTTAAAACATGCTTATCTTCTAAGTTAGTGTAGAGCATTAAAAAAAGGCGTGGCGAGTAACGCAGGTAAAACTCTGGGGAGTCACTTCCTGCTGGGCACCAAGCGGTCAGGATCGGTCCTCAGTCCCTCCCAGGACCCCCCACATCCCGTCATGCTTACCCTGTTCTCTGTGTCTGTGCTTTTTTTCCCCTGGACTTACATTTAGAGGATGGTTGCAGCACTATTACACCATGAACCACCCGTCTCACATTATGGTCACGCTCCTCACCAGTTGGTGGTGTGTGTGCTCCTTGTTTGCTTCTCGTTTACCTGTTGAGGTGAGTCATGTGACCATACAATGTCAGAACACAGGAGGGGAGCTACCTGTGATGGAGGGAAACTTTAGACAGCAGGCCGCTTCTTTGATGAAATGCAGCAGCACATCCTGCATGGAGAGGAACAGGAAGTAAAGCATCCATGTAATGACGTTAGTACTGATCGATACCGGTGTTGCTTCATCCATTGCTCTGCTTTTCAAAGAAAAACTGTCTCTGACGAAATGGTTTGCAGCTTAAACCAGCAGATCTGACTTCCTTCTCCTCAACTTCATTCTCACCAGTTTTGCTCGGAGAAGCCAGGCACTGGCACAATCAGATGCTGCGCCTCAACTTGCTCTACCTAGGTGACATGGCTGTACATGCTCACGTCCTGTTTTAGTCTTATGTGCTCAAAGGGCCCAGAAACACAATGCTGGTGAGAGTAAATTAAGTTTAAGTTCATGGTAATAATGCATCCTTTCTAACCTGCGCTGTCTCCGTCATGTTGTGACAGGTGACATTTTCACCGCTAGGAAAATAGAGGGCAGCCTTGTTTTTCTGGCTCAGAATGATGAGAGAGAGAAAAAAGATGATGAATAATACATTTGTACCATCATTCCTCTCCTCCTGCTCCACCCCCCTTTCTTCCTGTGTCGTCTGGAGTTGTCCCTGTGAGGCAGTCGGGTTCTGGATTGTCAGGTAAAGTCGATGGCAACGTGACAGGATGACGGCGGTCTCTCGGTGACACGTCAAGCAGCTCTTTTGTTAAATGGGTTTGACATTATAAATAAGAATTGTTTACATGCAAACAAGTACCCGCGGTCTCCTTAAGTGAAATACTGAAGGCAGCTTGTCGGAGCATCTGCTGTCAGACGTCTGCGTTTCCTTCTTTTCAAGCAGCCAAACATATATTTTAAATGACTGATTTCCATAAAAGACATAATTTGATCATATTTTCAATTTAACTTAGATAAAAACACATGGAAATAAACAGATTTCCTCTCATGTTTATAACATTTACCTTCATCAACACCCTTTTATTACACCTAAGTGGCACAATATGCTTACATTAATAGTAAATGCACTTTTCTGCATTTAGATATTGCTCCTCTCCTCCTGCCAACATCCTCTTTCCCATCCCCGTCCGATTTCCAATTAAGATCCAGACCAAGATATGGAAGATCTTAAAGGGAGTGCATTATATGGGGTTGGGTCCTAGCGTGCTCCAGACATGCCAGGGTTGGGGGAGTGGATGGGAATTAAATGGCCCTGACCCAGGAGAACCCTCACTTCAGTGAGCTGCTGCACATCTAGATCCAACCTTATTTTCCAAGTTATGATGAATCCTGAACCCATGAAGAAGAGGTGGTGGTGTCATTTATTAGAATAGTTAGTGAAATGAAAACTGAAGGCGCGTAAACGTGTGTGTGCATGTGTGATGAATTAATGTAGATGATCATTAACGGAGTAGAGGGGTGTTGTGGGCAGAGCTTTGTGGTTTTACAACTATTTAGTTACATTTTTTTATATCTTGATGTACTGCAGATAATAAAAAAGATGCATGATTAACTAGATAATCTCACATCTATCTGCTTCTCCGTTCCTCCTAATGACCTGTAGCTCACTCAGTCCAGATGCAGATGCCGACGCTTCTTTCCAGAGGGAGGGCTTCGGCCGGCAGAGTATATCCGAAAAGCGGACCAAGCAGTATGAAAGTGCTGCGCAGCTGGAGATCATCAAGACTCGCAAGTCCAAGAGCATGGATCTGGGTAAATAATACGCAATGCCCACAACACACACTTCCAGTAAGCTGCATCCAGGGAGATGAATGAAGAACAATACAACAAAAATATGTTTTATCAAATCCATGTCGGCATTGACGCGTGTTTCACAGCCATGTTGGCACACATGCATATTTACCTGCAACCTTTGCTGTACCAGGTGAGCTACACTCTGCCCCTACCTGAGCATTTAGCTACAACAAAATCAGATGGTTTTCTTCTCATCTATCTGGTCTTTTTGTTTTTGAAATGCAACATTTTTCTTGTGGTTTAGTGAGTCCTTGTCGTGCCGGTAGAATCGTGGCATGGCAGCTTTATGTGCACTTGTGCATGTCGAGGTGTCCAACACACCTGGTTCAAATAAGTCCATCGCTGTGCAGAACTTGATAGACTGTTGGATTAATTTGATTTGAATCATGTGTCTTGGAGCAGCGAAACATCTAAAACGTGGGCCAGGATTCCCCTGTAAACAACTTCTGCCTCTCTTCGTAGTGAAACTTAACTCTCCTCCTGGCCTATTTAAAATCCTTGTCAGCTTTGTGTGTTATTCCTACTAATTACCAAATCAATTAATTGTGCACATCCTAGACCAGATCTTTAGATCATAAATGAAGTTTATTACATTTTTGAAGAATGTGGCTTTCAAGCTAATTGATTAAATCATGATAAAATACTAAAGACTAAAGCACAACATCCTCTTTGATGGAGAGAAGGCCGTTCAGACCAGCACAATAGCTCATGCCAAACTAGACTGACTGCATCGTGGGAGGAAGATGATTTTAGTTGTGAACCTGTCTCACTGAGGCTGCAGCATGCACCTTCTGCTCCGGGTCACTGGGTAATCAGAACAGATGAAATCCTCTGAGCTAAATCTTTGACTGGCCCACCAACAGATGTAGGAATGGGATGCTGCATCTACCAGCCATCAAGATCAAACCCTTTCTGCAAAGTGAAGCTAGACCACACAGATTTGAAATTTTTTATTCAAATAAATTATAGCAGGCCAGTGGATGGGTCTCACTTAATTGTTTGAGTATAAAAATGGTTTTCCATGATGTTCTTTGCAACAATATAATTGGTTCTGTCAACAGGAAGAGCCGAGAATGGACAGGATGCTGAGATAACGACATGATGGAGTTCTCATCAGCCTAAATGCACATTTTATCAATGACTTAAATCACAAAAGCTTTTTAATTGTTCCAAAGTGTAGTCAGCATTTATTTGTGAATTTGATTAGTTCTAGAAAGCTGTAAAATAAGCGAGTTAATCTGCTCTAAAGCTGCGCTTGTCTCCTCGTATAACCAGTATTATTGATCTTCAGTCACGGTTTTATTTCTGAGTTTATGTCCATTTCTGTTTGGGTGTGTCATAAGAAGTAATTTAAGCCTGCAGTCTCATCCCTTGTGTTCCTGTTGTTATACCACACAAGATGTTGTAGGCTTCCCATGTAGAATTTATAAGAAAATAAAAAAGCATATTTACTTTCTCCATTACCTGAGGTCATCTGGACTCAGTATACAGAGTTATCTGGTTCTGCTGTAGTACATCATGACCTGGTTTTAGAGTCCCTCAATTTAAACTTCTCAGGCTAAAGAACTTCATTTAGTTTTTAATAGAGCTTATGATGTATTTTGTAAAGCGCCTTGGGTAAAATTTTACCATATCATGGACTGGGACAACCACACATCATCAGATCAGAGACAAACAAACACAGAACATGGATCAAGTAGGCCATGGAATCAGAAAGTGGGCCAAAGACACCACCAACCAGGTTGAGGAAGTCTTCATACTCTCACACACCTGAGATTCTCCTCCAGAGACCATGGAGCGGCAGGGGGCGTGGCCAACCTGGCGGATCTGTCAGGTCTGTCAGGTTGGTCACGCCCAGGAATAGCAGCTGACACGTCACAGTGGTCAGATGAAGCTGCTGACGAAGACAATCGAGACATACCTAGATAAAACAAGCATCTTCCACCGTAAACTTTGTCTGAGTGAAGAAACTGTGAAAATACTAAGAAAAGAAGACAAAAATGAACCTTTTTGAGCTATAAAGTTAAAAACTTAGTCAAATATTCTCTGCTTTCCAGTAAAGCTGCTGACAGAAGAAGCTCACCAGTCCTATTCCCTGCAGACTCCCATTTATTTTGACACCAGGTGTTTTTCCTTATTTTAATCTCGTCCCAGGTGTTCGTAAATCATGGACCTCACTTTGAGCCCCATCACTGTTAAAAGATGCTAAACTGGTTAGACACCCTGCAGGTCAATCCCATTTAAATGGCACAGCTAGCTTTTGTGAGAGAAGGAAAAGGAAGGTAGAGATGTGAGGCGCCACAGCAAGCAGTAGAACATTACACATCCCAGACATTTTGCCTTGTCGATCTCAAGTTGGATAAGTTGGTTTCTACCAACATCTTTGCATCTGACCTTTTATCTTCTCCTCTTGCTTGCTGGCCAACTCGTTGTGATTGTTGATGCTGTTTAACAGAAGCCGATGAGGTTAACTGCAGCTCATGAAGCACTGCAGGAGAGCAACCATGCTGATTCTGGCTCAAGTTTCCTCATTGTCCATTTTTTAAACCTTTCTTAAAACCCACTTATTCTTTGGCTTTCAGCCCAGCATGAGACTTTGTTTCTGTTTTAGTGTGCCGTGGTTTGTTTTATTTATTGGTTTTATTATTTCTTTATTTAATTGTTAATATTTTTTGTGTTGCTTTGTCCGTCATGAACAGGACTTTGTTTAAACTGTTATTGTTTTAAAGGGCTTTATAAATAAAGCTGAGCTGACTCTCAATACACTCATAATTACTACAGTCAGCCATTATGATTCAGAAATGGGTCAATAACATGTTAGAAAAGCAGTTCTATGCTATGGCACGGTTAGACGCACATAGCGGAAAGCGCTGATGTTATTTCAGTGCGATCAAATGAGGGTTTCCATATTGCCGAGAGGGAAGAAAACATTGAAATTTCTGAATTTGTTGCTCATTGTACAGTGTAAGAAAAAACTCCTGTTTCTCCTGAAGGTATGGATGGTTTACAGGGGGGTGGGGGGCATTTTCTGCAGACAGGTTGTTTATTGTCAGTTGGGTTCTTCAGTTCTGCAATTGATCATCATCAGGTTGTTCTTAAACTTTGAATGGTGCACATCAGAATGCATTCTATCCATTCACACAAAATAAAGTGTGTTCCCATGGCGGGGTGTGCTAGCAGTTATACCTGCCAAGTTAAGCTGCTGAAAGATGTAGGAGCACTCAGGGTGTGGAACAGCTGAAGGAGATTTTATGGAAGACCTGCTGCTTTTCTGCTGGGAGAGTTTTTTCTGCCTGACTAGACGGGGTTAAGACTGGTCTGCAGAAATGCTTCGGTAAGTGGAATGCATGTGAATGCATGCTAGCATTCACACATATAATGCCTTAAGATGAGCCTTCTGATTGGTGTTAGTGACCTTTCAAGAGGAATACTGGAGCTATACATTTTCTGAGCCTTGTTCACAGTTCTCCCTGAAGAATGATAAACTGAAAGAAAAACAATATTACTGGAGTTCATCAATGCACATGCAGCAAATTGTCAACCATCCTTAATTTAGATATTAACCATACGTTTAGGTGATAGACACATGCTTTGTGGTATGTTCTGCATGCAGAGAACAACCTGTTTCAAGCTAATGATCCACATCTGGCGGAGACTAAATGGCACACCTGACCCAGGGACACCTCACTTCCATTGGGACACCTCTCTGTGGCCTTCCTCTGACCACCTTTGAGGCTATTTTTAACATAATTACCCTTTTACCGCCCTACTTAAAGCCCTGGCTCTTTGAATAAATTATGTGTAATGGAGCTCCTGTCTGTAAAAAAAAATCTTTACATGCAAGGATCTGAGAGGACTGGATGGATGGAAGCCTAGTTTTAGGTGCTCTAATTATACTACAGGCTTCTGTCTGTAATAACACTCCTGATTTATTCATGGACTTTTCCATAACTGTGGGTCATCTTCACTGCCATCTGTATAAGAAGCCACCACATTGGCCAGTTTAGTTGATAACTGTGATGATATTCAAGGTGCGCTTTCCGTTTGTTTACTTTAATTGTCTTTCTTTTCTTTATTTTATTTTGATGATTTTCATTTCTCCTCCAGACGTGTGGGGAGTGGCAAACTCGTGTCTGTATGCAAAAGGGTAAAAATGTATTTTTTTCCCTCTTGAATAAGAGGGTGATGAGGAGCAGAGCACCAAGGCTTCTGTTGTGTGATAGGAATCATATAATAGACTGGCATACAGAGAGCTGTCCGTCAAACTCTCCCAGGAGAGTCGGAGCTGCCTCTGCTGAAAACAAAGAGAGGTTTGAGGCAGCAAACTCCCTCTCTTTGCTTCACTCACCGATTCTCTTTGTCTCTACACCCCTCTCAGTCATTCACCGTGCTGACTAGAAACAATGATGACTGGGATTGTGGGGCAGAATACCAAGTAAGAGGATAATTCCCTGAATCCGAGTACAGCAGATGTCATTTGTGTTTTCCCTTGAACTGCTGTGTCCCGTGGAATTTTAACTTGCAATCCCATTGTTGCAGCCATGCTCCCTCGCTGCTGTGTGCATGCTCCCGGCATTCTTCATGCTTAAGCTAAAAAATAAAAAAGTTTACATGCTTCTTTTTGGTTAAGTTCATTGGGTTTTATCCTTAACATTTAAAACACTCCACTCTTATTAATCAAATTAAATTAAAATGACTTTGTTTATTCCATAAGTACGAAAGCCGAAAGTGGTCATGCTCACGTTTTTCAGTTTTAATTTTCCTTGTTAAGGGATGTTTCCAAATGCAGGGTCCTGAGGGGGCTGGAGAATATTCCAGCTGCTCCTGGTCCATCACAGAACCAACACAGAAAGACAAACTCACACTCACCCCTAGCAAGAATTTCCGAATAGCCTAACATGCATGTCTTTGGACTGTGGAAGAAAGCCGGGAGAAAACTCCCAGAAACCTACTGGTTTATATATATACGAGAATTATATATTTTTGTATACATTTATTTTATTGAGTGTGCGTATGGGTACTGGGGGCAGTGCTGGTTTCCAGTCTAACTGCTGCAGGAATAAAGGACCAGTGATAGCGCTCCTTCCCGCTTTGGCGGCAGCAGTCTGTCGCTATCTGAACTAATGTAGCTAACATAAGCCTCGTTTCCACCAACAGGTGCGGGTCGGGGTGGTTACGGTGCAGATATGGTCTGTAAACTGTAATCTCATTGCGTTTCCACAGCCATTCGTAGTCTTACCTGAGAGGCGGAGTATCAGCCGGATAGCGATAGAAGCCTCAGCTATGTAACAGCATGACGCCATCGCAGCGCAGCACCTTCCTTCAAGTAGAACCAAAACACAACTCAGAAACAGGAGGATGATGGCATCATCCAACAGTTTGTGTTTGTTCGTAACGCCGTTTTAAACCGAGATTTAATCAACAGAGAAAAACCTGTTGCTCTAAACAAGGAGCCGTTCCTGCTTTTTTGATGCCAGGTTGCACAGGAAGTGCTTTTTTCCTCAACCAATCAACAAGTTGCATTGTGTCAAACTCCACCTTTTCAGGTTGGGTTGGTCAGATTAGTACCGCAACGAAAGGGTAACAAAAAGGTAGGACCGGTCGGGTCGGATATTAGGAAACCCTTTTTTCGTTGTTCATTTGGCTTAGGAACAAGAAAGAACTCTTATAATACAAATATATATTTTATTTCTAATTTATGTAAAATAAAATGTTTTACATTCTTTTATAATTATGATAAACTTTTAGTAATATATGTTTTATATTTTAAAATGGTCTCATGTCTTTAAATCTGATTGTACACTTGTACCCTGTTTAAAGTGAATGTTTGCCTCAGACTCTCCTCTCTTTTCCTTTATAGGATAGAATTACAGTTTACATGAATCTATTATTTATTTATTTTTTGTACTTGTTTTCTCTAAGCCATATAAATCTGTTCCTGCTCTCCTGGCACTGATATTTGCCACAGTAAACAAAAATGGCCCACCACTTCCAGCAAGCTAAGTAGCAGAATGAATCTTCTTCTCCTGCAGCCAGAAAGCTGTTGACCTCGTAGACATTTGTAGTTCACAGTAAAGTTTCATTTTACTGTCAGATGCAGCCCGGAGGCACACATATCAGCTCTTCTTGCTAAATTGAATTCAGCATTACGAGACTGGTGTTCTTTTATATCGAACTGCACTTTCTGGATGGAGAATAAGGTTCTCTTGAGGCAGAGAGCAGTTATTTACATCACCAAACAGCAAGGTGTAGCAATATTAAATACAGCATTAGGAAGCACTGCAAGTGGATGTCTCTGTGGAATATGTTTGGACTATGAGGCAGCTGGTTAATCATAACTGAGCTCTGATTACAGGATCCAGAAGAGAAGGATATAAAGGTCTAAGCTAACAAACAATTTAAGCAGCCACTGGTAAAATCTATAGCAGAGAATTTCTTTTCTTTTTAAAATTTTACCCTGATCTGCCGCCTTCTCTCTCATCCTGTTTTGAGCAGATGTGAGTGGATTATGAGGGGGCACCTTTTCCATATAACAAATAGTTTTCCTTCAGTTTCGGGGGGGGGGGTGTTTTCTTAGCCTAAATAAGCACTATGATCACCGGCAGCAGTGGGATATGCCTCATTTAGAGCACTTTAAACATGACGTGGATCCTGTTCATTTTAATGAAAGTGTGTGTTTTCCTGCCTGTTGGGGGGCACAGAAAGTGTTTGCATGTGTGTGCTGAAGATAAAGCCTTCCAGGAAAGGTTGTAGAAGACATTTATTTACTCCACCTGAAGCCACGGAGGGAATGGCGGCACACTTCTGCTGCATGTGGAAGGTATATGTGGTCTTCAGGGGATTGTAAATAAACAGTGTCTCTCTGTAGAAACTCCATCCTTCACTGTACGAGGGTCTTTGTCTGCTAAAGTAATTAAATCAACAGTTTAGCCATTATTACTGAGGTTCCTCTGCAGATGTCTATGTCTTTCACACATTTTTAGAAATGAATCTTGTTCAGTTAGTCGCTGCATGCTGACTCAGAGCCCAATAGAGAGGACAGAAAATCAACCAGGATGCTTGTTTACCAGTTGGCGGATAAGGGAAGAGTTCCAGGTTGCTGATGAAATACCAATACCAAGTCTCGCTTCACTTCTATAACCTAAACAAACCCCAGCCAAGCACTACAAACCCAATTAGAGCTGTCTGGCACCTGGTTCAGGAGATTGTTGAGTTTGTTTCTTATCAACTTATATATCAGCGCTACAACAGGAATATGAATTTATTACGTTATTATTAAATGACCTCCTGTACCAATCTGTGTTGCAGCAGAGGTGAAGAAGCCTCTGACTGAGCACACTCACTGTGTTGTTTAGCAAATGTAAAGCAAACTTTATTGATTACTTACACCAAAAAGTAATGCATTACTGTTAAAAGTAACTTTTAAGTTACTTTTGTAAAAGAATATTTTTAAAAATTCTCCCATTAATATCCTTGTAACTTAATTACAGTGTTGTACGAAATATAAAAGAAACTCAAGCACTGAGTAATATTTCAACACCCATCTATTTAAGTCAGGTTTTATTCCCAGTATAAACCAGTCTGTAGCAGCTGAAGCTTTTAATCCCAGTATAAACCAGTCTGTAGCAGCTGAAGCTTTTAATTCCAGTATAAACCAGTCTGTAGCAGCTGAAGCTTTTAATCCCAGTATAAACCAGTCTGTAGCAGCTGAAGCTTTTAATTCCAGTATAAACCAGTCTGTTGCTGCTGGAGCTTTGAATCCCAGTATAAACCAGTCTGTAGCAGCTGAAGCTTTTAATCCCAGTATAAACCAGTCTGTAGCAGCTGAAGCTTTTAATTCCAGTATAAACCAGTCTGTAGCAGCTGAAGCTTTTAATCCCAGTATAAACCAGTCTGTAGCAGCTGAAGCTTTTAATTCCAGTATAAACCAGTCTGTAGAAGCTGGAACTTTTAATCCCAGTATAAACCAGTCTGTAGCAGCTAAAGCTTTTAATCCCAGTATAAACCAGTCTGTAGCAGCTGAAGCTTTTAATCCCAGTATAAACCAGTCTGTAGAAGCTGAAGCTTTTAATCCCAGTATAAACCAGTCTGTAGCAGCTGAAGCTTTTAATCCCAGTATAAACCAGTCTGTAGAAGCTGAAGCTTTTAATCCCAGTATAAACCAGTCTGTAGAAGCTGAAGCTTTTAATCCCAGTATAAACCAGTCTGTAGAAGCTGAAGCTTTTAATCCCAGTATAAACCAGTCTGTAGAAGCTGAAGCTTTTAATCCCAGTATAAACCAGTCTGTTGCTGCTGGAGCTTTGAATCCCAGTAAGCATGCAGACATGATGTTTCTATAATGTTTCCAGTTATTTCTGGATTTACCAGATAGAGTCTCTGAATAAAACTACATTTAGTGGCTGGATTGTAAACCTCCTGGACGGGATAGAAATGCCTGGAAAACTTCTGTAGATCATCTAAAGGGTAAAATATCCATCACTGTTCACCCCACAGAGCTACACACTACCTATGGAAATGGATAACGGTTCATTATTTGATTTGTCATTTTGGTTTAGGCAATGAAAAACAGGAAAAACTTTTTTCTCTGATTTTCCTCCTGATTTAAAAGGAAAAAAAAAAAAACTATCTTAAAATACACAAACCGAGTATCATATTGGTGCAGTTATTGAAGGATCTCAGCTTCCTGTAGAAGTGGAGTCTGCTCTGTCCTTCCTCGTTGAAAGGCCCGTTGTTACATTCCCAGTCTGGTCTGTTCAGGTCCAGAAAATGAAGTTCTCCCAGGATAGAAGTAGTTTTTGTGTCCTCCTAAAATCCACAATCTGTTTTGTTTTCTTCATGTTCAAGTTGAGGAGACTGTTCCCTCATCATGCCACAAAATTTTCAGGTCAGCTTCACTAATATACCCCACACCTGCAGAGACATATCTGCACACATCTGCGTATCTCTGCAGATGAAAGGACTCAGAGTTGTGCTGATTGAAGAGAAACAGCAGGAGTTTCTTACCTTCTCAGGCCCAAACCTTGCAGCCTCAAACTAAAAACTCCCATTTCCTAACTTTCTCTTTACTGAGAATGTCTCAGAGAATCAAACTAAAATGGCATGAACGAACCATTTATCCCAGCATTTTTGCTGGGATAAATGCTGCGGTCCTACATTGTCCCACCATCTCAGTAAAGATTTAATGCTCTGACCTCGTAGCACATGTCATGACCTCCAGGTGAAGAAGTGATAGCCTGGCTACCGGATGGAGTCAGAATCACATGTCATTGATGTTTCCTTCGTCCCGTAGGTTCTGCAGAGCAAGATGTCAGACCGTCTCCGGGTCTGAAAAAGTCCAGCTCACTCGAAAGCCTCCAGAAAGCCATCGCTGAGGCAACGCAGAACAACGAGATCACAGTCCAGAGGGTGCACTCGCACATTGCCAGAGGCCGCGGGTGCAACGAGAGCTTCCGAGCAGCGATCGACAAGTCGTATGAGAAATCTTTCCTCACATCGAGAGACGAGAACAGCACAGAGACATGTGAGTGTCAAACAATGAGCTCATGATGCTTCATGATAGTTTTCCACCGCACGATACAAACATGGCCTCTTCTAATGAAAAATGTAAGTTCAGTCTCTGTTACATAGAGCAGCTTAATAAAGAAAACATAGTTCACCACCAACTTATCTGAGATATGATTACGCATGTGTTAGGGCTGGGCAATATATCGAGATTTTCAAATATATCGAGACTTTATCAGACACAATATAGAAGGAGGGAATACCGGTTATATCGAGATAGCTTGTTTTGAATTAAAAGCATCTCGTTTTTTGCATTTTGTACAGCTTTATTTTTGTTATGGTCATTGAAATGTTTTTTTTTTTTTTGTTTTAGTAGCATTTAATTTAATATAAAGGTACTTTAATTTAAGTCAGCTGTTTTAGTGCACATGTGCTGCTGATCTTTAATAAATGTATATTTAGCACTGAAGACTGTAAATTAGAACTGTCTCTTTGGTTACTTGACAATATATATATATATATATATATATATATATCGAGATATATATCGTATATCGTGATTCAGGTAAAAAAAAATATTGAGAGATAAGATTTGGTTCATATCGCCCAGCCCTAGCATGTGTGGTCTAGTGTGTATGTTCATTCGCATTCATATTCAGGGACTGTGTTGAGCGGTATTGCTAAAGACTGTGGCAGCAGGTTTTCCCAGGAGCCTGCATATGTTTAAAGTGCATCAGCATGTTTGTCAGTGGACTATACTTGACAAAAATACCACAGACATTTTACACAAATGTGTGTGATTCCATTTATTGAAATATATGTAAGCTCTAAACATTCTGGAACAATTTCAGAAAAATGTTCCTTAGACTTTGTTGATCCACCATCTACGGCATAGAATATCATCAAAAGATTCAGAGAGAATCAGGAGGAATCTCTGTATGCTTGGGACAAGGCTGGATGTGGGTGATCTTCTGCATTAAAAGCAGACATGAATCTCCACTTGAAACCACTGCATGGACTCAGAAAGACTTCCAGAAATCACTGTCTGTGAATACAGTTCACCCTGAAATCCACAAATACAGGTTAAAGCTCCATCATGCAAAGAAGAAGCCAGATATGAAGCCATATTGAATAAAATAAGTGTTGGCGAGATTTGGAAATCACAGAACTCTGATTTTAGTTCCATTTTACACAGACTCCCAACTTCATAAGAATTGGAGTTGTATTAAATTTGACGCTTGGGAAGGGAGGCAACTTCTAGAACAAAAAATTAAATAAAGAAAAAGAGACAATTTAACATCAGACATGAAAGAGGTAAGGCCATCTCGGATGACTTGATGAAACTCCAAAGGAACAGCTTGGCAATCTCAAATGACAGCAGAGGCCTTGATGAAAGTGCCAAGAGACTCAAAGATAATTTCCAGAGACAGATCATTTTTCTCTCCTCTGAGATTCTACTATTAAACTTTCCTGCTTTAATAATCAAAGACATTTAACCCGGCCTGTCAGTGAAGGTTATGACACACAAGGAAAATGTCCAGTCTTTTTCCAACGCATTAACACAGGAAATTCTGGCACTGCAGAGACGATTTGCTTTTTCCTTCTTATTTCTTCAAACGATGCAACACAAAGTAGCACAAGGGAAAGTGCATTTCACCCAGCGGGATATCTGGTGGGGACACATTTTCTTTACGTGATGCCACGTTCTTATTTTATGTAAATAAAAGTCTGGGCGCAGTAGAAGGCAGGGGCTTATCTGTCAACTTTGACTATTAACCTCAGTGACGAGCACAGGCTGGCTGCTTTTATCTAAATTGAAAAACAGAGTTATTTGAATATCATGGGGAGAATGCAATATACTGCGGCAGGGGAAATCGCTTGCTTTCCCCATTTTTCTTTGCCCAGATAAGACTGTATTTAGTAGCTTGCCGACAGAGCTTATGAGAACAAAGCATTTCAGGCAAATAATTCCCTTTTTTTCAAATGTCCCCCAGCTCTTTTAATGGAATCCTTTAATGGCAAAAGGAAATTTATATCAAGTGATTACTCTTGTGGCGTTGCAGCGTTATTACCTGTCAGAAAATGTAAGAAGGCTGAAACCAGTTCATGTTTGTTGTCATCAAACAAATAGTGATAGATATATTCACTCAAAGAGAAGATAGCAGCTCTTTCTAATACCTCTCTGCTATGTAGTTTCAAATACAAAACCAAGTCCAAAAAGTTGGGATGCTGTGTAAAATGAATGAATGAATGAATGAAAGATACTTTATTAATCCCAAAGGGAAATTCAATATTGTAGTAGTAGTAAATGTAAAGAAAAACAAAAAGCAATGATTTCCAAATCTCATCAGGTCCTATTTTATTCCCAGTAGAAGATCAACGACATCTCAGAGGATGAAACTGAGACATTTTGCCATCTGATGAAAAAATATGAGCGTATAGTGAATCTGATGGCAGCAGGAGCAACAAATCATCTGATATGTTTTTATGTTCTTCTAAGTTGATGAGATTTGCAAATAATTAAAATCTGGCTTTATTTCCATTTTAAACAACGTCCCAGCTGTTTTTGAAATGAGGGTTGGAGCAGCAGGGAACATAATTGCTGATGTCCTGATGTGTTTCCTTTCTGACTGGCCTGCCTGCTAACTTGTTATCACCTCTTTGTGACACTGCAAGAAGCTGTTCATAGACAGATGCAGTCACATGTACAGGAATGTGCACACGCTCATAGATACACACATCTAACCAGACTTGGCTGCTGTCCTGTGGGAGGCTCTGGATTACCATGTTTAGTGTGTTATCTGCAGCTCAGCATCATGAAGCAGCAGCAACATTAGCACTACTGTTAATCTCATCCATTTACATACCAGATACAGCTCACAGCTGCTTTTCACTGTCATTGTTCTTAAGTGGATGATAAGCGTGCAGCACACTAAGTGATAAAACTGATACCCATCCAGAACTTGTTGT